>NC_053393.1:506054194-506429194 GCF_905171765.1 Bufo bufo | reverse complement strand
CCTTTCAGAAGAAGGTCTGATTTGCAAACAGATTACCTTTGAATGAATTGCAACTCTGGCACACAATATGCAGTCATTTCCCTGTTCTATCTACCATCTTTGACGCATGAGTTAATTTTATGGCTTACATGGCAATATATCTTATCCTATCTTTTACTGGGAAAAGAGAACCTCCATTGGCACAGTGCCCTTGGCATCAGGGCCAAACTGGGAGTTAAATTAAGCCCTGGTATTTGAAAGTGCTCAGGCCCACTTGTGTGGTAAATATGGAATACAGTATGTTTGTGTGGTTATAAATTACAGAGGGGGCTACAGATGGAGTATATAACAATAACACATTTACAGAATACAAACTGCTGTAACAGTCCATGCACATTGCAGTGGATCAAGAGTATATAAGTCACACTCTCAAGTCTACGGTAATGCTGAGTAGCTTTTATATCATGTACACTGCTATGTGCTTTGTTGCATGAAGCCCTACTACTGTGTAGAGCGAATCACTCAAGAATGCTTTTTCACATACCAAAGCTTCCAAAAATTGTCATTTATCAGGGAAAGATGATGTTTAACCCTTTCTACCCCGGGCCAGTTTTTACCTTACTGCCCAGGAATCTTTTTGCAAATCTGGCATGTGTCACTTTATGTGGTAATAACTCTGGAACACTTTTACTTATCCAAACCATTCTGAGATTGTTTTCTCGTGACACATTGTACTTTATGACAGTGGTAAATTTGAGTCAATATATTTTTCCTTTATTTATAAAAAAATTCACAATTTTGTACATTTGAATTTCTCTAATTTTAAGACAGATAGTAATGCCTCATAAAATAGTTATCAGTTATCATTCCCCATATGTCTACTTTATGTTGGCATCATTTTGTAAATGTCATTTTACTTTTTTAGGACGTTAGAAGTTTAGAAGCACCAGTTCAGATATATAGTGATTTTGAGGGGCTTGCATAATGCAAACCACCCATAAATGACCCCATTGTAGAAACTACACCCCTCAAATTATTCAAAACTGATTTTACAAACTTTGATAACCCTTTAAGTGTTCCACAAAAATTAAAGGAAAATGGAGGCGAAATTTCAAAATTAATTTTCTTTGCAGTATTTTCATGGTAATCAATGTTTACTTGCAACACAGCAAGGGTTAACAGCAAAATAAACCTCAATATACATGGTGGGCCATTTATATGGATACACCTTAATAAAATGGGAATGGTTGGTGATATTAACTTCCTGTTTGTGGCACATTAGTATATGTGAGGGGGGAAACTTTTCAAGATGGGTGGTGACCATGGCGGCCATTTTGAAGTTGGCCATTTTGAATCCAACTTTTGTTTTTTCAATAGGAAGAGGGTCATGTGACACATCAAACTTATTGGGAATTTCACAAGAAAAACAATGGTGTGCTTGGTTTTAACGTAACTTTATTCTTTCATGAGTTATTTACAAGTTTCTGACCACTTATAAAATGTGTTCAATGTGCTGCCCATTGTGTTGGATTGTCAATGCAACCCTCTTCTCCCACTCTTCACACACTGATAGCAACACCGCAGGAGAAATGCTAGCACAGGCTTCCAATATCCGTAGTTTCAGGTGCTGCACATCTCGCACCTTCACAGCATACCGGTAGACGATTGCCTTCAGATGATACGAGGTGTGCAGCACCTGAAACTACGGATACTGGAAGCCTGTGCTAGCATTTTTCCTGCGGTGTTGCTATCAGTGTGTGAAGAGTGGGAGAAGAGGGTTGCATTGACAATCCAACACAATGGGCAGCACATTGAACACATTTTATAAGTGGTCAGAAACTTGTAAATAACTCATGAAAGAATAAAGTTACGTTAAAACCAAGCACACCATTGTTTTTCTTGTGAAATTCCCAATAAGTTTGATGTGTCACATGACCCTCTTCCTATTGAAAAAACAAAAGTTGGATTCAAAATGGCCAACTTCAAAATGGCCGCCATGGTCACCACCCATCTTGAAAAGTTTCCCCCCTCACATATACTAATGTGCCACAAACAGGAAGTCAATATAACCAACCATTCCCATTTTATTAAGGTGTATCCATATAAATGGCCCACCCTGTACATTACTCTGATTCTGAAGTTTACAGAAATACCCCATATGTGGTGGTTAACTGCTCTATTGGCACGTGGCAGTGGTCAGAAGGAAAGGAACGCCATATGGATTTTGGACGCAAATTTTGCTAGAGTGGTTTTTAAACACAATTTTGTATTTGAAGAGACCCTGACGTACCCCTACAGTGGAAACCCTCAAAAAGTGACCCCATTTTGGAAACTACACTCCTCAAAGAATTTATTAAGGGGTATACTGAGCACTTTGACTCCATAAGCATTTTACGGAATTTGGAAACACTTGGCTGTGAAAATGAAAAGTTTCATTTCTTCCAATAAAATTTTGCTTTAGTCCTATATCTTTCATTTTCACAAGGAGCAACAGGAGAAAAGCACCCCCTACTTTGTTACCCATTTTCTCCTGAATACGGCAACACCACATATGTGGTGGTAAACTGCTGTGGGGGCATATGGCAGGACTGACCATGGCTTTTGTAACGCAGATTATAATAAATTGGTTTACGGGCGCCATTGGTTTATTTTTTGAGTGATTGTCTTATGTCAAGGTTCATTTTGTGCGAGATTATATGATGTTTTCATTGGTACCATTTTTGTAGTACATATGACTTTTTGATCAGTCGATATTACGCATTTTGTGATGCGAGGTGACAAAAAAGGACTGTTTTGGCACAATTTTTATTTATTTATTTTTACAGAGTTTACCTGACCGGGTAGGTCATGTGATATTTTTATAGGGCAGGTTGTTTCGGACGCGGCGATACCTAATATGACTATTATTTTTATTTTCGGAAAGTTTTACACAGTAAAAGCATTTTTGAAAAGAATAAAATTTTGCTTTTGTGTTGCCATTTTCTGGTAGCCATATTTTTTTTATTTTTTTAGCGGTTGTCTTAGGAAGGGTCTCATTTTTTGCGGGATCAGATGACGGTTTGATTTGTGCCATTTTGTGAGACATATGTGCGGTACGCCAGACCTGCAGGGTAATGCGATTGTGAGGTCACGGTTAATGGCAAGCGAGGGTTACTCACAGTTCTATAAGGAAACCCTGGGCAGGCATACAGCAGTGAAAGAGAGGCTGGTACAAGAGTCCTCTGGGGCACACTCTGTATTCAGGGACCAGGCCGGGTGTTGGATGAGGTGCCCTGGGTGTTTCTTGTGTTTTATGTGCCTGGGGCAAGGTCCCTTTTCGGTACGTGACGCCAGTGCCTGTAACGGTGGCACACCGTGTAGTGACAGGAGGAATAATTGAGGAATCAGTGGATAAACCAAACGTTTCTATACTCAATGTACACAGTCCAACTTGCTACATACGTTGACAATAGATCATGATGGTAATGCAGTCCCTAAGACAATACTTCACCAGTAGGTAGACTTTAGATGGCGACAGATGATAGACAGGCAAGATACTTGGAGGACACAATGGTTAATGCTTTGCAGTACTATGCTGCTCCATCCTTTTTCAGCTATTCTAGCCAGATGGTTCCCAAGGCCCGGATGCCTAACTGTTGGCTTTTATCCTTGGTATCGCAATTCTCTCCAATATCGGCACTTGCTGTACTTTATGGAATCTCTGTCCATCAGGGTACTTATCTGACCTGGTACTGTCCTTACACAGCTGGAGGGTAGCTGCAGATTTCTCCCAGGAGGTGCTATCCTGCAACTGGGTCGCCTTCAGAGCTAACTAAGGCTCTCTTGATCCACAGGTAGGCTAGGATCCCTCTACTAGCCCCCTGGTAACAACTAGCAACTTGGGCTGTCTAGCTGCATGTCAGGAGAAGGCTCTGGCTTGTGCCTTCTAACTTGTCTCTCCAGACTCCTGACCTTGAACCCCCTCCCCCTGTCTGGGGCTGAATATTTATACTAGGGGCTCCCTATCTCCCTCTAGTGTAGGGGATGTCTAACTACAGAGACTAGGCCTGATAATGAAATATTGCATACAAACAATACTTTATAAATGACATAAAATGCACAATTAAAGATAACATCTTTATTTGTCCCAAGTGAGGAGAAGTAACGCACACACCAATTGACCCTCGTGTAGTGCCCACGCTTAGTTAGTGGGGACACTACATACCCCCACGCTTTAACGTTGCCCGACCTCGGCGCAACATGGAGGGGCCCTGCCCAGCTGGATACTGCACCTGAAAAAGAGACCAAAAAGCAAAGCAGGAAAACACATCTACATTTGCAGAAGCACATTACATGCACACATCAGGCAGTCCACTGGCTTAGGAACAAGTACCGGTGAAAAGGGGTGTCGTTCTCTTCTCTCAGGATCATATGAGGGAACAGGGGCGCTGACCTGGTACAGCGTAGCATTATTACCAGGATAGTCCATATGTGCAAATTGTCCTTAATAGAACAGCAAAACAATGTAAACAATTTAAAAGTTCTTGGAGGCTCAAATAACAAATATGAGTCCGTACCCAGGTTCCTTTCTTATTTAAAGTGAGTGTCTTGCACCAGCAAGTCAAGGTAGTAAATCACAGAGGCTCTCTTACAGTGGAGTCCATCTCTGGGCACATTTCTTTAGAATTCCGTTGCACAATAAAATGACAGCACATGGAAGATAGCCCACACTCTTCAAATGGTATAAAAATGAATGCTGTAATACCCCTGATCAACCTGAAAAGGGGGTTAAGGGTAAAAGGTGCAACAAAGGAACAGGCACAACTTGGTGTGGGATAGTAGAAGCAGGCAGGAGGTCCTGGAAAAACATGGCTTTGCTGACATTTTTATTTCAGTGGGTGACCACTACCACTGAGCCGTGGGTAAACTGGCAGCAGCAACAAAGGACCAAAACAAAGGACTCCTGTCCTGGAAGGGTCAAATTTCCGGAAATAACCCCTTGGCAAAGCAAATCAAAGGCCTAGCAGGCTAATTCACAGGGGCTTATCATAATCACCCTGCTCTGCTGGCAAATAAGGCCTGTAGTAATCCTCCACAGGCGGATGTGCCCACATTACAGTATTAGGGGGCAGCTGCAGCATGAAGGGACCCCTAATAGGTATTGGCCCCATAGGCCTAGGGGTAAGGACAGTTGTGGACCGGACCGGTCCAGGCATGATTATTGTGGGCTGTGCTGGATTAGATACCGCCGCCGCAAGCGGTCCGGTGGGCTTTGGAATAACTGACTCTGCGCAGCAAGTCAGAGGGTTAGAGGGCCTTCTTGGGGGCCCCGACGGAGCGGTGGTAGCAGAAGGTGGCCTACGGGTGGAGACAGGCACCCTTACCTCTTCCTTCTTAGGCGGCGTCTGGATCCTGGCGGTGGCAATCTTGCGTAGCTCCCGCAACTTCTCTTCCAGACGGACGATCTGGTCACCCAGGCTCTCGGTCTCAGAATCGCTGTCTTCTGCTGTCGCCGCCGGCGCAGGTAAAGTGTAGGATGCATCGGACGCGCCGCTGCAGGTTCTGGTGGCGCATCAGGTCTCCTACCCTTCCGGATATTCTCCAGGGTAACGCGGAGTCCTTTCAAATTCTCCATGTCTTGGATTGTTTTCTCCCGGCGAGGCAGCTCAGGGGACGGATAGGGGCTCACCCATTTCTCCAACACTGTGGGCTGCCAGAAAACATTTGGGCCAATGAAAGAGCCCCGCTCTTGGAATGCGTGATGGGCCGGTTCTGGAGAGCGCACAGGTTTGCACTCGCAGCCAGAGTAGTCCTCATCTGCCTCCCAGTCCTCCGGTTCTTTCTTAGGACGGGTCACGGCAGTAGCATATGGGCCTCGCAGGCTCTCGGCAGGGGTGAATTCCACTTCCTCTCCCTCGCGGAGGTTATGCAGATGCTCGGGGAGGTAACCCCGCTTGACGGACCTCCGGTTGACATATAAGTCTCTGCCAGTAATATAATCTTGTATGAACCCGTAGCCACGGTTCTTATCAAAAGACACAACCAACCCCTTTCTCCTTTCCAGGCGGGGTTGGGTATTAGGGTGACGTTCGTGAACGGTCTTTGCCAGTTCTTCGTAGTATATTTTAGTCTTGATATTTTTCTTTATGGCGGCCTCCCTGATCTCTGCCATTAGTGCTGACCACTTGAATGAGGGCTGAAAGAAGTCTCTCCAGGAGCCATGGTAGTTCTCCGGTTCTTTCCCCAGTGGCGGGCAGGCGGGTCTCTCCGGTCCCGGAGAGTAGGCCGGTGGAGCGTCCTCTGGCTCTACACCAACATCCTCCATTTTTAATAAATCAGGCCCGGACATCCCAACAGAGCAGTCTTCACTCTCCAACATGCTCGATCCTTCTCTGGAGAGCGACAGGGTGGCGCCAATAAGTTCAGACAGATCCTCCCATTGCATTGGGAGGCCGCCCCCCAGGTACTCCAGTATGGGGGAGGCGGAGTCCATATCCGCAGACATGCAAATGTCCAGACAGGCGGTGGCGCTGACCTTGAGATTTTTCCCGCTCACTTCAGCAAGAAGGCGCCAACTTTTACCGCCAATTCAGGATGAAGATGACGCAGCAGTAAACTCAAACAAGCTCAGCGGCCATCTTTAGCAAAACGCTGTCTATTCACTGACAGCAAGCGGTGGCTTAAACAAGCAGCAAACAGTCCAGAAAACACTATTTTCACACCGCTACTTAGGACAGTCCTTTGGGCCCAGCAATTTTCAATAAAAACAATTAGGGCTTGTCACTTTAAGGTAGTCTTCAGCACACAGTTTGAAATCCGCAATGGCGCAGGAATGTTCCGTATCCTGTTCGTGACGCGAATTTATGCGGTACGCCAGACCTGCAGGGTAATGCGATTGTGAGGTCACGGTTAATGGCAAGCGAGGGTTACTCACAGTTCTATAAGGAAACCCTGGGCAGGCATACAGCAGTGAAAGAGAGGCTGGCACAAGAGTCCTCTGGGGCACACTCTGTATTCAGGGACCAGGCCGGGTGTTGGATGAGGTGCCCTGGGTGTTGCTTGTGTTTTATGTGCCTGGGGCAAGGTCCCTTTTCGGTACGTGACGCCAGTGCCTGTAACGGTGGCACACCGTGTAGTGACAGGAGGAATAATTGAGGAATCAGTGGATAAACCAAACGTTTCTTTACTCAATGTACACAGTCCAACTTGCTACATACGTTGACAATAGATCATGATGGTAATGCAGTCCCTAAGACAATACTTCACCAGTAGGTAGACTTTAGATGGCGACAGATGATAGACAGGCCAGATACTTGGAGGACACAATGGTTAATGCTTTGCAGTACTATGCTGCTCCATCCTTTTTCAGCTATTCTAGCTAGATGGTTCCCAAGGCCCGGATGCCTAACTGTTGGCTTTTATCCTTGGTATCGCAATTCTCTCCAATATCGGCACTTGCTGTACTTTATGGAATCTCTGTCCATCAGGGTACTTATCTGACCTGGTACTGTCCTTACTCAGCTGGAGGGTAGCTGCAGATTTCTCCCAGGAGGTGCTATCCTGCAACTGGGTCGCCTTCAGAGCTAACTAAGGCTCTCTTGATACACAGGTAGGCTAGGATCCCTCTACTAGCCCCCTGGTAACAACTAGCAACCTGGGCTGTCTAGCTGCATGTCAGGAGAAGGCTCTGGCTTGTGCCTTCTAACTTGTCTCTCCAGACTCCTGACCTTGAACCCCCTCCCCCTGTCTGGGGCTGAATATTTATACTAGGGGCTCCCTATCTCCCTCTAGTGTAGGGGATGTCTAACTACAGAGACTAGGCCTGATAATGAAATATTGCATACAAACAATACTTTATAAATGACATAAAATGCACAATTAAAGATAACATCCCTGTCCCAAGTGAGGAGAAGTAACGCACACACCAATTGACCCTCGTGTAGTGCCCACGCTTAGTTAGTGGGGACACTACATATGACTTTTTGATCACTTGGTATTACATTTTTTGTGAGACATCGTGTTTTGGCAGAGTTTTTACAAATCTTTTTTTACAGCATTCACGTTAGGGGGTAGATTATGAGATATGTTTATAGAGCAGGTTGTTATGGACTCGATGATACCTAATATGTCAATTTTTTTTATTTTTGTTAAGTTTTACTCAGTAAAAAAAGCATTTTTCAAAAGAAAAATATGTTTTTGTGTTGTCATTTTTTGAGAGTCATATTATTTTTTATTTTGAGCAATTGTCTTATTTAGGGTCTCATCTTTTGGGGATGAGATGACAGTTTGATTTATACCATTTTGGGGTATATATGACTTTTTGATCGCTTGGTATTACACTTTTTGTGAGGGAAGGTTTTTTGGCACTGTTTTTTTTTTTACAGCGTTCACCTGATGGGGTGGATCATGTATTATTTTTATAGAGCCGGTCGATACGGATGCGGCAATACGTAATATGTCTACTTTTCTTTTTTTTTTCTTTTTTATTACTTAATTATGGGAAAAGAACACTTTTAGTTTTTTACTTGAAGCTTTAATTTTTTTTTATTATGCAAAACCGCGGCATAGTAAGGGTTAATGCGGCGGCATGGGTGTTTTAAGAGCAGGGGTCTGGCTAACAGGAACAGCTCCTGCAACCGCCTGATCAGCTTGCCGTAGTACTACAGCGCTGGTCGGGAAGTCACTTCCCACAGCGCCGTACTATTACTGCGCTGAACGGGAAGGGGTTAAACACACATAGTGTTATGGGATCAAAAAATTTTTTTTAACTGGCTGGGGGGGTGGAGACCAAGTGTCCAAAAATTATGCTTTGAAAGTGTTAGAATGCTTTCCTATACCACATGCACAAATGTTGATTATCAGAAGAAAAAGTAGCTCCTTTTTAATTCGGAGAAGCAGCAGTGCAGTGTGCATGTAGAAAGGGTACATGTGGCCACAATAGTAGCGGCAGCAGAAGCCGCATAGCATAGAACATACAAGGCAGTAGGTCAGCTGTCTATGGATAGTAGTAGTAGTAATAGTAGCAGTAGTGGTGGTGGAGGTTGATGTTGAGCGAATCGAAGTTAACAAAATGGAATTCAATACAAATTTTAGGAAAAATTTCCTGGTGCTTCATGGTAATAAATCTATTTTTCTTGAAATGGTGGTAAAATAAAACATACCTCATTCATTTGACCACGAAGAGGTTGCCGCGGCCACCACATCCTTTCGCTAGCGCGTTTTCTTCAATCAAGATGGCTGCAATCAAATGGATGAGCTGAGTATGTATTTTGATT
This sequence comes from Bufo bufo, assembly GCF_905171765.1. Lineage (NCBI taxonomy): Eukaryota > Metazoa > Chordata > Amphibia > Anura > Bufonidae > Bufo > Bufo bufo. Next base: position 506,419,961 of record NC_053393.1, on the reverse strand, counting down.
AACCCCTAAAAGGCCTCAATGTGAGTATCAGATGCTGTGATCAGCATTGAACGTGGCATCTGAGGGGTTCAATGTTGGCCGTTCTTCATCATTGCACCCACTACATACAATGGAATGCAGTTCAGCGAAACAACCAAATTGAATTTTTGAAAACTTTGTTCATCAATAGTAGTTAGTAGTGGCAGATGCTTTACATTAATAGTGGTAGCAGTGGAGGTTTAGAAGCGAAGAGCAGCAGCAGCATAGGCTGCTGCAGTGGCATGATGGAGGCAGAAGCATCCATAGGGCAACCATACAATATGATGGTTGGCAGGCCACAGTAGTGGCATGATAACAGCGATGGCATGATGAAAGCAGGAAGACAGCAACAGTGGCAAGATGGGGCACTGCCGGCAAGGCCAGATCTATTCAACGGCCTCAGCCGGAGAAGCTGCTCCGGGTGTCTACCATGGCATGAACCATGCTGCACAGTGAGAATCACAGGGAGAGGCCCACATTGTCCACCATGTGAGAGTACAAGGCACGAGGCATGGATGTTTTTTTGGGAGAAATAATGCCGACTAAGTATGTTCCATCAAGGCTGAGTACACACCATTAGCTCCCTAAAGGCAGAAGAGTCTACTAAACTGTACAACAGCAACTGCACCGCCAGCAACTTGCCCAGGTGGGAATTAAGGATTGCTGGGCATAGAGTTGTTACTTGGCCATGCATTCTGTTATTGATGGCTGACGATGGAGTGGAGGAGGAAAAGGAGTGTGAGTGGGAGAAGCGGAAAGGGATGATGACGATGTGACAGACACCTCATGTGTTTCAGTACAGCTGTGGTGCCTTTGTGGTTGCTGACTTCCAGTCTTCCAGCAGTGTGGAGAAAAACAGCCAGACGAGATATACTCGCTCAGAGCTAGAGGCAGCTGAGCTCGGCTTAGCTCTGGCACATTTTGGGCCTAACCCACCGACAGTGTCAAGGACATCACTAGATCCCAAAGCAGACATGGCCGTGGCTGTTCTTTGGGAGGTATGTTGCCTATGCTCTTTATTGCTTCTGCTGCCACCACCACCCCCTTTCTCTGATGTTGGCTCCTTGTCAGCACCCTGATCCAGCTCCCAGGTCCTGTCCAGCACACAATCATCATTGGAGTACGCACCCTCCCTGCCACTTCTATCAGACTGTGGGATTTCATGGTGGGTTCTTTGGTCCCCATCCCCTCCTCTGAATTTGCCTCGACTGCCACTGTTGCTGCCCCCAACACCAATACCGCGGCTACGGGTGCCACTACTACCCCCACCAACACGGCTAATGCCTGGGGTTCTGCAGTCTCCTCCTAAACCTCCTCCTCAGGGAAGTATACTGACTGCTCTAAAACAAATCATCAACAGGGATACTCTCTTGACTATCTGCCATAGGGCGTGGTGGAGTTTTCTTGCCACTTCGTAGGAAAAATAAAGGCACCCCACTAGAAAGGGGCAGTGAAGACTAAGAGGTCGCCACTGAAAGCCTTCTCTGGGGCTGCAAAGAGCAGGAGGAATGCTGTGACCCCTGGTTTTAGACTCTGAAGTCACCTCCATGTCATCCTGCTGCGACTGAGAGGAGGACTGAGCCATCCAATCCACGAACTCACAATCTGTAACTATGGTCCAGGAAAATATCTGTCCTTTACGGCCCACTGGGGAAATGTGGTTCCTGCCCAGGCACACCACCAACTTGGCCAGGTGATGGCAATGCCACCTCTGTGTTATCAAGCTGTGATTCCTGCGCTAATGTCTTCCTCTTCCTCATCATCCTCAACTTTGTCCTCAGCCTCCACTGTAGGCACAGTTCAGAGTGGTACTCCAGCATAACACGTATGCAGAACACGACGGTATCATGCTTTTCTGCACCTGGCCAGCCAGGGTGAAGGGAGTCACACCAGGGAGGAACTGCTTTATGCCCTTCAGCAAGAAATCGAATCCTGGCTATCTCCTTGCCAACCGAAGGTTGGAACCATGGTCACCGACAACGGGAAGAACATTGTGTCGGTGCTGCGTCAAGGAGGGCTGACCCATGCACCCTGCAAGGCGCACATCTTTAATCTTGTGAAACATCTGCAAAACATCTTGAAAATAGCCAGGAAACTGTGCATGCACTTCAGCCACTCTTACCCTGCAAAACACGCCCTCCTTGAGCTGCAAAGGCAGAATAGCGTTCCCCAACATCAGCTGATATGCAACTTTTCCACCCATTGGACCAACTATATGAGCAGAGGATGGCCGTGAATGATTTCTTTAATGATGCAGGTGGACAGGAGTACTTCCCTGTGTAACTTTGACGTTAGCCAGTGGCAGCTCATGCATGACACCTGCTGTTTGCTCAGGCCCTTTGTCGGTCTCCGGGACTACTGGAAGAAGGATGTAATTCCACTCTTTCACGCCCTGGTGCAGATGCAGATAAATGTGGCTGGCCTGGGGACAGGAGACTTAGCACCTACAGCTCACTGCTACCTGAGCCCTGTGGGGGCTGAATTGGCGGAGGAGGAGGATGAGGAGAGGAGGAGGACATTCACGCACAAGCAATGTATACAGAAATGGGTGGTTTATCTGCACAAGTGAGAGGAGAGGAGCAGGAGGAGCTGGAGGGCGATGAGGAAGACCAGGCAGATTACACAACAGACCTTTGCTGTATGCAGAGGAGAAATGGAGTCCCCACCGATTCCCTTGTGAAAATGGCCAGTTTCATGCTGAGTTGCTTGCGTAGTGACAGCCGTATTTTCACAATTGGGCAGAGGGATGACTATTGACTCTCCACCATGTTAGACCCATGCTACTGCTCCTGAATGGGAGCCTTTTTTCCACCTGCTGAAAGGGAGGATAAACTCAACTACTATCAAGACATCCTATGTAGTCAGTTGGTGGCCACCCACGTACACCATCGCACATCCTCACGAAGCTCTGAATGGGGGGTGGGCCCTTTGCACTCACACTCCACTTCCATGACTGCTGGAAGGGTGGGGAAGGGGGGGGGGTGCAGGCAGGGCTGGGACAAGGTCCACCACCAACAGAGGCTGAGCTTCCCAAGTGCGCCCCCCCCCCCCCCCCCGCTTGCCTGCGCCCAGGGCCGGTGCAAGGTTTTTTACCAACACAAGCGAACCTACATTTTGGCGCCCCCGACCCCCCCTCCCCCTTCAGCTCACCTGGGGGAAGGGGGGGGGGGGTCCGCCAAAATGTAGGTTCGTCCTATAAGACGCACCTAGGTTTTAAAGGAGGATAATAGGAAACAATATTTTTCATTCCACCTCAGGTCAGACCAGCCATCAGACCCCAGCTCACAAGCACAGCCCCAATGCCTCAGATCAGACCCCCATGTCAGCCATCAGCCCTCCATGTCATATTTCTCCCCGTCCATGGCACAGACAGACTACAGACATTGTCTCCGGCCCATCATGTAACCCCATCCTCACCCATGTCACATTTCTCCCCCTCCATTTGATTGCTCTAACACCTAAAGAAATTTTTTTTTTTTTTTAAAACCTGATGTTTCTCCAGATGATCTTATGCTAAAAGTCATGGTAATAGAGTCTCAAAGGTCTATAGAAGCAGGTACAATATTTTTACAAACCTTTGAGACTCTATTAACACTACTATCAACATCAGGTCATTTAGAGAAACAGCATGTTTTTTTAATTATGTTTTTCCTTTAGGTGTTAAAACATAACTTTCATTTGATTGCTGTAACACCTAAAGGAAAAATCTTTTTAAAAACCTGCTGTGTCTCTAGATGACCTTATGTTGATAGTAGTGTTAATAGAGCCTCAAAGGTCTGTAAAAATAGGGTACCTGCTTCTATAGACCTTTCAGACTCTTTTACCACTGCTATCGACATAAGGTCATCTTGAGACACAGCAGGTTTTTAATTTGTTTTCCTTTAGGTGTTCAAGCAATCAAATAAGTTATGTTTTAACACCTAAAGGAAAAAGATAATTTAAAAAACTTGCTCTTTCTCTAGGTGACCTTATGTTTATAGTAGTGTTAATAGAGTCTCAAGGGTCTATAAAAGCAGTTACCCTATTTTTACAGACCTTTGAGACTCTATTAACACTACTATCAGCATAAGGTCATCTTCTAGAGAAACAGCAGGCTTTAAAAAAAATCCCTTTAGGTGTTAGAGTAAATTGCAATCAAATGAACGTTATGTGTTGAAATTAGGGTCAGAAGCAGACAAGCAGGGCTTTGTTTAGCCTCTTGGCTATTAGTTTTTACATTCATAAAGCTCCACATTGAGCTTCCAGCAGCAGACGGGCACGTCTGTGGTCACCTCACCTGGGCACAGGGTCTTTGCTCAGCAGAGTCCTGCCATACATGCTGGGTAGATGCTAGAATGGATTTGTTAGAAGGAGGTCTGTGACGTCACTGGTCACATGCTCCTTCATGGTCACATGATCCACTGTGAGAACGCAGGCTTCACAACCTCCTGCTGTGTTCAGCTCCAGAGAGAAGGGGGTGTGAAAGGATGGACCAATGGCAGGGCAGCTAGCTGATACTGGCCAATCAGCAGCCTCCTGCTCCTATCTACAAGCGCAGCTAAGGGCTCTTTCACACTTGCGTTCTTGTCTTCCGGCATAGAGTTCCGTCGTCGGGGCTCTATGCCGGAAGAATCCTGATCAGGATTATCCTAATGCATTCTGAATGGAGAGAAATCCGTTCAGGATGCATCAGGATGTCTTCAGTTTCGGAACAGAACGTTTGTTGGCCGGAGAAAATACCGCAGCATGCTGCGCTTTTTGCTCCGGCCAAAAATCCGGAACACTTGCCGCAAGGCCGGATCCGGAATTAATGCCCATTGGAAGGCATTGATCCGGCCTTAAGCTAAACGTCGTTTCGGCGCATTGCCGGAGCCGACATTTAGCTTTTTCAGAGTGGTTACCATGGCTGCCGGGACGCTAAAGTCCTGACAGCCATGGTAAAGTGTAGCGGGGAGCGGGGGAGCAGCATACTTACCGTCCGTGCGGCTCCCCAGGGGGCTCCAGAGTGACGTCAGGGCGCCCCACGCTCATGGATGACGTGTCGCATGGATCACGTCATCCATGCGCATGGGGCGCTCTGACGTCATTCTGGAGCGCCCGGGGAGCCGCACGGACTGTAAGTATACCGCTCCCCCGCTCCCCGCTCCTACTATGGCAACCAGGACTTTAATAGCGTCCTGGGTGCCATAGTAACACTGAAAGCATTTGGAAGACGGTTCCGTCTTCAAATGCTTTCAGTACACTTGCGTTTTTTGCGGGCACCTCCGGCAAGTGGGAGTACATGCCGGATCCGGACAACGCAAGTGTGAAAGAGGCCTTAGAGTGAACACTGGCTGGGGAGGGGAGGGGAGGGCGCCCGGCAGCAAGTAAGTGATAAAAAAAAAAAAAAAAAAGAGGTTTGTTTTTCCGCCCACCCCAGGCTGCGCCCTGAGGCTGGAGCCTCCCCAGCCTCTGTGTCGGCCCGGCCCTGGGTGCAGGAGCAGTACCAGCTCCACCAGCAGCAACTTAAGTCTCGAGTAGGGATGAGTGAACCCGAACTGTATAGTGTTCGGGTTCGTACCGAATTTTGGGGTGTCCGTGACACGGACTCGAACCCGAACATTTTCGTAAAAGTCCGGGTTCGGGTTCGGTGTTCGGCTCTTTCTTGGCGCTTTTTGAAAGGTTGCAAAGCAGCCAATCAACAAGCGTCATACTACTTGCCCCAAGAGGCCATCACAGCCATGCCTACTATTGGCATGGCTGTGATTGGCCAGTGCAGCATGTGACCCAGCCTCTATTTAGGCTGGAGTCACGTAGCGCCGCACGTCACTCTGCTATGATCAGTATAGGGAGAGGTTGCAGCTGCGACGTTAGGGCGAGATTAGGCAGATTAACTCCTCCAAAAGACTTCATTCTGTGATCGATCTGCAGCTGTGGATCATTGAAGTGCTATTATTGACTTGCTCACTTTTTTGAGGCTGCCCAGAGCGTTTTTAGATCACTTTTTTTCTGGGGTGATCGGCGGCCATTTTGTGACTTGTGGTGCGCCAGCACAAGCTATCACCAAGTGTATTTAACCATCGATAGTGTGGTTATTTTGTGCTATATCCTACATCAGCTGCAGGCTGAGCCTGTGTCACCGAAGTGCATTTAACCATCGACAGTCTGATTATTTTTTGGCCATATACTACATCTGGTGCAGGCTGAGCCTGTGTCACCCAAGTGCATTTAACCATCAACAGTGTGGTTATTTTTTGGCCATATATTACATCAGGGGCAGGTTGAGCCTGTCACCCAGCGCCTAAAAAATAGACCTGACATTTCTATTCAACCAAATCTGTACTGTTTTAGCTGGTCAAGTTATTTGTAGTGACCGTCAAAGCACACTTTTTTTTCTGGGTTGAAAAACCATTCCAAAATTTGCCATTCTCAAAATAACTAGTTTCTGGTATTTGAGGCCTACTTGAAATCTATCCCAAAAAGAATATCTTACATTGAAGCTAGTGATAGTGTCATTCAGAAAAACCTAAGACACGCGCTAGCGTGCTGATAGAAATCTGATTCTGTGATTAAACCTATACCTGTCACACAGCGCAAAAAAAACCAGGCCTCACATCTCTATTTAACCAAATCTCTACTGTTTTAGCTGGTCAAGTTATTTGTAGTGACCGTAAAAGCACACTTTTTTTTCTGGGTTGAAAAACCATTCCCAAATTTGCCATTCTCAAAATAACTATTTTCTGGTATTTGAGGCCTACTTGAAATCTATCCCAAAAAGGATATCTTACATTGAAGGTGCTGATAGTGTCATTCAGAAAAACCTAAGACACACGCTAGCGTGCAGATAGAAGTCTGATTCTGTGATTAAACTTATACCTGTCACACAGCGCAAAAAAAAACAGGTCTCACATTTCTATTCAACCAAATCTGTACTGTTTTAGCTGGTCAAGTTATTTGTAGTGACCGTAAAAGCACATTATTTTTTCTGGGTTGAAAAACTATTCGCAAATTTGCCATTCTCAAAATTTCTAGTTTCTGGTATTTGAGGCCTACTTGAAATCTATCCCAAAAAGAATATCTTACATTGAAGCTAGTGATAGTGTCATTCAGAAAAACCTAAGACACACGCTAGCGTGCTGATAGAAATCTGATTCTGTGATTAAACCTATACCTGTCACACAGCGCAAAAAAAAACAGGCCTCACATCTCTATTTAACCAAATCTCTACTGTTTTAGCTGGTCAAGTTATTTGTAGTGACCGTAAAAGCACACTTTTTTTTCTGGGTTGAAAAACCATTCCCAAATTTGCTATTCTCAAAATAACTAGTTTCTGGTATTTGAGGCCTACTTGAAATCTATCCCAAAAAGAATATCTTACATTGAAGCTAGTGATAGTGTCATTCAGAAAAACCTAAGACACACGCTAGCGTGCTGATAGAAATCTGATTCTGTGATTAAACCTATACCTGTCACACAGCGCAAAAAAAAACAGGCCTCACATCTCTATTTAACCAAATCTCTACTGTTTTAGCTGGTCAAGTTATTTGTAGTGACCGTAAAAGCACAATTTTTTTTCTGGGTTGAAAAACCATTCCCAAATTTGCCATTCTCAAAATAACTAGTTTCTGGTATTTGAGGCCTACTTGAAATCTATCCCAAAAAGAATATCTTACATTGAAGCTAGTGATAGTGTCATTCAGAAAAACCTAAGACACACGCTAGCGTGCTGATAGAAATCTGATTCTGTGATTAAACCTATACCTGTCACACAGCGCAAAAAAAAACCAGGCCTCACATCTCTATTTAACCAAATCTCTACTGTTTTAGCTGGTCAAGTTATTTGTAGTGACCGTAAAAGCACACTTTTTTTTCTGGGTTGAAAAACCATTCCCAAATTTGCCATTCTCAAAATAACTAGTTTCTGGTATTTGAGGCCTACTTGAAATCTATCCCAAAAAGAATATCTTACATTGAAGCTAGTGATAGTGTCATTCAGAAAAACCTAAGACACACGCTAGCGTGCTGATAGAAATCTGATTCTGTGATTAAACCTATACCTGTCACACAGCGCAAAAAAAAACAGGCCTCACATCTCTATTTAACCAAATCTCTACTGTTTTAGCTGGTCAAGTTATTTGTAGTGACCGTAAAAGCACACTTTTTTTTCTGGGTTGAAAAACCATTCCCAAATTTGCCATTCTCAAAATAACTAGTTTCTGGTATTTGAGGCCTACTTGAAATCTATCCCAAAAAGAATATCTTACATTGAAGCTAGTGATAGTGTCATTCAGAAAAACCTAAGACACACGCTAGCGTGCTGATAGAAATCTGATTCTGTGATTAAACCTATACCTGTCACACAGCGCAAAAAAAAACCAGGCCTCACATCTCTATTTAACCAAATCTCTACTGTTTTAGCTGGTCAAGTTATTTGTAGTGACCGTAAAAGCACACTTTTTTTTCTGGGTTGAAAAACTATTCCCAAATTTGCCATTCTCAAAATAACTAGTTTCTGGTATTTGAGGCCTACTTGAAATCTATCCCAAAAAGAATATCTTACATTGACGCTAGTGATAGTGTCATTCAGAAAAACCTAAGACACACGCTAGCGTGCTGATAGAAATCTGATTCTGTGATTAAACCTATACCTGTCACACAGCGCAAAAAAAAACAGGCCTCACATCTCTATTTAACCAAATCTCTACTGTTTTAGCTGGTCAAGTTATTTGTAGTGACCGTAAAAGCACACTTTTTTTTCTGGGTTGAAAAACCATTCCCAAATTTGCCATTCTCAAAATTGTGGTGAACGGGAACAATGAGGAAAACATCTAATAAGGGACGCGGACGTGGACATGGTCGTGGTGGTGTTAGTGGACCCTCTGGTGCTGGGAGAGGACGTGGCCGTTCTGCCACAGCCACACGTCCTAGTGAACCAACTACCTCAGGTCCCAGTAGCCAGCAGAATTTACAGCGATATTTGGTGGGGCCCAATGCCGTTCTAAGGATGGTAAGGCCTGAGCAGGTGCAGGCATTAGTCAATTGGGTGGCCGACAGTGGATCCAGCACGTTCACATTATCTCCCACCCAGTCTTCTGCAGAAAGCGCACAGATGGCGCATGAAAACCAAGCCCATCGGTCTGTCACATCACCCCCATGCATATCAGGGAAACTGTCTGAGCCTCAAGTTAGGCAGCAGTCTCTTATGCTGTTTGAAGACTCTGCTGCCAGGGTTTCCCAAGGGCATCCACCTAGCCCTTCCCCAGGGGTGGAAGAGATAGAATGCACTAACGCACAACCACTTATTTTTCCTGATGATGAGGACATGGGAATACCACCTCAGCACGTCTCTGATGATGACGAAACACAGGTGCCAACTGCTGCGTCTTTCTGCAGTGTGCAGACTGAACAGGAGGTCAGGGATCAAGACTGGGTGGAAGACGATGCAGGGGACGATGAGGTCCTAGACCCCACATGGAATGAAGGTCGTCCCACTGACTTTCACAGTTCGGAGGAAGAGGCAGTGGTGAGACCGAGCCAACAGCGTAGCAAAAGAGGGAGCAGTGGGCAAAATCAGAACACCCGCCGCCAAGAGACTCCGCCTGCTACTGACCGCCGCCATCTGGGACCGAGCACCCCAAAGGCAGCTTCAAGGAGTTCCCTGGCATGGCACTTCTTCAAACAATGTGCTGACGACAAGACCCGAGTGGTTTGCACGCTGTGCCATCAGAGCCTGAAGCGAGGCATTAACGATCTGAACCTTAGCACAACCTGCATGACCAGGCACCTGCATGCAAAGCATGAACTGCAGTGGAGTAAACACCTTAAAAACAAAGAAGTCACTCAGGCTCCCCCTGCTACCTCTTCTGCTGCTGCTGCCTCGGCCTCTTCTGCTGCTGCCGCCGCCTCGGCCTCTTCCTCTGCCTCTGGAGGAACGTTGGCACCTGCCGCCCAGCAAACATGGGATGTACCACCAACACCACCACCTGCGTCACCAAGCATCTCAACCATGTCACACGGCAGCGTTCAGCTCTCCATCTCACAAACATTTGAGAGAAAGCGTAAATTCCCACCTAGCCACCCTCGATCCCTGGCCCTGAATGCCAGCATTTCTAAACTACTGGCCTATGAAATGCTGTCATTTAGGCTGGTGGACACACACAGCTTCAAACAGCTCATGTCACTTGCTGTCCCACAGTATGTTGTTCCCAGCCGCCACTACTTCTCCAAGAGAGCCGTGCCTTCCCTGCACAAACAAGTGTCCGATAAAATCAAGTGTGCACTGCGCAACGCCATCTGTGGCAAGGTCCACCTAACCACAGATACGTGGACCAGTAAGCACGGCCAGGGACGCTATATCTCCCTAACTGCACACTGGGTAAATGTAGTGGCGGCTGGGCCCCAGGCGGAGAGCTGTTTGGCGCACGTCCTTCCGCCGCCAAGGATCGCAGGGCAACATTCTTTGCCTCCTGTCTCCTCCTCCTCCTACTCAGCTTCCTCCTCCTCTTCTTCCACCTGCTCATCCAGTCAGCCACACACCTTCACCACCAACTTCAGCACAGCACGGGGTAAACGTCAGCAGGCCATTCTGAAACTCATATGTTTGGGGGACAGGCCCCACACCGCACAGGAGTTGTGGCGGGGTATAGAACAACAGACCGACGAGTGGTTGCTGCCGGTGAGCCTCAAGCCCGGCCTGGTGGTGTGCGATAATGGGCGAAATCTCGTTGCAGCTCTGGGACTAGCCGGTTTGACGCACATCCCTTGCCTGGCGCATGTGCTGAATTTGGTGGTGCAGAAGTTCATTCGCAACTACCCCGACATGTCAGAACTGCTGCATAAAGTGCGGGCCGTCTGTTCGCGCTTCCGGCGTTCACACCCTGCCGCTGCTCGCCTGTCTGCGCTACAGCGTAACTTCGGCCTTCCCACTCACCGCCTCATATGCGATGTACCCACCAGGTGGAACTCCACCTTGCATATGCTGGACAGACTGTGCGAGCAGCAGCAGGCCATAGTGGAGTTTCAGCTGCAGCACGCACGGGTCAGTCGCACTGCGGATCAGACACACTTCACCACCAATGACTGGGCCTCCATGCGAGACCTGTGTGCCCTGTTGCGCTGTTTCGAGTACTCCACCAACATGGCAAGTGGCGATGACGCCGTTATCAGCGTTACAATACCACTTCTATGTCTCCTTGAGAAAACACTTAGGGTGATGATGGAAGAGGAGGTGGCCCAGGAGGAAGAGGAGGAAGAGGGGTCATTTTTAGCACTTTCAGGCCAGTCTCTTCAAAGTGACTCAGAGGGAGGTTTTTTGCAACACCAGAGGCCAGGTACAAATGTGGCCAGACAGGGCCCACTACTGGAGGACGAGGAGGACGAGGATGAGGAGGAGGATGAGGATGAAGCATGTTCACAGCGGGGTGGCACCCAAAGCAGCTCGGGCCCATCACTGGTGCGTGGCTGGGGGGAAACACAGGACGATGACGATACGCCTCCCACAGAGGACAGCTTGTCCTTACCTCTGGGCAGCCTGGCACACATGAGCGACTACATGCTGCAGTGCCTGCGCAACGACAGCAGAGTTGCCCACATTTTAACGTGTGCGGAATACTGGGTTGCCACCCTGCTGGATCCCCGGTACAAAGACAATGTGCCCACCTTACTTCCTACACTGGAGCGTGATAGGAAGATGCGCGAGTACAAGCGCACGTTGGTAGACGCGCTACTGAGAGCATTCCCAAATGTCACAGGGGAACCAGTGGAAGCCCAAGGCGAAGGCAGAGGAGGAGCAAGAGGTCGCCAACGCAGCTGTGTCACGGCCAGCTCCTCTGAGGGCAGGGTTAGCATGGCAGAGATGTGGAAAAGTTTTGTCACCACGCCACAGCTAACTGCACCACCACCTGATACGGAACGTGTTAGCAGGAGGCAACATTTCACTAACATGGTGGAACAGTACCTGTGCACACCCCTCCACGTACTGACTGATGGTTCGGCCCCATTCAACTTCTGGGTCTCCAAATTGTCCACGTGGCCAGAGCTAGCCTTTTATGCCTTGGAGGTGCTGGCCTGCCCGGCGGCCAGCGTTTTGTCTGAACGTGTATTCAGCACGGCAGGGGGCGTCATTACAGACAAACGCAGCCGCCTGTCTACAGCCAATGTGGACAAGCTGACGTTCAAAAAAATAAACCAGGCATGGATCCCACGGGACCTGTCCATCCCTTGTGCAGATTAGATATTAACTACCTCCCCTTAACAATATATTATTCTACTCCAGGGCACTTCCTCATTCAATACTATTTTTAATTTCATTTTACCATTATATTGCGGGGCAACCCAAAGTTGAATGAACCTCTCCTCTGTCTGGGTGCCGGGGCCTAAATGTGTGACAGTGGCCTGTTCCAGTGGTGGGTGACGTGAAGCCTGATTCTCTGCTATGACATGAATACAGATTCTGCGCTGACATAAGGCCAGATTCTCTGTTACGGGACCTCTCTCCTCTGCCTGGGTGCCTGGGCCTAAATGTGTGACAGTGGCCTGTTCCAGTGGTGGGTGACGTGAAGCCTGATTCTCTGCTATGACATGAAGACAGATTCTGCGCTGACATAAGGCCAGATTCTCTGTTACGGGACCGCTCTCCTCTGTCAGGGTGCCGGGGCCTAAATGTGTGACAGTGGCCTGTTCCAGTGGTGGGTGACGTGAAGCCTGATTCTCTGCTATGACATGAATACAGATTCTGCGCTGACATAAGGCCAGATTCTCTGTTACGGGACCTCTCTCCTCTGCCTGGGTGCCTGGGCCTAAATGTGTGACAGTGGCCTGTTCCAGTGGTGGGTGACGTGAAGCTTGATTCTCTGCTATGACATGAAGACAGATTCTGCGCTGACATAAGGCCAGATTCTCTGTTACGGGACCGCTCTCCTCTGTCTGGGTGCCGGGGCCTAAATGTGTGACAGTGGCCTGTTCCAGTGGTGGGTGACGTGAAGCCTGATTCTCTGCTATGACATGAATACAGATTCTGCGCTGACATAAGGCCAGATTCTCTGTTACGGGACCTCTCTCCTCTGCCTGGGTGCCTGGGCCTAAATGTGTGACAGTGGCCTGTTCCAGTGGTGGGTGACGTGAAGCCTGATTCTCTGCTATGACATGAAGACAGATTCTGCGCTGACATAAGGCCAGATTCTCTGTTACGGGACCGCTCTCCTCTGTCTGGGTGCCGGGGCCTAAATGTGTGACAGTGGCCTGTTCCAGTGGTGGGTGACGTGAAGCCTGATTCTCTGCTATGACATGAAGACAGATTCTGTGCTGACATCAGGCCAGATTCTCTGTTACGGGACCTCTCTCCTCTGCCTGGGTGCCGGGGCCTAAATGTGTGACAGTGGCCTGTTCCAGTGGTGGGTGACGTGAAGCCTGATTCTCTGCTATGACATGAAGACTGATTCTGCACTGACATGAAGCTAGATTCTCTGCTATGGCATGAAGAGACTGATTCTCTGCTGACATGAAGCCAGATTCTTTGCTATGGCATGAAGAGACTGATTCTCTGCTGACGTGAAGCCAGATTCTCTGCTATGGGACCTCTGTCCAATTGATATTGGTTCATTTTTATTTTTTTAATTTTAATTCATTTCCCTATCCACATTTGTTTGCATGGGATTTACCTACATGTTGCTGCCTTTTGCAGCCCTCTAGCTCTTTCCTGGGCTGTTTTACAGCCTTTTTAGTGCCCAAAAGTTCGGGTCCCCATTGAATTCAATGGGGTTCGGGTTCGGGACGAAGTTCGGATCGGGTTCGGATCCCGAACCCGAACATTTCCGGGAAGTTCGGCCGAACTTCTCGAACCCGAACATCCAGGTGTTCGCTCAACTCTAGTCTTGAGTCTTTCATGAGCAGTTTTCTTCAGACGCCTACTGAATAAACCTTCCAGCAGCAGGACGTGGAGCAGAATCTTAACCAGCAGGTAGTCGTGTACTACTGTGCAGCCAAATTTGATTTGTGGCCACAACTGGCCGATGTGCCCTGGGCAAGCTTCAGAGCGGGTGTTTAGTGCGGCAGGGGGTATAGCTACCGCAAAGACAATTCGCCTTTCAACACAGAATGTTGAGAGACTAAACCTTGTAAAGATGAATCAGGCATGGATCAGCCAGGATTTCCACACGCCTGTGTCTGATGCATCAGACTAGATCATTCTGGCAGCCACACGAAAACATTATGAAAAATGGTCCGTTACTTCTGGCTACGTGCTTCAGCCACTATTCTGATACTGCCACCCACCTGATGCCACACACCTGCTGTCTCTGCTGGCATATTTTTCTACTGCCACTATCTTGTGCTATTACTGCCACTGTTGTTGCCCCCCACCTCCCCACTCTGTGACTGGGCCACTATGTTGACTCCTCTCGCTATTGCCACCCTCACCAGTCTGTAACGAGGCCACCAGTGTCCCTGTTTGGCCTTGTTGACATCACTGTTTTTTTACCCTTCTGATCTGTCAGAAGAACCAAAAAATTAAAATCCTGTCTTTGGATCCATAAGGCCTGTATCACATGGTCAGTATTTTGCATAAAGATTTGATCATGATTTCAAAGCCAAAAACAGTAGTGGGACCAAAACACTGAAGACATGCAAATATTTATATCACATGTCATCTCTGTTTTGGACCCTCTCCTGTTTTTTTGGACTTATCAATACTGATCAATTACTGACCAAATACTGACCATGTGAGGGTGGATGCTCAAAAGACAGCATCCATTTTTTGGGGTTGTTCTTCTGATGGATCAGAAGAAGGGAAAAATAAACAGTGACGACAACACAAACTTACTGCTGACACCCTCTCCACTATGTCAGGGGGACACTACTTGTATCAGCGTATAACAGAACAGGTTCTCTAGCAATCTAGGTGGAATCATCAGACGATATAAAAGGAGAGCGCTTTTTCACTCTATAGTAGAATCTTGGGCCACTGCTTGGTAAGTACATTATACCTGACGCTAACATTGACCTGTAAGACTGAGTTACACTTCAGTTATTTGGTCAGTTTTTCACCTATGAGTGATGCTTGTCACCTGCCTGTCATACTGATGCACAGAAACTGTTTCTCTACCACAGTGGACTAGCTATGCATGTTTCTGCAATGCACAGTGATGTACACTGAGCTACACCCTCTTTCCCTGCAGGATGGGAAATAGCAAATTTATAATGCGCTTTGAAAAAAAATAATTTGGATTGAACCAAAGTTTTTGGAAAAATTCTGCGAAGCATCCGAATCGAGTTTTTTTTTATCTCTAGTTACTACTGCTAGGGTCACAATGTAGGCATTAGTACTGTGAGGGGCAACTGAGCCAGTAGACATAATTAATGTAAGGGGGGCACAATGTGGGATTTTTACTGTGAGGGACCACAATGTAGACATTACTACTGTGAGATGGCACAATGTAGGCATTACTACTGTGAGATGGCACAATGTAGGCATTACTACTGTGAAGGAAGTACAATGTGAGCATACCTACTGTAAAGGGGCACAATGTGGGTATTTCTACTGTAAAGGAGGTACAATGTGGGCATTTCTAATGTGAGGGGGCACAATGTGGGCATTAGTACTGTGTGGTAGCACTAAGGGGAAAGCAATACCCTAAATTGCCCTGTTATACCATTGGGATGGGTAGGTCTAACAGGTCCAGCACAGCGCCCCCTGCTGGGGATTTACCAGGGACAGTCACCATCTGAGGTTTATTTGTTGTTTATTTTGCTCTATCTTCACAGAGACATTGTTCCAGTCTCTGTGGATTGGGGCTCACTTACAAAGACTGGCTTTTTACACTGATCTTTGTTACCCCTCTACACTTCTGGAGGATTAGCCTAATTTAGTGACCTTGTTCTGGGTCTTTCATTTATCACAAGGTGTATTGGTACCGCCGTGTGACCAATGACAGATTTTATCGGGTGAGTGGGACTGGTCATTGAGTGGCTTAGTGTATGAAAATGTTTTATCTTTATGTAAAATTCAGTGGCAAGTGTGATGGGGAAAGGGGAAGATGGGCACTATGCTGAATCCTTGCCCCAGGTGCTGGAAAGTCTAGCTACACCTCTGCTCTGGCATACCCGTGAATTGTCCTTTTAGATAAAATACAGAAATGGGTTAACAGACACATGGAAAAAGTCATGAAGTCAACGGGAAGCTTTTCTTACAGACACATATGGAATTATTTATCAAACTGGTGAAAATCAGAACTGGCTCGGTTGCTCATAGCAATAAATCAGATGCCACCTTTAATTTTCCAAAGGAGCAGTCAAATATAAAAGATGGAATCTGATTGGTTGCTATGGACAACTAAGCCAGTTCTACTTTACACCAGTTTACTAAATGACCTTAATAGATTTAGAAGGGTTTGTTATAGGAATTTACGATACAAATACAATCTTATTGTCCGAATTGGGTAATGACATACAGTCAGGTCCATAAATATTGGGACATTGACACAATTCTAAAATTTTTGGCTCTATACACCACCACAATGGATTTTAAATAAAACAAACAGAATGTGCTTTAACTGCAGACTGTCAGCTTTAATTTGAGGGTATATACATCCAAATCAGGTGAACGGTGTGGGAATTACAACAGTTTGCATATGTGCCTCCCACTTGTTAAGGAACCAAAAGTAATGGGACAGAATAATAATCATAAATTAAACTGTCACTTTTTAATACTTGGTTGCAAATCCTTTGCAGTCAATTACAGCCTGAAGTCTGGAACGCATAGACATCTCTAGACGCTGGGTTTCATCCCTGGTGATGCTCTGCCAGGCCTCTACTGCAACTGTCTTCAGTTCCTACTTGTTCTTGGGGCATTTTCCCTTCAGTTTTGTCTTCAGCAAGTGAAATGCATGCTCAATTGGATTCAGGTCAGGTGATTGACTTGGCCATTGCATAAAATTTCACTTCTTTCACTTAAAAAACTCTTTGGTTGCTTTTGCAGTATGATTTGGGTCATTGTCCATCTGCACTGTGAAGCGCTGTCCAATGAGTTCTGAAGCATTTAGCTGAATATGAGCAGAAAATATTGCCCGAAACACATCAGAATTCATCCTGATACTTTTGTCAGCAGTCACATCATCAATAAATATAAGAAGAACCAGTTCCATTGGCAGCCATACATGCCCACGCCATGACACTACCACCACCATGCTTCACTGATGAGGTGGTATGCTTAGGATCATGAGCAGTTCCTTTCCTTCTCTATACTCTTCTCTTCCCATCACTCTGGTACAAGTTGTTCTTGGTCTCATCTATCCATAGGATGTTGTTCCAGAACTGTGAAGGCTTTTTTAGATGTCGTTTGGCAAACTCTAATCTGGCCTTTCTGTTTTTGAGGCTCACCAATGGTTTACATCTTGTGGTGAACCCTCTGTATTCACTCTGGTGAAGTCTTCTCTTGATTATTGACTTTGACACACATACACCTACCTCCTGGAGAGTGTTATTGATCTGGCCAACTGTTGTGAAGGGTGTTTTCTTCACCAGGGGAAGAATTCTTTGGTCATCCACCACAGTTGTTTTCCGTGGTCTTCCCGGTATTTTGGTGTTGCTGAGCTCACCGGTGCGATCCTTCTTTTTAAGAATGATCCAAACAGTTGTTCTGGCCACGCCTAATGTTTTTGCTATCTCTCTGATGGGTTTGTTTAGTTTTTTCAGCCTAATGATGGCTTGCTTCACTGATAGTGAGAGCTCTTTGGATCTCATCTTGAGAGTTGACAGCAACAGATTCCAAATGCAAATAGCACACTTGAAATGAACTCTGGACCTTTTATCTGCTCATTGTAATTGGGATAATGAGGGAATAACACACACCTGGGCATGGAACAGCTGAGAAGCCAATTGTCCCATTACTTTTGGTCCCTTAACAAGTGGAAGGCACATATGCAAACTGTTGTAATTCCTACACCGTTCACCTGATTTGGATGTAAATACCCTCAAATTAAAGCTGACAGTCTGCAGTTAAAGCACATCTTGTTCGTTTCATTTCAAATCCATTGTGGTGGTGTATAGAGCCAAAAATGTTAGAATTGTGTCGATGTCCCAATATTTATGGACCTGACTGTATTTAATGTTGGACTACAGAATATGATTGAATTAGGCCTGCGATGTTTGGGTTCAGCCATTTAGCTTCACTATATGGCATTTGGGGTAAGTTGCACAGTTATTTATATGAATGGTCATACTGTATACAGGGAGTGCAGAATTATTAGGCAAGTTGTATTTTTGAGGATATTCATTTTATTATTGAACAACAACCATGTTCTCAATGAACCCAAAAAACTCATTAATATCAAAGCTGAATATTTTTGGAAGTAGTTTTTAGTTTGTTTTTAGTTTTAGCTATTTTAGGGGGATATCTGTGTGTGCAGGTGACTATTACTGTGCATAATTATTAGGCAACTTAACAAAAAACAAATATATACCCATTTCAATTATTTATTTTTACCAGTGAAACCAATATAACATCTCAACATTCACAAATATACATTTCTGACATTCAAAAACAAAACAAAAACAAATCAGTGACCAATATAGCCACCTTTCTTTGCAAGGACACTCAAAAGCCTGCCATCCATGGATTCTGTCAGTGTTTTGATCTGTTCACCATCAACATTGCGTGCAGCAGCAACCACAGCCTCCCAGACACTGTTCAGAGAGGTGTACTGTTTTCCCTCCTTGTAAATCTCACATTTGATGATGGACCACAGGTTCTCAATGGGGTTCAGATCAGGTGAACAAGGAGGCCATGTCATTAGATTTTCTTCTTTTATACCCTTTCTTGCCAGCCACGCTGTGGAGTACTTGGACGCGTGTGATGGAGCATTGTCCTGCATGAAAATCATGTTTTTCTTGAAGGATGCAGACTTCTTCCTGTACCACTGCTTTAAGAAGGTGTCTTCCAGAAACTGGCAGTAGGACTGGGAGTTGAGCTTGACTCCATCCTCAACCCGAAAAGGCCCCACAAGCTCATCTTTGATGATACCAGCCCAAACCAGT
This sequence comes from Bufo bufo, assembly GCF_905171765.1. Taxonomy (NCBI): domain Eukaryota; kingdom Metazoa; phylum Chordata; class Amphibia; order Anura; family Bufonidae; genus Bufo; species Bufo bufo. The sequence continues at coordinate 506,400,956 of NC_053393.1, read as the reverse complement.
ACTCCACCTCCACCTTGCTGGCGTCTGAGTCGGACTGGAGCTCTCTGCCCTTTACCAATCCAGCCACGGGCCCATCCATCTGGCCCATCAAGACTCACTCTCATTTCAGCAGTCCATAAAACCTTAGAAAAATCAGTCTTGAGATATTTCTTGGCCCAGTCTTGACGTTTCAGCTTGTGTGTCTTGTTCAGTGGTGGTCGTCTTTCAGCCTTTCTTACCTTGGCCATGTCTCTGAGTATTGCACACCTTGTGCTTTTGGGCACTCCAGTGATGTTGCAGCTCTGAAATATGGCCAAACTGGTGGCAAGTGGCATCTTGGCAGCTGCACGCTTGACTTTTCTCAGTTCATGGGCAGTTATTTTGCGCCTTGGTTTTTCCACACGCTTCTTGCGACCCTGTTGACTATTTTGAATGAAACGCTTGATTGTTCGATGATCACGCTTCAGAAGCTTTGCAATTTTAAGAGTGCTGCATCCCTCTGCAAGATATCTCACTATTTTTGACTTTTCTGAGCCTGTCAAGTCCTTCTTTTGACCCATTTTGCCAAAGGAAAGGAAGTTGCCTAATAATTATGCACACCTAATATAGGGTGTTGATGTCATTAGACCACACCCCTTCTCATTACAGAGATGCACATCACCTAATATGCTTAATTGGTAGTAGGCTTTCGAGCCTATACAGCTTGGAGTAAGACAACATGCATAAAGAGGATGATGTGGTCAAAATACTCATTTGCCTAATAATTCTGCACGCAGTGTATATATTGGAATGATATTTGTTTAAGAACTAATAAGTAGGTTACCCATGAAACATCGCAGCCATATTTTATTCCGTATATAAATTAATTATAATTTATGAACTAATGTTCTTATTGTGTATTTATAATATTGAGAATACAGATAATGGTTCTTAAATATGAAACTTATGCCTCCATGATTGCGGAAAAAAGAACAGGCTCTCAGTGTGCAAGTATCAAGTTAATACCCAAAAAATGCTGCCATAACCGACCACCAATTAGTCACATGCCAAATGCTTTTCGATCTCAGTTTCTCCCTCCGTAGCTATATAACTATATGACTACATAACTATAATTGTGTAGCCATTGAGAAAAGAACTGAGACAGTTCCGAAAAGCGTTTGGCATGTGACTAATTGGTGGTTGGTTGTATCAGCATTTTTCTTCAGAATCTTCCATCAAAGGACTCATTTGTTTCTAGACCAATTTGCTACATTGTAGTATCGGCAGGAGAATATCCACCTCAAGCAGTGCTGCTAATGTTCAAGACCACCAAGTGCGCCTGTGCAAAGCCACTGGTTCATACAGATGTAGTAGGGTTAAAACACAAACTCAACTCAACTGTCTTAACTCATTGCGTTATCTTGAAACAAAAGCAATTGAAAAGCAATTGAAGGTGTTTTCTTAAAGCATTTAGTATAGATAACACGTCTCATAAAGAATGTGTGTTAACTCTACTACATCTGTATTAACCAGAGGACTGTTTAACTACAGGTTACAGCGCATCAGGATAATTGTGAAGGAACCGAGCACCAACGCCAAGCGGTGCAGCCAGTGTCCACATCACATCAGCAAAGCATGCCCATTAGGCTAGAAATACATACTAACACGGAGAGCGTAGAACTGTAGCGCACCAAGAAAATTGTGGAGGGGGAGACACACTATTAGTTTAGACCTCTAAATGACACCTCCATGTGTATGCATATGCAGATTTACAACTAGTGGAACCTAAGAAGATGTATTTGGTTTTCTATGCCAATTTAGTACAGTATCTACTTTAGTATAAGGCTCCTATAGGTCGTAAAGTTCTGCAGAATATGCCTGATACTAACAGACTGTTGTTACTATAAGGAGCAGAATATATCTACCAATATGAGCTATATCTTGTCTGGATGAGATTTTATCTATAGAGGTTGAACTATTTCAAGCATTTCTGATACTATCAGACTGTGGTCAATATAAGGAGTAAGATATATCCAGGTATATGTACAATATTCTGTCTGGATGATAGTTTATTCTGAATACCACCACCTGCCACTAAATGCTATTTTTATAATCATCAGTCTTAATATAGCCGTTATGTGCGAGGGCCCCATGACATGGTATTTAATAAGACTGTGACTGCTATTTTAACAATTTGTTTATTTATTGCCTCAATATTAAAGGGCGGTCTAATACATTGCCGTCTCCATCTTGTTGAACTGCCGGCCCATTACAGTTAATATCTTAGTTTGCATATAGAATTACTGTGCCTCAGTATTAAAGGGAGGTCTAATATAACGCTGCCTGCATCTTGTTGAACTGCTGGCACATTCGCAGTTAATATCTTTGTTTATATTTAGAATTACTGTGCCTCAGTATTAAAGGGAGTACTAATATATCACCGTCTGCATCTTGTTGAACTGCTGACACAATCCCTATGAATCTGTTAGTTTATATATACAGTTACTGTACCTCCGTATTAAAAGAAAAAATACACACGGGTTACATAAAAGAATGCGTAAAGCAGCAAAATGGCATAAGCCCCTCAGCAAAAAGCTAACTCAGAGATAACTAGAAAAACCTATAAATGAACACTGAGAGTTGATAAGCTATAAAAATAATTTTTTATTGAAGTACATGATTAAAAACATATATGAAATGACAGACAAATCCGTATCAAAAAAGTGCGGTACAACCCTGGGAGAATTTGGTAAAGAGTGTGACATAAAATAGAGCCTGGAAGGAGAGTATTAGGATAAATCCAAAGTATGGATGTCTAATCAATGGGGTCAAAAGATGCCATATATGTAAAGTGCAAGTGCAAGCCGCAAATAAGCAGCAAGAAAACCACGGCTCTAGAGAGTTCGTGGGTGCATCCGTTGAGTAGACATCCAATTAATAAAATGCGAGAAATGCCATGATAAAGTGCATGTGCAAGCCACATATAAGTGGCAGAAAAAACATAGCAATATCCTATTCAAAGGCTCATAAGTGATGATGTAATAAGTACAATGTAAACATGAAAGTCACATACCAAAAGTCAAAGTAATAACTCCACAGGAAGACCGCACACCCCGACGAGCGTTTCAGTGGAAACCTTCCTCTGGGGGCACGGTTCTTCCTACTGGAGGGGCTATATTTAAATAAATGCTCCTCCAATCAGAGTACTGCTAATTTGGTATAAAACAGGGACAGATGGTGTAAATTAAGCCATCTACCCTATCGCGGCCCTTCTAAAAGGTGGAGTCCCAGAGGGACCGCACGGTGGCCAATCATGCGGGCTCAACTGCGTTCACCCAACAATCTGTCAATCTGACCTTGGATGACGTAATGATCCCGCAAGACAATCGGCGATCACGTGATGGCCTGTAAAGGAGATGGATCACATGATCGCAAGTCGCGATCACATGATCGGCAATCCTCGAGAGATGGAGAAACTTACCAAAAAGACATAACAACCCCAAATAAAAAATGAAAGAAAGTGCATGATGAATGTGACAGAGTGAAAGGAGAGGATGTATGTATTCACTGCAGAAAAGGGGCGTAAGACAGAGCATCATTGAGGCCTTTAGGTTGCACTGTATCCAAGGTCCAAATCCACTTTGTCTCACGTTGGGCCAGACACTTCATCAGATTACCTCCACGCATACTGGAGAGATTCTGGCCGATATTGAGGGCGGATCTAATATTGGATGAGATCTTGCCACCATACCCATCCTTAGTGGCTAAGAGAGCGAAAAACTTGGGAGACCACCTGGTAAGATCTTATTATGCCCCTCAAATGCAGGGCACAATCTTTGGCTCTAGGGGACCTAAATGGAGTTTTCCCCCTGCGGCAAGTGTGTGGCTTGTGATAATATCTTAAGAACCACTTGTCACCGCCAGTTCTGTGAGAAGGTCTGACAGACGTTCTTCTCTACCTCTTGTATGACGTTCTTTGTTTTGGTTTCACTTTGTCAGCTCCTTTCCTTCTGCCAGGTGTCACTTATTTAGACTAATCGTCTTCCTTTATATTCCCTCCCATACTGCCTCACTTTGCGGTTTATACTACTTCCTGGATGAAGTGTTCACTGCTGGAGGCTGCTGCTGCTGTTTGCTCAGAAAAGTCTTTTCCTTTTATTGTGTTTCCTTGCTGGCTTGATTCTAGGTGACCCTGACTCTGTCCGTATTCATTACAGGGTGCCGGTGGTCGTGTCCCCTCACTATTATAGGCCTTTCAGGTGTCACACAGTCTTAGGTACGTGGGCATGCAATCGTCTACCATTGAGACCCTTGCATGTGCATAGCAGTCAGGGAGAGCTCTTAGGATTTTAAAGGGCTCACCTATATGCTCCTTAGTTTGGGATCAAGCTAGTCGGGCGTTTATTTATAAGTTCCAGCTATCTGCAACTTCACCCGTGACATTATAAACCGCCAAACCATCTGAAGCATAGATCTGGTTTCAGCCTTGATTGACCGCATGCAAGGTCTTTCGCTGGAGGTAGCAGATCTCCGTAAAATTGTGTCTCAGTTTCAGGTGACCGGTTCTGCTGGCGTTCATGGAGTTTGTTCCGAGCATAAGATCTTGCTTCCGGATACGTTCTCCGGGGGTAGTGAGAATTTTTTTCGCTTTAGAGAGGCTTGCAAACTCCATTTTTGCCTACTTCGCCAATCACCCGGTGATGAGGAGCAGAGGGTAGGGATCATCATCCCGCTGCTCAGGGATAACGCTCAGTCTTGGGCCTTTTTGCTGCCGGTGGGGGCATGGCTTCTCCGATCGGTGGATGAATTTTTTGTAGCCCTGGGGAAGATAGTCAGGTCCATAAATATTGGGACATCTACACAATTCTAACATTTTTGTCTCTATACACCACCACAATGGATTTGAAATAAAACGAACAAGATGTGCTTTAACTGCAGACTGGCAGCTTAAATTTGAGGGTATTTACATCCAAATCAGGTGAACAGTGTAGTGGCACTACCACTTGTTAAGGAACCAAAAGTAATGGGACAGAATAATAATCATAAATCAAACTTTCACTTTAATACTTGGTTGCAAATCCTTTGCAGTCAATTACAGCCTGAAGTCTGGAACGCATAGACAGCACCAGACACTGGGTTTCATCCCTGGTGATGCTCTGCCAGGCCTCTACTGCAACTGTCTTCAGTTCCTGCTTGTTCTTGCGGCATTTTCCCTTCAGTTTTGTCTTCAGCAAGTGAAATGCATGCTCAATCGGATTCAGGTCAGGTGATTGACTTGGCCATTGCATAACATTCCACTTCTTTCCCTTAAAAAACTCTTTGGTTGCTTTTGCAGTATGCTTTGGGTCATTGTCCATCTGCACTGTGAAGTGCCGTCCAATGAGTTCTGAAGCATTTGGCTGAATATGAGCAGATAATATTGCCCGAAATACTTCAGAATTCATCCTGCTGCTTTTGTCAGCAGTCACATCATCAATAAATACAAGAGAACCAGTTCCATTGGCAGCCATACATGCCCACGCCATGACACTACCACCACCATGCTTTACTGATGAGGTGGTATGCTTAGGATCATGAGCAGTTCCTTTCCTTCTCCATACTCTTCTCTTCCCATCACTCTGGTACAAGTTGACCTTGGTCTCATCTGTCCATAGGATGTTGTTCCAGAACTGTGAAGGCTTTTTTAGATGTCATTTGGCAAACTCTAATCTGGCCTTCCTGTTTTTGAGGCTCACCAATGGTTTACATCTTGTGGTGAACCCTCTGTATTCACTCTGGTGAAGTCTTCTCTTGATTGTTGACTTTGACACACATACACCTACCTCCGCGAGAGTGTTCTTGATCTGGCCAACTGTTGTGAAGGGTGTTTTCTTCATCAGGGAAAGAATTCTTCAGTCATCCACCACAGATGTTTTCCGTGGTCTTCTGGTCTTTTGGTGTTGCTGAGCTCCCCGGTGCGTTCCTTCTTTTTAAGAATGCTCCAAACAGTTGTTTTGGCCACGCCTAATGTTTTTGCTTTCTCTGATGGGTTTGTTTTTTTCAGCCTAATGATGGCTTGTTTCACTGATAGTGACAGCTCTTTGGATCTCATCTTGAGTGTTGACAGCAACAGATTCCAAATGCAAATAGCACACTTGAAATTAACTCTGGACCTTTTATCTGCTCATTATAATTGGGATAATGAGGGCATAACACACACCTGGCCATGGAACAGCTGAGAAGCCAATTGTCCCATTACTTTTGGTTCCTTAACAAGTGGGAGGTACATATGCAAACTGTTTTAATTCCTACACTGTTCACCAGATTTGGATGTAAATACCCTCAAATTAAAGCTGACAGTCTGCAGTTAAAGCACATCTTGTTTGTTTCATTTCAAATCCATTGTAGTGGTGTATAGAGCCAAAAATGTTAGAATTGTGTCGATGTCCCAATATTTATGGACCTGACTGTATATTATGACCCTGATCGTATTGCTCTGGCTGAATCTAAATGGCGCCATTGGTTAGAGGGAGCCAGACACCCTATTACCGTGTTTACCGACCATAAGAACCTGGCCTACTTGGAATCGGCCAAGCGTCTGAACCCGAGACAGGCCAGATGGTCTTTGTTCTTTTCTAGGTTTAATTTTGTTACGTTCCGCCCTGGGGTTAAAAATGTGAAGGAGGATGCCCTGTCACGTTGTTTTCCGGGAGGCAGAGGTTCAGGCAGCCCAGGCAGTGGCTCCTTATCTTTGTCCTCCTGGGAGGTTGTTTGTGCCTCTCGCTTTACGACACAAGGTTTTTAAGGAGCACCACAATACTGTCCTTGCTGGGCACCCGGGGAGTAGAGTCACAGTGGATCTCATTGCTCGGAGATTCTGGTGGCCGGCTCTTCGTAAGATGGTTGAGGGTTTTGTGGAAGCCTGCGAGACCTGCGCTCGTGCCAAGGTCCCTCATTCACAGCCGTCGGGTTCTCTCCTCCGTTACCCATTCCTTCCCGTCCTTGGACGCATCTGTCCATGGACTTCATTACGGACCTGCCCCGTTCCTCGGGGAAGACTGTGATTCTGGTGGTAGTGGACCGTTTTAGCAAAATGCTGCATTTCATTCCCTTTCCTGGGTTACCCAATGCTAAGACGCTTGCGCAAGCGTTTGTTGATCACATTGTTAAATTGCATGGCATTCCTTCAGACATCGTTTCTGATAGGGGCACGCAATTTGTTTCCAGATTCTGTAAGGCCTTCTGTTCTCGCTTGGAGGTTCCTTTTTATCGTTCTCTTCTGCTTTTCACCCGCAGTCGAATGGTCAGACCGAACGCGTCATTCAGAATCTGGAGACATATCTGCGCTGTTTTGTGGCGGAGAATCAGGAGGATTGGTATTCTTTTTTGTCCCTTGCTAAGTTTGCTTTAAATAACCGTCGCCAGGAGTCCTCTGATAAGTCACCATTTTTTGGTGCATATGGGTTTCATCCGCAGTTTGGGACATTCTCTGGAGAGGGGTCTTCTGGTTTACCTGATGAGGAGAGATTTTCCTCGTCTTTGTCATTTATTTGGCAAAAGATTCAGGGTAATCTGAAGAGGATGAGTGAGAGATATAGGCGTGTGGCGGATAAGAGATGTGTGCCTGGTCTGGACCAGAATGTGGGTGATCTGGTTTTGTTGTCTACAAAGAATATCAAACTGAAGGTTCATTCCTGGAAGTTGGGTCCTAAGTTTATTGGGCCTTACAAGATCTTGTCCGTCATCAATCCCGTTGCCTTCCGTCTTGATCTTCCTCAGACTTGGAAGATCCATAATGTTTTTCACAGGTCCCTATTAAAACCATATGTCCAACCCACTGTACCCTCCTCTTTGCCTCCTCCGATTTTTGTTGATGGTAAACTTAAATTTCAGGTCTCTAGGATTGTGGATTCTCGCATTATCCGCGGTTCTCTTCCGTACCTCGTTCATTGGGATGGTTATGGTCCTGAGGAGAGGATGTGGGTCCCAGTGGCGGACATTAAGGCCACTCGTCTCATCAGGGGTCTCATCTTGAGAAGGTGGGCTCTGAGTGTCCGGAGTCCACCTGTAGAGGGAGGGGTAGTGTCACCGCCAGTTCTGTGAGAAGGTCTGTTCTTCTCTACCTCTTGTATGACGTTCTTTGTTTTGGTTTCACTTTGTCAGCTCCTTTCCTTCTGCCAGGTGTCACTTATTTAGACTAATCATCTTCCTTTATATTCCCTCCCATACTGCCTCACTTTGCGGCTTATACTACTTCCTGGATTAAGTGTTCACTGCTGGAGGCTGCAGCTGCTGTTTGCTCAGATAAGTATTTTCCTTTATTGTGTTTCCTTGCTGGCTTGATTCTAGGTGACCCTGACTCCGTTCGTATTCAGTGCAGGGAGCCGGTGGTCGTGTCCCCTCACTATTATAGGCTTTTCAGGTGTCACACAGTCTTAGGTACGTGGGCATGCAATCGTCTACTATTGAGACCCTTGCATGTGCATAGCAGTCAGGGAGAGCTCTTAGGGTTTTAAAGGGCTCACCTATATGCTCCTTAGTTTAGGATCACGCCAGTCGGTCGTTTATTTATAAGTTCCAGCTATCTGCAACTTCACCCGTGACACCACTGAGTTCACTAACTCCATGCAGACGAAAACATACAAAATTACCCATTGCATTTCATGCACCACTAAGGGGGTAATTTTTTATGCCACTTGCCCATGTCCAAAAATCTACGTTGGCCTGACAAGTAGGGAACTAAAGATACGAGTTCGGGAACACATTTGAGATATTGTAAAATCAAAAGATTCCACTGATATGACTAACATCAAACCCATTGGCAAGTACTTCAAGAGATTTCATGACAGTGATCCTTCACTTTTGAAAGTTTGTGGGATTGACCATACTGTATAGATTTGGGGATGCGTGGAGGTAATCTGATGAAGTGTCTGGCCCAACGTGAGACAAAGTGTATTTGGACCTTGGATACAATGCAACCTAAAGGCCTCAATGATGCTCTGTCTTACGCCCCTTTTCTGCAGTGAACATTTATACTTTTCTTTAAATTTTTTGTGATTTTATTTTTAGATATGAATTTATGTTCACCTACATGTTTGTGTCTTTCTAATCGAGATCTGCTATTATTGCTGTTTTTCTGCATTCAGGATAATACATTCGCACTTACCTCTCTATATAGACTTTGGGCATACCTGACTGGATTGTTTGTGTCATCATGATCCAAATTGAAGATGGAAACATCATATCATCTCCTCTTATCATTTATGGATAATTTCACTTTATATTCTATTAATATTGTGTTTTTTATTTTCATATTTATTATTTTAACCCCTTAAGGACCGAGCTCATTTTCACCTTAAGGACCAGGCCATTTTTTGCAAATCTGACCAGTGTCACTTTAAGTGCTCATAAATTTAAAACGCTTTGACTTATCCAGGCCATTCTGAGATTGTTTTTTCGTCACATATTGTACTTCATGATACTGGTAAAATGAAGTAAAAAAAATTATTTTTTTTGCACAAAAAAATACCTAATTTACCAAAAAATTTGGAAAAATTTGCAAATTTCAAAGTTTCAGTTTCTCTACTTCTGTAATACATAGTAATACCCCCAAAAATTGTGATGACTTTACATTCCCCATATGTCTACTTTAGAAGCAAATCTTGAAATTTTTCAGAAATTGACAAAAACAAAATTTTTAGGGACCAGTTCAGGTCTGAAGTCACTTTGCGAGGCTTACATAATAGAAACCACCCAAAATGACCCCATCTAAGAAACTACACCCCTCAAGGTATTCAAAACTGATTTTGCATACATTGTTAACCCTTTAGGTGTTGCACAAGAGTTATTGGCAAATGGGGAGGAAATTTGAGAATTTAATTTTTTTGTCTAATTTTTCATTTTAACCCATTTTTTCCACTAACAAAGCAAGGGTTAACAGCCAAACAAGATTGTATCTTTATTGCCCTGACTCTGCCGTTTACAGAAACACCCAATATGTGGCCGTAAACTTCTGTACGGCCACACAGCGGGGCGTAGAGTGAAAGGTGAGCCGTTTGGTTTTTGGAAGGCTGATTTTTATGGACTGTTTTTTTGACACCATGTCCCATTTGAAGCCCCCTGATGCACCCCTAGAGGAGAAACTCCATAAAAGTGACCCCATCTAAGAAACTACACCCCTCAAGGTATTCAAAACTGATTTTACATACGTCGTTAACCCTTTAGGTGTTGCACAAGAGTTATTGGCAAATGGGGATGAAATTTGAGAATTTCATTTGTTTGCCTAATTTTCAATTTTAACCCATTTTTTCCACTAACAAAGCAAGGGTTAACAGCCAAACAAGACTGTATCTTTATTGCCCTGACTCTGCTGTTTACAGAAACACCCCATATGTGGCCGTAAACTACTGTACGGCCACACTGCGGGGCGTAGAGTGAAAGGTGCGTTGTTTGGTTTTTGGAAGGCAGGTTTTGCTGGACTGTTTTTTTTTACACCATGTCCAATTTGAAGCCCCCCTGATGCACCCCTAAAGTAGAAACTCCATAAAGTGACCCCATCTAAGAAACTACACCCCTCAAGCTATTCAAAACTGATTTTACAAACTTTGTTAACCCTTTAGGTGTTGCACAAGATTTAATGGAAAATAGAGACACAATTTCAAAATTTCACATTTTTGGCAGATTTTCCATTTTAATATTTTTTTTCAGTTACAAAGCAAGGGTTAACAGCCAAACAAAACTCATTATTTATGGCCCTTATTCTGTAGTTTACAGAAACACCCCATATGTGGTCGTAAACCGCTGTACGGGCACACGGCAGGGCGCAGAAGGAAAGGAATGCCATACGGTTTTTGGAAGGCAGATTTTGCTGGACTGGTTTTTTGACACCATGTCCCATTTGAAGCCCCCCTGATGCACCCCTAGAGTAGAAACTCCAAAAAAGTGACTCCATTTTAGAAACTACGGGATAGGGTGGCAGTTTTGTTGGTACTAGTTTAGGGTACATATGATTTTTGGTTGATCTATATTACCCTTTTTGTGCAGCAAGGTAACAAGAAATAGCTTTTTTGGCACGTTTTTTTTTTGTTATTTAATACATTCATCTGACAGGTTTTATCATGTGGTAATTTTATAGAGCAGGTTGTCACGGACGCGGCGATACCTAATATGTATCCAATTTTTTTTATTTATGTAAGTTTTATACAATAACTTCATTTTTAAAACCCAAAAAATGTTTTAGTGTCTCCATAGTCTAAGAGCCATAGTTTTTTCAGTTTTTGAGCGATAATCTTGAGTAGGGTCTCATTTTTTGCGGGATGAGATGACGGTTTGATTGGCCCTATTTTGGGGTGCATATGACTTTTTGATCGCTCGCTATTACACTTTTTGTGACGTAAGATGGCAAAAAATGGCTTTTTTTACACCGTTTTTGTTTTTATTTTTTTACGGTGGTCACCTGAGGGGTTAGGTCATGTGATATTTTTATAGAGCCGGTCGATACAGACGCGGCGATACCTAATATGTATACTTTTTTTTTATTTATGTAAGTTTTACACAATGATTTCATTTTTGAAACAAAAAAAAAATCATGTTTTAGTGTTTCCATAGTCTAAGAGCCATAGTTTTTTCAGTTTTTGGGCGATTATCTTGAGTAGGGTCTCATTTTTTGCGGGATGAGATGACGGTTTGATTGGTACTATTTTGGCGTACATGCGACTTTTTTGATCACTTTTATTACGTTTTTTGGGAAGTAAGGTGGGCAAAATTTCAATTTTCTCATAGTTTTTATTTTTTTATTTTTATGGCGTTCACCGTGCGGGGAAAGTAACATGACCATTTTATAGATCAGGTCGTTACGGACGCGGAGATACCTAATATGTGTAGTGTATTTTATTTTTTTAATTTTTATTCAGTGATAAATGTTTTTTTTTATCTTAACTTTTTTCACTTTTTTTTACATTTTTGTGACCCAGACCCACTTGGTTCTTGAAGATCCAGTGGGTCTGATGTCTGTATAATACAGTACAGTACAATATATATTGTTCTGTACTGTATTTTACTTACACTGAACAGATCTATGCTTTTAGCATAGATCTGTTCAGCACCATGGACAGCAGGCGTCCTGTTGCCATGGGAACCTTCCCCGTCTGCCACAACTTCGCAGACGGGGAAGGGTAAGCACAGGGCTGAGGGGGGCTGTCGGGGGGCTCTCTCCCTCTCCATCGGGGGGCTGCAAAGGCACAGCAGCCCCCCGATGGAGAGGGAGGGAGCTCCCTGACTGATGACAGTTAACTTTTTCCATACAGCGGTCCGTACGGACCGCGGTATGGAAAGGGTTAAACGGCTGACATCTGCACAGATGTCAGCCGTTTATACCAGGGTGCCAGCAATGTGCTGACACCCTGGTATACCCACTAGAAGCCAACGATCGTTCATGGGGAGGCGGGCAAGGGATCGCGATCCCGCCTGCCGCACCACCCGCCTCCCGCAACGCCCCACCGCCTGCGACATTGATATTGATTTTAGCCACTCTAAAGTTTCTGATCCCCGCGGTCAGGGACCGCGGGGATCAGAAACTGCAAAAAGCGCAGCAAACCGCAGGTCTGAATTGACCTGCGGTTTGCTGCGATCGCCGATACGGGGGGGGGGGGGGGTCAAATGACCCCCCCCTGCATTGTTACGGGATGCCGGCTGAATGATTTCAGCCGAAATCCCGTTCCGATTAACCCCCGCGGCGCCGGAATTACGATTTTAAGTCAGGACGTACCGGTACGTCCTGGGTCCTTAAGGACTCGGGAAATAGGGCGTACCGGTACGTCCTGGGTCCTTAAGGGGTTAATAGTCACAAAAAACAAAATGGCTGCACACTGTTATATATACAAACAATAGAGCTAAGAAATGGGGGTCATTCTAGATAAAAGTCGTACAATACCGACTATAAATGAGTAATGGAAGCTCTTAGCGCACATACGTGTTGGGCCCATCTACCAGGCGTCAAGGTGGCTTCCGCAGATGGGTCACTAAATATACTGCCTCACTTTGGACTTACTTAAGCCTACAATATTCAGGGCAGTGTAGGAACCAGCTACAAACATACACTGCTCAGAAGTCCCAGGTAGATGGGCGTGTTCAGTCTAAAAGAAGTGCTACCCTCAATATATTGCAAGAAAATTTAGACTAGAACCTTCAGAATCACAGGTGCATATCCATAAAGCAAATATAATTACAAAAAACAAAATGGCTGCACACCGTTATATACACAAACAATAGAGCTAAGAAATGGGGATTATTCTAGATAAAAGTGGTACAATACCAACTATAAATGACAATAACAACATACGTGTCAGGCCCATCTACCAGGCGTCAAGGTGGCTTCCGCAGATGGGTCACTAAATATACTGCCTCACTTTGGACTTACTTAAGCCTACAATATTCAGGGCAGTGTAGGAACCAGCTACAAACGTACTCTGCTCATTTATAGTCGGTATTGTACCACTTTTATCTAGAATAATCCCCATTTCTTAGCTCTATTGTTTGTATATATAACGGTGTGCAGCCATTTTGTTTTTTGTAATTATATGTGCTTCATGGATATGCACTATCACTGAGAACAACTACCTAAAACTTAACTTTTATTATAGATCATTAAACACGGATCCCTTACAGGGGACCAATAAACACATGAACAAACACAAAGTAGAGCTATTCAAGGCCAGGTAGACAATGATTGCTGCTGGATGAAGGAGTGGGGCAACACGTACGGGTTCCTAGTGTCTGTCCCTAAATATCCCTCAGCATATCCTCTGCCCAGAGAAGCACCTGGATGGTAGGAGCACTCTGTCCGCGTGCCTTCTCTACCTGTCCTTTTAATGCCCTTGCTAAGGTAGAGTACCCTATACGTAATCTACCAGGAAAATTATACCTAGGTCTCAATCTACACTAGGTATGATACATGCTAGATAAATGATTTAACAAGAACAGTATAAATATACAGTCCCTGATCAAACTGTGATGTTACACTACTTGTCCCGACGCGTTTCCCCTTATTCAGAAGGTTCATCAGGGGACGCAAGTATCAAACAATCTTTTGTCAAGACATATGTGTCACAGATACGGCACAAATGCACAGACAGAGACCGACCAAAATCAATAATAAAGCAAAACAAAACTGGAGCACACACAAGCCAGCACTGGTCTATAAGAATGAACACAAAATTCGTGTAGCTAGTATTTTAGAATAAACCTTACTGAATACCAGTGAATTACTTATATGGTGATGAACTTCAGTCTCAGCTCACAGACCGGTGGTGCAGAAAAAGATGTGGCTCCAATTAGTCCATTCACCCATACTGACTTTTAAACCCCAAAGAGGGGTGGTCCTATGTTGTCATTAGCCTATCCTAAGCTACACATCTCGTCATGTGGCCATGTTATCTGGGCAGGTAATGGGGCTTAGTGATATTTTAACTCAACTTTTATAGATCCTGTAGATAAGAGTTACAGAATAGAGGGGGCCCCAGTGTATAAACGAATAGTGGGGTGCTACCTCCATAATTCTGAAGAGAACAAGCATGTTATGTAAGTGGAACGCACGCCGACCTGGTTGCAGGGGGCGTGTCAAGATGGCCGTGCGTTCCACGGTCGTCCCGGAAATACTTGCACTTCATCAGTTTCTTTACAAACCTCCACCGGTTAAGGGATCGTAACACGTCGGCCGCACGTTCACAAAGGGTACAGTGCTGGCGTGCGAACATATTGATCAAAGCGCACGCCGTCCAGAAAAGGGGGCGTGTCAAGATGGCTGTGCGTTACGGGGACATTGAAGATGGCCGTGCGTTCCATTGTGCTGACGTGCACGCCACTGGATGCATGACGTCGGTGGGTGGAGATAAATGTACTAAGCCGACGGCTCATGGACGCACTTGCATTCCGAAATGGTAAAAATCATTAAAGATAGAGTGGCCATGCGTTCCAGGGAAATGGCTGTGCGTTCCAATATATTAAAATGCATGTCTATGATACTGAGATCCTGTCAGGAAACAAATCACATTTTACCATGCCCATTCGATGTACAGGTATGGGGCTTAAAGCGGACCATAAATTAACCCTCTTATTGCCACCTCCCTGTTCCATATCTCCGCTCTCAGATAAAGGTGGTTAGGGGGTTAACTAGTTACTA
Source organism: Bufo bufo (assembly GCF_905171765.1). Lineage (NCBI taxonomy): Eukaryota > Metazoa > Chordata > Amphibia > Anura > Bufonidae > Bufo > Bufo bufo. The sequence goes on along the minus strand of NC_053393.1, from coordinate 506,385,841 downwards.
GGGGCAACATTGGGGTGTAGTTGTATGAGTGTGTATGGACACCATAGCATCTTTGCCATGTGACAGATATGTATGATAAATAAGTGAGAGGCACTCAGATAAAGAGTTAGCCTTATAATAATAGGTTGACACTTTGTGTGTCGATGTCTATTTCTATCATTTACTGAGGACAGAAATTATGAATAAGGAGAACTAGGACTATGGATCAAAGAATTAAATGAGTGACAGGAAACATGAAAAGGTTAGTTTCTCATTAAACCCTCCCGGTGACTGGGAGCAGAACCTATAGATCCATTTAGTTTCTTTCTGAAGGATCCTACGGTCCCAGTCACCTTTTCTAGGGGAGGGTCTTACCAGTTCTAGGGCTGAGAAACATAGGGACTTGGGTTCACCATTGTGAAACTCCCACATATAGTTTGCTATTGGGGTGTCTTTCTTCTTTTTGATATCATTGATATGCTCCAGAATGCGTCTCCGGAATTCCCTGTAGGTTTTGCCCACATAGTCCCTGGGGCAGGTACATTGTGTGAGGTATACCACCCCCCTTACTCCTACAATTTATAAAGTCTCTGATGTCATAGTTTTTCTTGTGACCGAACAGATATTAACTTTCGCATTTTTCACATAGCTACATGCCGTACAGGACCCGCACCGGAACATGCCTAATGGTTTGCGATCTAACCACGTGCCCCCTAGAGCTGGTCTCGTATAATGACTATGAACTAGACGGTCACTGAGACACCTACCCCTTCTGAAGGTAATACTAGGGCAGGGAGGGAGTACGTCCGATACTCCAGGGTCCATCAGGAGAATTGGCCAGTACTTGCCAATGATTTCCCTAATCTCCTTGTTTCTTATGTCGAAGGTGGATACAATCCTGACAATGTCTCCACCCTTGTTTCTAGATTCCCTGGGTATCAAGAGGGAGTTACGTTCACACGTCGCAGCATTTTGAAAAGCCCCTCTCAAGACGTGTTGTGGGTAACCCCTCTTCCTAAAACGATTTTGTAATTTTCTAGATTCATTATAGAAACTCTCTGGATCTGACCAGTTTCTCCTCATTCTGAGATACTGCCCCCTGGGAATACCTCTTTTCAAGTTTGTGGGATGGTGGCTTTCCCAATGTAGCAGGTTATTAGTGGCAGTGGTCTTCCTGAAGGTGGTGGTGACAAGTCTATCACGACTTTCGTAACCCTGATGTCAAGAAAGGTTAGAGTCTCTGGATGGAATTCCGAAGTGAAGGACAGTCCCAGTTCGTTTACATTCAAAGCTTTAACAAACGACTCAAATTCATCAGCACCACCATTCCAAATTATAAACACATCATCAATATAACGTGTCCAAAACACGATCTTATCACCCCACCAAGTGTGCACATCAGGGAAGACCACTCTATCTTGTCCACCAGCCCAGGAGGAGGTTAGCATAAGTCGGGGCACAGGGGCTCCCCATTGCGGTCCCCCTGAGCTGGTGGAAGAAACGTGCGTCGAACAGGAAGAAGTTATGTGTCAACACAAAGTCAAGAAGAGAAACCACAAAGGCATTGTGAGCACTGTGACAAACTGCTCTCGTTTTGAGGAACTCTGTTGCTGTCATCAGACCCTTATCATGAGGGATCGAGCTGTACAGAGACTCAACATCTATGCTCGCGAGTGAGCATGTTGTTTCGATGTTGATGATCTCTAATTTACGTAAGAAATCCATCGTATCCCTTGTATAAGATGGAAGAGCAGATACGAAGCCCTTTAACACTCGATGTAGATACCGCTGTTCTGTGTAATCGATCCCACCCCGGATACTATAATATCTATAATAAAAGTTAAGTTAGTTGTTCTCAGTGATAGTGATTTGACTCTACAACTACCGTACCAATATTTCTTCCTTTGATGAAAATAATTTGTTTCCATGGCTGGTTTTCTATCAGGCACATTGTTCACAGAGGACCTTATAAAAGAAGCTAAAGATATTTTTTCGGCTAAGGAACTACCCGGCCTCTCAAACTCACTAACTTGCAAACTCACGTTTACTGATCTGTATGATGAATACAAAAATAACATCAAATCCTGGTGGGAGATAAAATCCATAGAAAGCTACCTGGAACATAAAATTATCCCAAGAGGGTTGCGTATAGGCATTACTCCAGCTGAGAGCGTACGCTCACCTGAATTATTAGTACAGTGGGAACAGGAATTGACCAATAGCTCCCTTAGGCTAATGAATATTCTTCTAGCGGAAAAAAAGGTATTCTTTGAAAAATCCTCAGAAAAACTAAGAGGCCTTATTGAATCAGCTGTGTCTTTTAAAACTGATCCTGAGTTTAATAAGAGGGAATCTTCTCTTCAGACGGCAGTGGAGAGATTCCAGGGACAACTAAAAGAAAGAAAGCACAGACAATTCAATAAGGACCTCAGAGAGTTTAAGGAAAATAGGGCTTATCAATTTGACAACAAGCCCCAGCCTCCCTCTGAGACAGATATTTCATCCTCGGAACAGGAGTACTCCGATTCCGAGATTACCTATACCAGGGGGAGAAATAACTACAGACGAGGTCAGAGAGGAGGTGGTAGAGGACGGTATAATAACAGAAGATGGCCAAGACAAAATGGGCAAAGGGGAGAGGTGGCGAATGTCCATCACCCTCTCCCTCTGCCTCGGCCCATACCAACTCCGAGACCGCACCTAGCCAGGGGGGGCATAGAGGAGAATGACCAATTGCAAATCATGAATCTATCCACACGTACCCTCAATGTAGCCGAAGAGAACCTCCTTAAAAAGGGACTGTCCTTCGTCCCCACAACGGGATTTAATCCCTTTGTGTCGATTAAGGACCTTCACCTGTTTTCAAGAAAATTGAAATGGCACAAGTTCATGAAGAACAATGATAGAATTACCTGTGAACAACTCGGTTTGCAAGAGAGTGAGTTTGCAGATTTCAGAGTATTTTTTGATTTACTGGAGGAAGGCTCCCGCACACCTGGGCAGGGTCCATTTACTGACCTTCGCCCAAAAAGTAAAAAACCACCCCCTCCCATGAATTACGACCATATAGATATCTTTCTGCAAATGGTGACTGAAGAAATTGAAAAACTACCCCCCTCTCCATCCTATTTTCATAACCTCTCTGGACCCGAAACTGAGGCCCTTAGGAGCCTTGAGAAGGACACCTCAATAGTGGTAAAACCAGCCGACAAGGGAGGTAACCTCGTGATCATGGGACATCTACAATATAAGCAAATGTGCGAACGTCTCCTAAATGACAAACATTGCTATCGGGTGCTGCCTTCGGACCCCACTGTCACGGTCTGGAGTCAGGCTCGGAGGTCAGTAGCTATAGCAGCGGAGCAGATATTCACACTGGTCACCCTGGCTGATGACACGGGTTCACCTGAGGTGCGGGGTATAAGTACTAACCGGTATTCACCAGAGCTCCTGAGCACCAGAGGTAGACTCAGGTGACCACAAAAACGGTATTCCTTTCTTTGTCATCTGTGTAATTGGAGCTATTACCTTGGAGAAATTCCTTATAAATCTCCTGTAAAAGTTGGCAAATCCAACAAATCGTTGTATCTCCCTAACATTCCTAGGGACATGCCAATCCACCACTGCTTTAATCTTATCAGGATCCATGCTTACCCCTTCAGAAGAAATTATGTAACCCAAGAACTGGATCTGACTTTGTTCAAACTCGCATTTTTCTAGTTTAATGTAAAGTTGATTCTGCCTTAGTCTCTCGAAGACAATACAAACATGCTTGTGGTGTTCTTCCAAATTATCAGAAAAAATTAGAATATCATCCAAATAGGCTATTACAAACTGATCCAGCAAATCTCGGAAAACACCATTAATAAAATGCTGAAAGGTTGCAGGAGCATTGCACAGTCCAAAGGGCATGACCAAAGACTCAAAATGTCCATATCTGGTTCTGAAAGCAGTTTTCCATTCATCTCCAGGACGAATGCGGACAAGGTTGTATGCCCCCCGTAAATCTAATTTGGTAAAGAGCTTGGCGGAGCGGAGTCTCTCGAGCATTTCTGGAATCAGTGGTAGTGGATAGCGATTTTTAATTGTGATCCTGTTTAAATCTCTGTAGTCGATACACGGACGCAGGGTTGAGTCCTTCTTCTCCACGAAGAACAAGGCTGCCCCAGCAGGAGAGGTTGAGTGTCTGATAAAACCCTTCTCCAGATTCTCATTAAGCCACTCCTGGAGCACCTTCAGTTCAGGTTCTGATAAAGAAAAAAGGCGACCAAAGGGTATTTCTGCCCCTGGAAGCAATTCAATGGGGCAATCATAAGAGTGATGAGGAGGCAGCTGATCGGCGTTCTTTTTATCACAAACGTCCCGAAACTCAAGATATTGTGGAGGTAGCTTGTCGTATGACTGGGTAGTTACCATAACTGCTTGTGAATCCAGGGTTGGTGGAGGGCTTATTTGATAAGTTTCCGTGCAATGTGTCTTGCAATGGTCAGATGTAAAACTTAAAGAACGTGTTTCCCAGTTGATGGAGGGATTATGGATAGAGAACCAAGGAATGCCCAGGATGATAGGGAACTTGGGTGATGTGATCAGCTGAAAGCTGATAGTCTCCTGATGGTCAGTCTCAATTCGGAGTTTAAGTGAAACAGTCTCATGGGTAACAGGCCCTGAAGATAAGGGTGAGCCATCCACAGTTTCCATATCAATAGGGTTGAGTTTATTTCTTATTTGAATGTTATGATTTTGGGCAAATTCAATGTCCATGAAGTTTCCCCCGGCCCCTGAGTCCAGCATAGCAGAACAAGGTATTTCACCATCTTCAACCATAAGCTTTATAGAGATAATAAAATGAGTTGATAAAGAATTAACTTTATTTGCTTCCTGGATCAAAGGAGAGACAGACTGAGAAATTGAGTTTATTTGTTCAGATACAACATCAGTTGCCGCAATTGTTCTTCTAAATTTATTGGGACAATTAATTGCGTAGTGTCCAGAGTTTCCACAATAAAAACATAAGTTTTCTGAACGTCGTCTTTCTTTCTCCTGAGTAGTAATATATCTTTTAATAGCATCCACCTGCATAGGTTCAGGACTGTCAGAATCTGGAAGAATTCTTGGACCCTTAGGAGTAAACTGACTAGTAGAAAAACGCATGTCACCATTACTGCCTAGGATTCCCAGTCTCTCTTTTCTCCTTTCAGTAAGCCTCTGATCAATTCGAATACATAATTTAATAAAAGCCTCGAGGTCTTCAGAACTTTCTACTCTGGCTAGCTCATTTTTTACTTGTTCAGAGAGTCCTTGACGGAACTGACTCTTTTGTGCTGCTGGATTCCAATTGGTATCTGAGATCCAACGTCGAAATTCCGTGGTGTACTCTGCAACAGAGCGTCTACCCTGCCGTAATTTGTGTAATTTTGCCTCAGCAGTAGCGCAGCGGTTAGGATCATCGAAAACTTGATTCATAGCAGCCACAAAATTATTGAAATTATCCAGGATAACATCATCTTTCTCCACATAAGGGGAGGCCCAGGCTAAAGCTTCCTCAGTCAGGAGATTGATAATAAACAGCACCCTTTTCCTGTCAGAAGTAAATGCAGCTGGTTGGATCTGAAAGTATATACGACACTGATTAAGGAAACCTCTGTAATGGTGACGGTCTCCATTAAATTTGAGTGGTAGGGGCATTCGTGCGTTAGTATCTACGGCAGCAATATCACGGGAAGGAAAGTCCCGCAATTGTCTATGCAGATCAAGGATGTCCTCTTGTAGCCCTTTCACTTCAATTTGTAAATCAGCAAACCTTTCCTGGTAGTTAACACCAAATGCCTGCAACTCAGAGATTTGCACCCTGAAAGGAGCCACAGCAGCTGCTACAGCGGCCTCCATGTTTTGGGCCAGAATATTCTGTCACGGTCTGGAGTCAGGCTCGGAGGTCAGTAGCTATAGCAGCGGAGCAGATATTCACACTGGTCACCCTGGCTGATGACACGGGTTCACCTGAGGTGCGGGGTCTAAGTACTAACCGGTATTCACCAGAGCTCCTGATGGTGGAGATGGACTTTGCTGCGTGTTAGTACCAGGTTGCGGTCCTCAGGATAGCCCAAGCAGGAGATGAGCAAGCCAAGGTCTAGTAGCAGATATAGCAGGTAGAGATCAAGCAGAAGCGTGGTTGAGAAACTAGCCAAAGTCGGTAACGAATAGTGCAGGTTGGGATTAAGCAGGAGCGTAGTCGAGGAACAAGCCAAATGTCAGTAACGGATGATAGCAGAGATACGGTCAGCAGCAGGATAGACAGGAGCAAGATATTGGCTGGTAAAGGCACAATATTCTGGCAACCAGGAAGTGCAGAGACATGGCTTAAATCAGGAAGTTCATGGGAGGAGCAAAGAGTTCAAGGTTTAAGGCAAACAAGATTCAAGACAAGATCATTCAAGGAATTGTCTAAGGAACTGTCCATCATTTCAGGTGGCTCAGCAAGTAGAGGCACTGCCAGATACAGCAGAGGTCCTGGGTTCAAATCCAGATTCTAACAGTACTCCCGTCCTCCCAGGACATCCCCTGGATGTCTTAGGGCCAGGTTTGTGAGGAAACCTCTGGTGGAATTCCTTTGTTAATCTAGGGGCATGAACATTCTCATCAGGCTCCCAAGAGTTTTCTTCTGGCCCATATCCTTCCCATTGAACCAGATATTGTCATTTTTTCCGAAAGATCCTGGAGTCAAGAATTTTTTCCACCACAAATTCTTCTTCACCCTGTACTTCAACAGGTGGAGGAGGAGGATGAATTCTTCCAGAAAAAGTATTTTCATGAAACGTTTTGAGTAGCGATACATGAAAAACAGGGTAAATCCTCATATTGTCGGGAAGTTTTAGGCGAAAAGTAACCGGGTTGATTGGAGCAGAAATCTCAAAAGGTCCCACAAACTTTTGACCCAACTTAGCACATGGAACCTGAACCTTCAAATTTATGGTAGATAACCAAACTTTGTCACCTACGTGAAAGGTGGGGATTGATCTCCGATGTCTGTCAGCAGCCTTCTTGTAATATTCCTGAGCCTCCTTCAATGTATCCATCAATTTCTCCTGGATCTCCTGTAATGAAGTTAATCTGTTGGTAACAGCAGGAATTGGAGTTGAAATAGGTAGATCTGGAATAAAAACTGGATGATACCCAGTGTTTAGGAAAAAGGGGCTTTGGGAAGTGGAGCTATGTTTAGAGTTATTATAAGCAAACTCTGCCGTAGGAAGGTAGTCCACCCAATCATCCTGAAGATAACTCACAAAACATCGAAGGTATTGCTCCAAAGTTTGATTGGTCCTCTCGGTCTGACCATTAGACTGTGGATGAAAAGCTGAGGAGAGATTAATTGTTACACCCAACGCTGAGCAAAAACTTCTCCAAAATTTAGAGGTAAACTGTACTCCTCTGTCAGACACCACAACATCAGGAATTCCATGTAGTTTAAAAACTTCCCGGACCATTACTTCTGCAGTATGTTCGGCAGAGGGTACCCCCTTAACTGGAATAAAATGAGCCATTTTAGTGAGACGGTCCACAACTACCAGGATGGTGGTCATCCCTTTAGAAAGGGGAAGGTCGACCACAAAGTCCATAGAAATTGACCCCCATGGTCTTGATGGAACAGGCAGTGGTTGAAGTAACCCCAGAGGAGAAGATCGTGGTGTCTTATTGCGAGCACAGGTTCGACACGAAGCCACATAACTCTTGACATCTTTCTTGTACCCAGGCCACCAAAAGGAACGTGATAAGAGTTCCTCTGTTTTAGAAACCCCAAAATGACCAGCAAGTTTAGAGTCATGAACCAACCTGAGGGCTTCTACTCGAACTGATTCAGGTACATAGAGGCAATGTGCTTGAGTCCAAAAACCGTTGCTGTACTTGAGGTTAAAGTCTCTAGGAGGATGATTTAAAAGTGGGTCATTCTCATACCCCTCCTTGAGAAGATTAAGAAAGGTCTTAGAACTCATGGCCCCTAGAAAGTTCTTTTGAGGCAGGATCGTACATTCAGAGTTTCTTTCCTGGAGAGGCCCAGACAACATCCGTGACAGGGCATCAGCCTTACCATTCCTTGACCCAGGGCGGTACGAGATAACAAAATTGAACCTCGAAAAGAATAGGGTCCAACGTGCTTGTCTAGATGACAACCTCTTGGCAGAACGGATAAATTCTAAATTTTTGTGATCCGTGAGAACGGTTACAGGGTGCTTAGCCCCTTCCAGCAGATGCCTCCACTCAGAAAATGCTTGCTTAATTGCCAGCAGCTCCTTGTTTCCAATGTCATAATTCTTCTCGGCTGGAGACATCAGTCGAGAGAAATAAGCACAAGGATGAAGCTGCATTTTTTCTCCAATTCGCTGAGAAAGCATAGCTCCCACAGCAGAATCTGAAGCATCAACTTCTACGATGAAAGGTAGTTCAGGATCTGGATGTACCAGTATTGGTGCAGTAGTGAAGAGAATCTTTAGTTTACTAAAGGCAGCCTGTGACTCAGGTGACCACAAAAACGGTTTTCCTTTCTTTGTCATCTGTGTAATTGGAGCTATTACCTTGGAGAAATTCCTTATAAATCTCCTGTAAAAGTTGGCCAATCCAACAAATCGTTGTATCTCCTTAACATTCCTAGGGACAGGCCAATCCACCACTGCTTTAATCTTATCAGGATCCATGCTTACCCTTTCAGAAGAAATTATGTAACCCAAGAACTGGATCTGACTTTGTTCAAACTCGCATTTTTCTAGTTTAATGTAAAGTTGATTCTGCCTTAGTCTCTCGAAGACAATACAAACATGCTTGTGGTATTCTTCCAAATTATCAGAAAAAATTAGAATATCATCCAAATAGGCTATTACAAACTGATCCAGCAAATCTCGGAAAACATCATTAATAAAATGCTGAAAGGTTGCGGGAGCATTGCACAGTCCAAAGGGCATGACCAAAGACTCAAAATGTCCATATCTGGTTCTGAAAGCAGTTTTCCATTCATCTCCAGGACGAATGCGGACAAGGTTGTATGCCCCCCGTAAATCTAATTTGGTAAAGAGCTTGGTGGAGCGGAGTCTCTCGAGCTTTTCTGGAATCAGTGGTAGTGGATAGCGATTTTTAATTGTGATCCTGTTTAAATCTCTGTAGTCGATACACGGACGCAGGGTTGAGTCCTTCTTCTCCATGAAGAACAAGGCTGCCCGAGCAGGAGAGGTTGAGTGTCTGATAAAACCCTTCTCCAGATTCTCATTAAGCCACTCCCGGAGCACCTTCAGTTCAGGTTCTGATAAAGAAAAAAGGCGACCAAAGGGTATTTCTGCCCCTGGAAGCAATTCAATGGGGCAATCATAAGAGCGATGAGGAGGCAGCTGATCGGCGTTCTTTTTATCACAAACATCCCGAAACTCAAGATATTGTGGAGGTAGCTTGTCGTATGACTGGGTAGTTACCATAACTGCTTGTGAATCCAGGGTTGGTGGAGGGCTTATTTGATAAGTTTCCGTGCAATGTGTTTTGCAATGGTCAGATGTAAAACTTAAAGAACGTGTTTCCCACTTGATGGAGGGATTATGAATAGAGAACCAAGGAATGCCCAGGATGATAGGGAACTTGGGTGATGTGATCAGCTGAAAGCTTATAGTCTCCTGATGGTCAGTCTCAATTCGGAGTTTAAGTGAATCAGTCTCATGGGTAACAGGCCCTGAAGATAAGGGTGAGCCATCCACAGTTTCCATATCAATAGGGTTGAGTTTATTTCTTATTTGAATGTTATGATTTTGGGCAAATTCAATGTCCATGAAGTTTCCCCTGGCCCCTGAGTCCAGCATAGCAGAACAAGGTATTTCACCATCTTCAACGATAAGCTTTATAGGGATGATAAAATGAGTTGATAAAGAATTAACTTTATTTGCTCCCTGGATCAAAGGAGAGACAGACTGAGAAATTCAGTTGCCGCAATTGTTCTTCTAAATTTATTGGGACAATTAATTGCGTAGTGTCCAGAGTTTCCACAATAAAGACATAAGTTTTCTGAACGTCGTCTTTCTTTCTCCTGAGTAGTAATAGATCTTTTAATAGCATCCACCTGCATAGGTTCAGGACTGTCAGAATCTGGAAGAACTCTTGGACCCATAGGAGTAAACTGACTAGTAGAAAAACGCATGTCACCATTACTGCCTAGGATTCCCAGTCTCTCTTTTCTCCTTTCAGTAAGCCTCTGATCAATTCGAATACATAATTTAATAAAAGCCTTGAGGTCTTCAGGACTTTCTACTCTGGCTAGCTCATCTTTTACTTGTTCAGAGAGTCCTTGACGGAACTGACTCTTTTGTGCTGCTGGATTCCAATTGGTATCTGAGATCCAACGTCGGAATTCCGTGGTGTACTCTGCAACAGAGCGTCTACCCTGCCGTAATTTGTGTAATTTTGCCTCAGCAGTAGCGCAGCGGTTAGGATCATCGAAAACTTGATTCATAGCAGCCACAAAATTATTGAAATTATCCAGGATAACATCATCTTTCTCCACATAAGGGGAGGCCCAGGCTAAGGCTTCCTCAGTCAGGAGATTGATAATAAACAGCACCCTTTTCCTGTCAGAAGTAAATGCAGCTGGTTGCATCTGAAAGTATATACGACACTGATTAAGGAAACCTCTGTAATGGTGACGGTCTCCATTAAATTTGAGTGGTAGGGGCATTCGTGCGTTAGTATCTACGGCAGCAATATCACGGGAACGAAAGTCCCGCAATTGTCTATGCAGATCAAGGATGTCCTCTTGTAGCCCTTTGTCACGGATGGTGTACAGTAAACAAGACAATACCATATAAACAATGTCTCTCTGGATCCACAACTAAGGAACAAAGGGAGACCCCTGCAATAGACCTGCCGCTCTCCCTCACTGCTCAGCCTATGCGAACACCCCAAAGGTGGATGGCCGCATATCCACGTTCCTCGGCTATCTATTACCTGAAGACCCTACAATAGTGAAGGGACACGACCACCGGCTCCCTACACTGACACGGAGGGAGTCAGGGTCACCTGGATCCAGAAAAGACAAAATCATAAATACATAAACAGCACTTATCTTGCAGACGAATGACGACTGACGACTGACGACTGGGAACAGGGAACTGGGAACAGCATGCACACACACTCCAGGAAGTTGTATCAGCCGCACACTACTGCATTATGGGGAGGAACTTAAAGGGTAGCGATCAGTCTAACTGCATGACAGCTGAGAGACTAACGAGATGAGAAACTAAACCAAAACAAAGAAATTCAAGGAGGAGGATCTGAGAAGCTCCTGTGAGCGCTTCTCAGCTGTCTGGCTGTGACAGTACCCCTCCCTCTAGGAGTGGACTCCGGACACTCAGGGCCCACCTTCTCAGGATGGGACCTATGGAAAGCCCTGATGAGACGAGAGGCCTTAATGTCCGTCACTGGGACCCACATCCTCTCCTCAGGACCATAACCCTCCCAATGAACGAGGTACTGGAGGGAACCGCGGACAAGACGAGAATCCACAATCCTAGAGACCTGAAATTCAAGATTTCCATCAACCATAATCGGAGGAGGAGGCAAAGGCGAGGGTACAATAGGTTGAACATAAGGTTTCAATAAGGACTTATGAAAAACATTATGGATCTTCCAAGTCTGAGGAAGATCAAGACGGTAGGCAACAGGATTGATGACAGACAGGATCTTGTAAGGCCCAATAAACCTAGGACCCAACTTCCAGGAGGGAACCTTCAATTTGATATTCTTGGTAGACAACCACACCAGATCACCAACATTCAGGTCCAGACCAGGCACACGTCTCTTATCCGCCACACGCTTATATCTCTCACTCATGCTCTTTAGATTATCCTGAATCTTTTGCCAAATAGATGACAAAGACGAGGAGAATCTGTCCTCATCAGGCAAACCAGAAGAGCCCTCTCCCGAGAAAGTCCCAAACTGCGGATGGAACCCATATGCACCAAAAAATGGTGACTTATCAGAGGACTCCTGACGACGGTTATTTAAAGCAAACTCAGCAAGGGACAAAAAAGAACACCAATCCTCCTGATTCTCCGCCACAAAACAGCGCAGATATGTCTCCAGATTCTGATTGACGCGCTCTGTCTGGCCATTCGACTGCGGATGGAAAGCAGAAGAGAATGACAACCGAACCCCCAAGCGAGAACAGAAAGCCTTCCAGAATCTGGAAACAAACTGCGTGCCCCTATCAGAGACTATGTCTGAAGGAATCCCATGCAATTTGACAATGTGGTCAATAAATGCCTGCGCCAGCGTCTTAGCATTGGGCAAACCAGGAAAAGGGATAAAATGCACCATTTTGCTAAAACGGTCCACCACCACCAGAATCACAGACTTCCCCGAGGAACGAGGCAAGTCCGTTATGAAGTCCATGGACAGATGTGTCCAAGGACGGGAAGGAATGGGCAAAGGAAGGAGAGGACCTGATGGCCGTGAATGAGGGACCTTGGCACGAGCGCAAGTCTCGCAAGCTGCCACAAAACCCTCAACCGACTTACGAAGCGCAGGCCACCAGAATCTCCGAGCGATGAGATCCAGTGTGGCTCTTGCCCCCGGGTGCCCAGCAAGGACCGTGTTGTGGTGTTCTTTAAAAATCTTGTGTCTCAAAGCGAGAGGCACAAACAACCTCCCAGGAGGACAAAGATCAGGAGCTTCTGACTGGGCTGCCTGCACCTCTGCCTCCAATTCAGGAAAAAGAGCAGAGACCACCACACCTTCAGCCAAAATGGGACCCGGGTCTTCAAAATTCCCACCTCCCGGAAAACAACGTGACAGGGCATCTGCCTTCACATTCTTAACCCCAGGGCGGAACGTAACAACAAAATTAAACCTTGAAAAGAACAAAGACCATCTGGCCTGTCTCGGGTTCAGAAGCTTGGCTGACTCCAAGTAGGCCAGATTTTTATGGTCAGTAAACACGGTAATAGGGTGTCTGGCTCCCTCTAGCCAATGGCGCCATTCCTCAAAAGCCAACTTGATGGCCAACAATTCCCTATCTCCCACATCATAATTTCTCTCTGCGGAGGAGAGTTTCTTTGAGAAAAAGGCACACGGTTTCCATTTGGCAGGAGAGGAACCCTGAGACAAGACCGCACCCACCCCTACCTCAGAAGCATCAACCTCAACTATGAAGGGTAACGAAATATCAGGTTGTACTAGGATGGGAGCGGAAGCAAAACTCTCCTTGATATTAGAAAAGGCCTTACGCGCCTCTACCGACCAGGAAGAAAAATCTACCCCCTTTCTGGTCATATCAGTGAGTGGTTTAACAGAGGAATAATTCAAAATAAATTTCCTGTAATAATTGGCAAAGCCCAAAAAACGCATCAGCGCCTTCTGATTCTCAGGAAGCTCCCACTCAAGCACAGCGCGGACCTTCTCGGGGTCCATGCGAAAACCAGAAGCGGAGACAAGAAACCCCAGAAATTGGATTTCTGGAACCGCAAACACACATTTTTCCAGTTTCGCGTATAATTTATTCTCCCGCAGGATGAGCAAGACCTGACGTAAGTGTTCCTTATGAGTCTTGAAACCAGGAGAAAAAATCAAAATGTCATCCAAATACACTAATACAAATTTTCCCATTAAATGATAAAAAATACTGTTGACGAAATGCTGAAAAACGGCTGGGGCATTCATCAAACCAAAAGGCATAACCAAATTCTCAAAATGGCCCTCAGGGGTATTGAAAGCCGTCTTCCATTCGTCTCCTTCTCTGACCCTAACCAGGTTGTATGCCCCTCTTAGGTCTAATTTGGAAAAGACTTTAGCCCCAACAACCTGGTTAAACAGGTCCGGGATCAGAGGAAGCGGATAAGGATCACAAATAGTGATACTGTTCAGCTCCCTGAAATCCAGACAAGGTCTTAAAGAACCATCTTTTTTCTTAACAAAGAAAAAACCAGCGGCAACAGGTGACTTCGAGGGTCGTATGTGTCCTTTTCTCAGACTCTCAGAGATATAAGCCCGCATAGCGACCCTCTCAGGTTGGGAGAGATTGTATAAACGAGATTTAGGCAGCTTGGCGCCTGGGATGAGATTAATAGGGCAATCATACTCCCTGTGCGGAGGCAAACCCTGAACTCCACTCTCAGAGAAGACATCCAAAAATTCAGAGAGGAAAGGTGGTACAGTCTTAGTAGAAACCTCAGAAACAGATGTTATGAGGCAATTCTCTCTGCAAAAGTTACTCCAACCATTTATTTGCCTCGCTTGCCAATCAATGGTGGGGTTATGTTTAGTGAGCCAGGGTAGCCCCAACACTAGAGGAGTAGGCAAACCGCTAAGGACAAAACATGACACATCCTCAACATGAGCATCACTCACAATTAAACGGATATTGTGAACTATACCCTTTAATGATTTCTGAGAAAGTGGAGCTGAATCAATAGCAAAAACAGGAATATCCTTTCCCAAAGTGCATACCTGGAAACCATGAGTTATTGCAAATTGATTATCAATGAGGTTGACAGCTGCTCCACTATCCACAAAAATCTCACAAAAAATGCTCTTGCTCTCTAGCGCCACCCTAGCAGGCAGGACAAAACGGGAACTACAAGCAAACGGAAAACCTTCAATTTCCGCCTCAACCCTGCCAATAGTAACAGACGGAACATTTTTAAAAGATTTTTTCCTTTTTGTCTCTTTATTACTCCCAGAAAACTGCCTGAATCTCCTAGAGGGACAAACATTTGCCAGATGATTTATACCTCCACAACAAAAACAAACCCTCCCCTGTGGGCTGAATCTTCTATTGTCAGAGGCAATCAAGCCCAGCTGCATGGACTCCTGCTCAGAAGGGGCTGACAGCGACTGAGACCCCTGTGCACAGAATGAGACTGCTGCACTGTCCCGGGACTGAGTATGACAGGAAGGAGAGATCTCTCCTCTCTAAGACACCTGTCAATACGAACAGCCTGAGACATAGCAGAATCCAAGGAGGTAGGTCTTTCATGAAAGGCAAATGCATCTTTCAATCCCTCTGAAAGACCATAGCAAAATTGACTTCGGAGTGCAGCATCATTCCAACCCGTATCTGCTGCCCATCTCCGAAATTCTGAACAGTATATCTCTGCGGATTGTTTACCCTGGCATAACAGACGTATTCTAGACTCAGCCAGAGCAATACGATCCGGATCATCATATATCTGACCCAGGGCTAAAAAGAATTCATCCACTGAACGAAGGGGCCGTGCCCCCTCCGGCAGCGAAAAGGCCCAGGACTAAGCGTTACCCCTGAGCAGCGATATAATGATCCCCACCCTCCGTTCTTCATCACCAGAAGAATGGGGAAGAAGGCGAAAATGGAGTTTGCAAGCCTCTCTAAAACGCACAAAATTCTCACTACCCCCGGAGAACGTATCCGGGAGCGAGATCTTAGGCTCAACACAAACTCCATGAACGCAAGCTGAACCGGTCACTTGAAACTGAGAAAAAGTCTTACGGAGATCAGCTACCTCCAAAGAAAGACCCTGAAAGCGTTCAGCCTAAAGTGAAACCGGATCCATGCTTGAGACGGTTTTGGCGGCTGATAATGTCACGGATGGTGTACAGGAAACAAGACAATACCATATAAACAATGTCTCTCTGGATCCACAACTAAGGAACAAAGGGAGACCCCTGCAATAGACCTGCCGCTCTCCCTCACTGCTCAGCCTATGCGAACACCCCAAAGGTGGATGGCCGCATATCCACGTTCCTCGGCTATCTATTACCTGAAGACCCTACAATAGTGAAGGGACACGACCCCCGGCTCCCTACACTGACACGGAGGGAGTCAGGGTCACCTGGATCCAGAAAAGACAAAATCATAAATACATAAACAGCACTTATCTTGCAGACGAATGACGACTGACGACTGGGAACAGGGAACTGGGAACTGGGAACAGCATGCACACACACTCCAGGAAGTTGTATCAGCCGCACACTACTGCATTATGGGGAGGAACTTAAAGGGTAGCGATCAGTCTAACTGCATGACAGCTGAGAGACTAACGAGATGAGAAACTAAACCAAAACAAAGAAATTCAAGGAGGAGGATCTGAGAAGCTCCTCTGAGCGCTTCTCAGCTGTCTGGCTGTGACACCCTTTCACTTCAATTTGTAAATCAGCAAACTTTTCCTGGTAGTTAACACCAAATGCCTGCAACTCAGAGATTTGCACCCTGAAAGGAGCCACAGCAGCTGCTGCAGCGATCTCCATGTTTTGGGCCAGAATATTCTGTCACGGTCTGGAGTCAGGCTCGGAGGTCAGTAGCTATAGCAGCGGAGCAGATATTCACACTGGTCACCCTGGCTGATGACACGGGTTCACCTGAGGTGCGGGGTCTAAGTACTAACCGGTATTCACCAGAGCTCCTGATGGTGGAGATGGACTTTGCTGCGTGTTAGTACCAGGTCGCGGTCCTCAGGATAGCCCAAGCAGGAGGTGAGCAAGCCAAGGTCCAGTAGCAGATATAGCAGGCAGGGATCAAGCAGAAGCGTGGTTGAGAAACTAGCCAAAGTCGGTAACGAATAGTGCAGGTTGGGATTAAGCAGGAGCGTAGTCGAGGAACAAGCCAAATGTCAGTAATGGATGATAGCAGAGATACGGTCAGCAGCAGGATAGACAGGAGCAAGATATTGGCTGGTAAAGGCCCAATATTCTGGCAACCAGGAAGTGCAGAGACATGGCTTAAATCAGGAAGTTCATGGGAGGAGCAAAGAGTTCAAGGTTCAAGGCAAACAAGATTCAAGACAAGATCATTCAAGGAATTGTCTAAGAAACTGTCCAGCATTTCAGGTGGCTCAGCAAGTAGAGGCACTGCCAGATACAGCAGAGGTCCTGGGTTCAAGTCCAGATCCTAACACCCACTGACATTTTTATGAGGGAACTCACGTCTATACTTAACGATGGACTTTCCAACAGAGTCATCAATGACACAGAGTATCGCTTCCTGTTACCGATCACACCCCAGACAGCCACCTTTTATGGACTACCTAAAATCCATAAGGGCATATCACCACTAAATGGTCGTCCTATAGTATCCGGGGTGGGATCGATTACACAGAACAGCGGTTTCTACATCGACCGAGAGTTAAAGGGCTTCGTATCTGCTCTTCCATCTTATACAAGGGATACAATGGATTTCTTACGTAAAATAGAGACCATCAACATCAAAACAACATGCTCACTTGCGAGCATAGATGTTGAGTCTCTGTACATCTCGATCCCTCATGATAAGGGTCTGATGGCAGCAACAGAGTTCCTCAAAACGAGGGCAGTTTGTCACAGTGCTCACAATGCCTTTGTGGTTTCTCTTCTTGACTTTGTGTTGACACATAACTTCTTCCTGTTCGACGCACGTTTCTTCCACCAGCTCAGGGGGACCGCAATGGGGAGCCCCTGTGCCCCGACTTATGCTAACCTCCTCCTGGGCTGGTGGACAAGATAGAGTGGTCTTCCCTGATGTGCACACTTGGTGGGGTGATAAGATCGTGTTTTGGACACGTTATATTGATGATTTGTTTATAATTTGGAATGGTGGTGCTGATGAATTTGAGTCGTTTGTTAAAGCTTTGAATATAAACGAACTGGGACCGTCCTTCACTTCGGAATTCCATCCAGAGACTCTAACCTTTCTTGACATCAGGGTTACGAAAGTCGGTGATAGACTTGTCACCACCACCTTCAGGAAGACCACTGCCACTAATAACCTGCTACATTGGGACAGCCACCATCCCACGAACTTGAAAAAAGGTATTCCCAGGGGGCAGTATCTCAGAATGAGGAGAAACTGGTCAGATCCAGAGAGTTTCTATAATGAATCTAGGAAATTACAAAATCGTTTTAGGAAGAGGGGTTACCCACAACACGTCTTGAGAGGGGCTTTTCAAAATGCTGCGACGTGCGAACGCAACTCCCTCTTGATACCCAGGGAATCTAGGGACAAGGGTGGAGACATTGTCAGGATTGTATCCACCTTCGACATAAGAAACAAGGAGATTAGGGAAATCATTGGCAAGTACTGGCCAATTCTCCTGATGGACCCTGGAGTATCGGACGTACTCCCTCCCTGCCCTAGTATTACTTTCAGAAGGGGTAGGTGTCTCCGTGACCGTCTAGTACATACACTGCGTGCAGAATTATTAGGCAAATGAGTATTTTGACCACATCATCCTCTTTATGCATGTTGTCTTACTCCAAGCTGTATAGGCTCGAAAGCCTACTACCAATTAAGCATATTAGGTGATGTGCATCTCTGTAATGAGAAGGGGTGTGGTCTAATGACATCAACACCCTATATTAGGTGTGCATAATTATTAGGCAACTTCCTTTCCTTTGGCAAAATGGGTCAAAAGAAGGACTTGACAGGCTCAGAAAAGTCAAAAATAGTGAGATATCTTGCAGAGGGATGCAGCACTCTTAAAATTGCAAAGCTTCTGAAGCGTGATCATCGAACAATCAAGCGTTTCATTCAAAATAGTCAACAGGGTCGCAAGAAGCGTGTGGAAAAACCAAGGCGCAAAATAACTGCCCATGAACTGAGAAAAGTCAAGCGTGCAGCTGCCAAGATGCCACTTGCCACCAGTTTGGCCATATTTCAGAGCTGCAACATCACTGGAGTGCCCAAAAGCACAAGGTGTGCAATACTCAGAGACATGGCCAAGGTAAGAAAGGCTGAAAGACGACCACCACTGAACAAGACACACAAGCTGAAACGTCAAGACTGGGCCAAGAAATATCTCAAGACTGATTTTTCTAAGGTTTTATGGACTGATGAAATGAGAGTGAGTCTTGATGGGCCAGATGGATGGGCCCGTGGCTGGATTGGTAAAGGGCAGAGAGCTCCAGTCCGACTCAGACGCCAGCAAGGTGGAGGTGGAGTACTGGTTTGGGCTGGTATCATCAAAGATGAGCTTGTGGGGCCTTTTCGGGTTGAGGATGGAGTCAAGCTCAACTCCCAGTCCTACTGCCAGTTTCTGGAAGACACCTTCTTCAAGCAGTGGTACAGGAAGAAGTCTGCATCCTTGAAGAAAAACATGATTTTCATGCAGGACAATGCTCCATCACACGCGTCCAAGTACTCCACAGCGTGGCTGGCAAGAAAGGGTATAAAAGAAGAAAATCTAATGACATGGCCTCCTTGTTCACCTGATCTGAACCCCATTGAGAACCTGTGGTCCATCATCAAATGTGAGATTTACAAGGAGGGAAAACAGTACACCTCTCTGAACAGTGTCTGGGAGGCTGTGGTTGCTGCTGCACGCAATGTTGATGGTGAACAGATCAAAACACTGACAGAATCCATGGATGGCAGGCTTTTGAGTGTCCTTGCAAAGAAAGGTGGCTATATTGGTCACTGATTTGTTTTTGTTTTGTTTTTGAATGTCAGAAATGTATATTTGTGAATGTTGAGATGTTATATTGGTTTCACTGGTAAAAATAAATAATTGAAATGGGTATATATTTGTTTTTTGTTAAGTTGCCTAATAATTATGCACAGTAATAGTCACCTGCACACACAGATATCCCCCTAAAATAGCTAAAACTAAAAACAAACTAAAAACTACTTCCAAAAATATTCAGCTTTGATATTAATGAGTTTTTTGGGTTCATTGAGAACATGGTTGTTGTTCAATAATAAAATTAATCCTCAAAAATACAACTTGCCTAATAATTCTGCACTCCCTGTAGTCATTATACGAGACCAACTCTAGGGGGCACGTGGTTTGATCGCAAACCATTAGGCATGTTCCGGTGCGGGTCCTGTACGGCATGTAGCTATGTGAAAAATACGAAAGTTAATATCTGTTCGGTCACAAGGAAAACTATGACATCAGAGACTTAATAAATTGTAGGAGTAAGGGGGTGGTATACTTCGCACAATGTACCTGCCCCAGGGACTATGTGGGCAAAACCTACAGGGAATTCCGGAGACGCATTCTGAAGCATATCAATGATATCAAAAAGAAAAAAGACACCCCGATAGCAAACCATATGTGGGAGTTTCACAATAGTTAACCCAAGTCCCTATGTTTCTCAGCCCTAGAACTGGTAAGACCCTCCACTAGAAAAGGTGACTGGGACCGTAGGATCATTCAGAAAGAAACTGAATGGATCTATAGGTTCCGCTCCCAGTCACCGTGAGGGCTTAATGAGAAACTAACCTTTTCATGTTTCCTGTGACTCATTTAATTCTTTGATCCATAGGCCTAGTTCTCCTTATTCATAATTTCTGTCCTCAGTAAATGATAGAAATAGACATCGACACACGAAGTGTCAACCTATTATTATAAGGCTAACTTTTTATCTGAGTGCCTCTCACTTATTTATCATACATATCTGTCACATGGCAAAGATGCTATGGTGTCCATACACACTCATACAACTACACCCCAATGTTGCCCCTAGTAACTAGTTAACCCCCTAACCACCTTTATCTGAGAGCGGAGATATGGAACAGGGAGGTGGCAATAAGAGGGTTAATTTATGGTCCGCTTTAAGCCCCATACCTGTTCATCGAATGGGCATGGTAAAATGTGATTTGTTTCCTGACGGGATCTCAGTATCATGGACATGCATGTTAATATATTGGAACGCACAGCCATTTCCCTGGAACGCATGGCCACTCTATCTTTAATGATTTTTACCATTTCGGAATGCAAGTGCGTCCATGAGCCGTCGGCTTAGTACATTTATATCCACCCACCGACGTCATGCATCCAGTGACGTGCGCGTCAGCACAATGGAACGCACGGCCATCTTCAAAGTCCCCGTAACGCACAGCCATCTTGACACGCCCCCTTTTCTGGACGGCGTGCGCTTCGATCAATATGTACGCACGCCAGCACTGTACCCTTTGTGAACGTGCGGCCGACGTGTTACGATCCCTTAACCGGTGGAGGTTTGTAAAGAAACTGATGAAGTGCAAGTATTTCCGGGACGACCGTGGAACGCACGGCCATCTTGACACGCCCCCTGCAACCAGGTCGGCGTGCGTTCAACTTACATAACATGCTTGTTCTCTTCAGATTTATGGAGGTAGCACCCCACTATTCGTTTATACACTGGGGCCCCCTGTATTCTGTAACTCTTATCTACAGGATCTATAAAAATTTAGTTAAAATATCACTAAGCCCCATTACCTGCCCAGATAACATGGCCACATGACGAGATGTGTAGCTCAGGATAGGCTAATGACAACATAGGACCGCCCCTCTTTGGGGTTTAAAAGTCAGTATGGGTGAATGGACTAATTGGAGCCACATCTTTTTTTGCCCCCTGGAGCACCGCAAGCCCTGCACCACCGGTCTGTGAGCTGAGACTGAAGTTCATCACCAGATAAGTAATTCACTGGTATTCAGTAAGGTTTATTCTAATATAGTAGCTACCTGAATTTTGTGTTCATTCTTATAGACCAGTGCTGGCTTGTGTGTGCTCCAGTTTTGTTTTGCTTTATTATTGATTTTGGTCGGTCTCTGTCTGTGCATTTGTGCCGTATCTGTGACACATATGTCTTGACAAAAGATTGTTTGATACTTGCGTCCCCTGATGAACCTTCTGAATAAGAAGGGGAAACGTGTCGGGACAAGTAGTGTAACATCACGGTTTGATCAGGGACTGTGTATTTATACTGTTCTTGTTAAATCATTTATCTAGCATGTATCATACCTAGTGTAGATTGAGACCTAGGTATAATTTTCCTGGTAGATTACGTATAGGGTACTCTACCTTAGCAAGGGCATTATAAGGACAGGTAGACAAGGCACGCGGACAGAGTGCTCCTACCATCCAGGTGCTTCTCTGGGCAGAGGATATGCTGAGGGATATTTAGGGACAGACACTAGGAACCCGTACGTGTTGCCCCACTCCTTCATCCAGCAGCAATCATTGTCTACCTGGCCTTGAATAGCTCTACTTTGTGTTTGTTCATGTGTTTATTGGTCCCCTGTAAGGGATCCGTGTTTAATGATCTATAATAAAAGTTAAGTTTTAGGTAGTTGTTCTCAGTGATAGTGATTTGACTCTACAACTACCGTACCAATATTTCTTCCTTTGATGAAAATAACTTCATGGATATGCACCTGTGATTCTGAAGGTTCTAGTCAAAATTTTCTTGCAGTATATTGAGGGTAGCACCTCTTTTAGACTGAACACGCACATCTACCTGGGACTTCTGAGCAGAGTACGTTTGTAGCTGGTTCCTACACTGCCCTGAATATTGTAGGCTTAAGTAAGTCCAAAGTGAGGGCTAGTCCTGGAAAGGGCTAGAGGGCTGCAAAAGGCATCAAAATGTGCTTAAGAGCATGGCAACTGTTCTGCAAACAAATGTGGATAGGGAAATGACTTAAAATAACATAAAATACAGAAAAATTAAAAATAACAATCTGGATCTAGGAGTAGGAGGTTGAGGAGGTGGTGGAAGTGGCGGTGTAGGTTGACGTGGCTGTGTAGGTGGAAGCAGCGGTGAAGGAGAAATAGGTAGCCAACACTGATTGTGTTTTATTTTAAATTGGGGTATCCCCCAAAATATTGGGACACATATCAAAATAAAACAAAGAATAAGTGCACTTGAGTACAAGAATGGATGGTTGAGGCTGGTATAAATGTCTATTCTGCACAAGGTACGGACAAGTCCTGTGTGATCCATGCCTGGTTCATTTTAATAAACATAAGCTTGTCCACATTGGCTGCGGCCTGTGATAACGCTCTCTGCCGTGCTAAACACACGTTCACACTATACACTGGCTGCAGGGCAGGTCAGCACCTCCAAGGCTGACAAAGCTTTTCCACATTTTGGCCATTCTAACCCTGCCTTCTCAGGTGCTGGCGGTGCTCCAGCTGCATTGGCGACCTCTTCCTCCTCCTCTGCCTTCGCCTTGTGCTTTCACTGTGCCCCCGGTGTCAGGTGGGAATGCTATCATCAGCGTGCGCTTGTAGTCGCGCATCTTCCGATCAGTAACAGATGTTTTCACTAAATTTAGTTCCTTGTCAGCAATGCACAGCAGGGGTTCATTCACAGCAAAAGGGGGTTCATGTCACCCAGCAATAGAACTGAGGATTTTGAGAGAACGAGGCCCATGTCACCCAGGCATAGCAGGGGTTCATTCACGGCAAAAGGGGGATCTTGTCACCCAGCAATAGAACAGAGGATTTTGAGAGATTTAGGCCCCCGTCACCCAGGCACAGCAGGGGTTCATTCACGGCAAAAGGGGCTTCATGTCACCCAGCAATAGAACAGAGGATTTTGAGAGATTTAGGCCCCTGTCACCCAGGCACAGCAGGGGTTAATTCACTGCAAAAGTGGGTTCTTGTCACCCAGCAATAGAGCAGACGATTTTGAGAGATTTAGGCCCCTGTCACCCAGGCACAGCAGGGGTTCATTCACGGCAAAAGGGGCTTCATGTCACCCAGCAATAGAACAGAGGATTTTGAGAGATTTAGGCCCCTGTCACCCAGGCACAGCAGGGGTTCATTCACTGCAAAAGTGGGTTCTTGTCACCCAGCAATAGAGCAGACGATTTTGAGAGATTTGGGCCCCTGTCACCCAGGCACAGTAGGGGTTCATTCACGGCAAAAGGTGGTTCATGTCACCCAGCAATAGAACAGACGATTTTGAGAGATTTAGGCCCCTGTCACCCAGGCACAGCAGGGGTTGTATATGCCAAAAATGGTAAAATGTCACCCGACAATAGAGATGGCCCGAACTATCCGACGGCGAACAGTTCCCGGCGAACATAGCTTGTTCGCGTTCGCCTCTGCCGGGCGAACACATGCGATGTTCGGTCCGCCCCCTATACATCATCATTGAGCAAACTTTGACCCTGTACCTCACAGTCAGCAGACACATTCCAGCCAATCAGCAGCATACCCTCCCTCCCAGACCCTCCCACCTCCTGCACAGCATCCATTTTAGATTCATTCTGAAGCTGCAGTCTTAGTGAGAGGAGGGAGACTGTAACTGCTGCTGATTTAATTGGGAAATCGATAGCTAGGCTAGTGAATTCAGTGTCCACTCCAGTCCTGAAAGACTCATCTGATCTCTGCTGTAAGGACAGCGTCCTGACAGCACCCCAAAAAGCCCTTTTTAGGGCTGCAACATTAGTCTGCTTTTTTTTTTTCCTTTATATACATATTGCAGTTGCCTGGCCTGCCTGTGTGTGAGGAGCTGCAGGCCCACAGACTGTAGTGTGCCCACTGCCAGTGCTCACCCCTGTCATTCCGTGTGGCACAGGACTTTGCTTAAAAAAAGGCACTTAATTTTTACACTTTAATCTAAGGTTAGTTGCCTGCCAGTGTGTGTCAGGCTGACTTCCACTGACTGTAGTGTGCCCACTGCCAGTGCCCACCACTCATACCGGCTGGCACAGGACTTTGCTTAAAAAAGGCATTTAATTTTTACACTTTAATGTAATTTCAGCTGCTTGCCTGCTGCTAGTGTGTGTCAGGCCGACTTCAACTGACTGTAGTGTGCCCACTGCCAGTGCCCACCCCTGTCATCCCGTGTGGCACAGGACTTTGCTTAAAAAAAAGGCACTTCATTTTTACACTTTAATCTAAGGTTAGTTGCCTGCCAGTGTGTGTCAGGCCGACTTCAACTGACTGTAGTGTGCCCACTGCCAGTGCCCACCCCTGTCATCCCGAGTGGCACAGGACTTTGCTTAAAAAATAGGCACTTAATTTTTACACTTTAATCTAAGGTTAGTTGCCTGCCAGTGTGTGTCAGGCTGACTTCCACTGACTGTAGTGTGCCCACTGCCAGTGCCCACCACTCATACCGGCTGGCACAGGACTTTGCTTAAAAAAGGCATTTAATTTTTACACTTTAATGTAATTTCAGCTGCTTGCCTGCTGCTAGTGTGTGTCAGGCCGACTTCAACTGACTGTAGTGTGCCCACTGCCAGTGCCCACCCCTGTCATACCGAGTGGCACAGGACTTTGCTTAAAAAATAGGCACTTAATTTTTACACTTTAATCTAAGGTTAGTTGCCTGCCAGTGTGTGTCAGGCTGACTTCCACTGACTGTAGTGTGCCCACTGCCAGTGCCCACCACTCATACCGGCTGGCACAGGACTTTGCTTAAAAAAGGCATTTAATTTTTACACTTTAATGTAATTTCAGCTGCTTGCCTGCTGCTAGTGTGTGTCAGGCCGACTTCAACTGACTGTAGTGTGCCCACTGCCAGTGCCCACCCCTGTCATACCGAGTGGCACAGGACTTTGCTTAAAAAATAGGCACTTAATTTTTACACTTTAATCTAAGGTTAGTTGCCTGCCAGTGTGTGTCAGGCTGACTTCCACTGACTGTAGTGTGCCCACTGCCAGTGCCCACCACTCATACCGGCTGGCACAGGACTTTGCTTAAAAAAGGCATTTAATTTTTACACTTTAATGTAATTTCAGCTGCTTGCCTGCTGCTAGTGTGTGTCAGGCCGACTTCAACTGACTGTAGTGTGCCCACTGCCAGTGCCCACCCCTGTCATACCGAGTGGCACAGGACTTTGCTTAAAAAATAGGCACTTAATTTTTACACTTTAATCTAAGGTTAGTTGCCTGCCAGTGTGTGTCAGGCTGACTTCCACTGACTGTAGTGTGCCCACTGCCAGTGCCCACCACTCATACCGGCTGGCACAGGACTTTGCATAAAAAAGGCATTTAATTTTTACACTTTAGTGTAATTTCAGCTGCTTGCCTGCTGCTAGTGTGTGTCAGGCCGACTTCAACTGACTGTAGTGTGCCCACTGCCAGTGCCAACCACTGATACCGGGTGGCACAGTAGCTTGCCGATAAATAAGGCATTTAATTTTTAGACAGTAGTCTAAATTCAGTTGCTTGCCTGCTGCCAGTGTGTGTCAGGCCCGCTTCCACTGACTGTAGTGTGCCCACTGCCAGTGCCAACCACTGATACCGGGTGGCACAGTAGCTTGCCGATAAATAAGGCATTTAATTTTTAGACAGTAGTCTAAATTCAGTTGCTTGCCTGCTGCCAGTGTGTGTCAGGCCCTCTTCCACTGACTGTAGTGTGCCCACTGCCAGTGCCAACCACTCATACCGGGTGGCACAGTAGCTTGCCGATAAATAAGGCATTTAATTTTTACACTTTAGTGTAATTTCAGTTGCTTGCCTGCTGCCAGTGTGTGTCAGGCCCGCTTCCACTGACTGTAGTGTGCCCACTGCCAGTGCCAACCACTGATACCGGGTGGCACAGTAGCTTGCCGATAAATAAGGCATTTAATTTTTAGACAGTAGTCTAAATTCAGTTGCTTGCCTGCTGCCAGTCAGTGTGTCAGGCCCTCTTCCACTGACTGTAGTGTGCCCACTGCCAGTGCCAACATCATACCTGATCGTATACACACACTGGATGTTTTAAAGCACGTTATTCCAAACAATTTAGGAATGTTAGTTGATTTATGCCCTTTATGGATTAAAACCCGACTCTGCGTCCACTACGTAATTTTCCATGGGAGTTTTGCCATAGATCCCCCTCCGGCATGCCACAGTCCAGGTGTTAGACCCCTTGAAACAACTTTCTCATCACTATTGTGGCCAGAAAGAGTCCCTGTGGGTTTTAAAATTCGCCTGTCTATTGAAGTCTATGGCGGTTCGCCCGGTTCGCCAGTTCGCGAACATTTGCGGAAGCTCGCGTTCGCTGTTCGCGAACTGAAAATTTTATGTTCGCGACATCACTACCCGACAATTGAAAATAAGAATTTTTTTAATTTAGGGCACTCAAATTGGCACTTTTTTGCATTAAAATGGCTCTAAAATAGTCCTTGAAAAGGCTAGAGGGATTTAAAAGGCAGTAAAATGTGCTTAAGAGCATGGCCACTGCTATGCAAAAAAATGTGGATAGGGAAATAACTTAAAATAAAATAAAATAACTAAAAATTACAAATTATTAACCTGCAACTCAGAGAAGGAGGTGGATATGGAGTCGGAGATTGAGGAGGCGGTGAATGTGGTGTTGTAGGTGGAGGCAGCAATGGAGGAGGAGGAGGAAGCCAACAATGTTTTTTAATTTTTTTTATTGGTGTATGTAGCCCCCAAAATATTGGGACAAATAAAATAAAAAGAAAACAAAGAATCATTGCACTTGACTTGAGTACAAGAATGCATGATGGTGGTATAAATGTCTATTCTGCACAAGGTACAGACAAGTCTTGTGGGATCCAAGCCTGGTTCATTTTAATGAACGCGCGCTTGTCCACATTGGCTGTGGACAGGCGGCTGCGTCTGTCTGTAATGACGGCTCCTGTCGTGCTAAATACACGTTCAGAGAGTACACTGGCTGCAGGGCAGGCGAGCACCTCCAAGGCATACAGGGCAAGCTCTGGCCATGTGGATAATTTGGAGACCCAGAAGTTGAATGGGGCAGAACCATCAGTCAGTACATGTAGACGTGTGCACAGGTACTGTTCCACCATGTTGTTCAAATTCTGCCTCCTGCTAACACGCCCCATATCAGCAGTTGAGGCTGGTTGTTGAGGCGAGGTGACAAAGCTTTTCCACATGTCGGCCATGCTAACCCTGCCTTCTGAGGTGCTGGTGCTGACACAGCTGCGTTGGCGACCTCTTCCTCCTCCCCTGCCTTCGCCTGGTGCTTCCACTTGTCCCTCGGCGTCAGTCGGGAATGCTCTCAGGAGCGTGTCTACCAGCGTGCGCCTGTAGTCGCGCATCTTCCGATCACGCATCAGTGAGGGAATTAAGGACGGCACATTGTCTTTGTAACGAGGATCCAGCAGGGTGGCCACCCAGTAGTCAGCACACGTGAAAATGTGGGCAACTCTGTTGTCATTGCGCAGGCACTGCAGCATGTAGTCGCTCATGTGTGCCTGGCTGCCCAGAGGTAAGGACAAGCTGTCCCCTGTGGGAGGCGTATCGTCTGCATCCTCCGTATCCCCCCAGCCACACACCAGTGATGGGCCCGAGCTGCGTTGGGTGCCACCCCGCTGTGAACATGCTTCATCCCCATCCTCCTCCTCATCCTCCTCCTCGTCCTCCAGTAGTGGGCCCTGGCTGGCCAAATTTGTACCTGGCCTCTGCTGTTGCAAAAAACCTCCCTCTGAGCCACTTCTAAAAGACTGGCCTGAAAGTGTTAGAGATGACCCCTCTTCCTCCTCCTCGTCCTGGGCCACATCCTCTTCCATCATCGCTATAAGTGTTTTCTCAAGGAGACATAGAAGTGGTATTGTAACGCTGATAACGGCGTCATCACCACTGGCCATGTTGGTGGAGTACTCGAAACAGCGCAACAGGGCATACAGGTCTTGCATGGAGGCCCAGTCATTGGTGGTGAATTGGTGATGTTCCGCAGTGCGACTCACCCGTGCGCGCTGCAGCTGAAACTCCACTATGGCCTGCTGCTGCTCGCACAGTCTCTCCAGCATGTGCAAGGTGGAGTTCCACCTGGTGGGCACGTCGCATATGAGGCGGTGAGCGGGAAGGCCGAAGTTACGCTGTAGAGCAGACAGCCGAGCGGCGGCAGGATGAGAACGCCGGAAGCGCACAGACGGCCTGCACTTTATGCAGCAGCTCTGACATGTCGGGGTAGTTGTGAATGAATTTCTGCACCACCAAATTCAGCACATGCGCCAGGCAAGAGATGTGCGTCAAACCGACTAGTCACAGAGCTGCAACGAGATTTCGCCCATTATCGCCCACCACCAGGCCAGGCTTGAGGCTCACTGGCAGCAACCACTCATCGGTCTGTTGTTCTATACCCCGCCACAACTCCTGCTCGGTGTGGGGCCTGTCCCCCAAACACATCAGTTTCAGAACGGCCTGCTGATGTTTACCCCTGGCTGTGCTGAAGTTGGTGGTGAAGGTCTGTCGCTGACCAGATGAGGAGGTGGTAGAAGAGGAGGAGGAAGCCGAGTAGAAGGAGGAGGCAACAGGAGGCAAAGAATGATGCCTTGCGATCCTTGGTGGCGAAAGGAGGTGCACCAAACAGCTCTTCGCCTGGGGCCCAGCCGCCACTACATTTACCCAGTGTGCAGTTAGGGAGATATATCGTCCCTGGCCGTGCTTACTGGTCCACGTATCTGTGGTTAGGTGGACCTTGCCACAGATGGCGTTGCGCAGTGCACACTTGATTTTATCCAATACTTGGTTGTGCAGGTTGGGCATGGCTCTCCTGGAGAAGTAGTGGCGGCTGGGAACGACGTACTGTGGGACAGTAAGCGACATGAGCTGTTTGAAGCTGTCCGTCTCCACCAGCCTGAATGACAGCATTTCAAAGGCCAGTAGTTTAGAAATGCTGGCATTCAGGGCCAGGGATCAAGGGTGGCTAGGTGGGAATTTACACTTTCTCTCAAAGGTTTGTGAGATGGAGAGCTGGACGCTTCCGTGTGACATGGTGGAGATGCTTGGTGACGGAGGTGGTGTTGTTGGTGGCACATCCTCTGTTTGCTGGGCGGCAGGTGCCAACGTTCCTCCAGAGGCAGAGGAAGAGGCCGAGGCAGCAGCAGAAGAGGGAGCAGGAGGGGCCTGAGCCCTTTCTTGGTTTTGAAGGTGCTTACTCCACTGCAGCCCGTGTCTCGCATGTAGATGCCTGGTCATGCAGGTTGTGCTAAGGTTCAGAACGTTAATGCCTCGCTTCAGGCTCTGATGGCACAGCGTGCAAACCTCTCGGGTCTTGTCATCAGCACATTGTGTGAAGAAGTGCCATGCCAGGGAACTCCTTGAAGCTGCCTTTGGTGTGCTCAGTCCCTGGTGACGGTGGCAGTAGCAGGCGAACTGTTTTGGCTACGGCTGCTCTGCTTTTGCACCCTGCTCCCTCTTTTGCTACGCTGTTGGCTCGGTCTCACCACTGCCTCTTCCTCCAAACTCTGAAAGTCAGTGGCACAACCTTCATTCCATGTGGGGTCTAGGACCTCATCGTCCCCTGCATTGTCTTCCACCCAGTCTTCCTCCCTGACTTCCTTTTCGGTCTGCACACTGCAGAAAGACAAAGCAGTTGGCACCTGTGTTTCGTCATCATCAGAAACGTGCTGAGGTGGTATTCCCATGTCCTCATCAGGAAACATAAGTGGTTGTGCGTCAGTGCATTCTATGTCTTCCACCCCTGGGGAAGGGCTAGGTGGATGCCCTTGGGAAACCCTGCCAGCAGAGTCTTCAAACAGCATAAGAGACTGCTGCATGACTTGAGGCTCAGACAGGTTCCCCGATATGCACGGGGGTGATGTGACAGACTGATGGGCATGGGTTTCAGGTGCCACCTGTGCGCTTTCTGCAGAAGACTGCGTGGGAGATAATGTGAACGTGCTGGATCCTCTGTCGGCCACCCAATTGACTAGCGCCTGTACTTGCTCAGGCCTTACCATCCTTAGAATGGCATTAGGCCCGACCAAATATCGCTGTACATTCTGGCGGCTACTGGGACCTGAGGTAGTAGGTTCAGTAGGACGTGTATGTCATGGTCTTACCTTCTTGCTGTTCTCCTTCGTTTGACATGTGCTGGCGGCCATCTTGGTTTCTGGGTTTCTTGTAGCCTTCCACCCTGCGGCTCCTCCTTCCCACTGGGAGGAGCTGGATGCCTAGCTCATATATATAGGAGGTCTGTGGCTTCAGTTCCTTGCTTGGTCCTCTTGTGTTCACATGCTTCTAAGACTGCTGCTGCTTCTGGTTCCTGATCCTGGCTTCGTCTGACTACCCTGCTGGTTCCTGATCCTGGCTTCATCTGACTACCCTGCTGGTTCCTGATCCTGGCTTCGTCTGACTACCCTGCTGGTTCCTGATCCTGGCTTCGTCTGACTACCCTTCTGGTTCCTGACCTCTGGCTTCGCTAAGACTCTGCTCGGTTTCACCATCCGTTTGGACTTTTGTTTTACAGCTTTATTTTCAATAAAGCCTTCTTATTTTCTCTTATCTCTTGTTGTACGTCTGGTTCATGGTTCCGTGACATTAGGACCAAGCCATGAATTCTGACGGTACAGGGCCATCCTCGCTACCCACGCTGGTTGCCAGACTTGATCAGCAGGATCACCTGTTGGGTCGGTTCGCTGTGGCGTTGCAAACCCTGCTTGAACGCACGGCTCATTTCGCTCCCGTTGCCGATGGGTCGGTTGTCGCTCCTGGGCTCGCTCCTACTGCCGCTCCGGTTGTTGCGCCAGAGTCTACCCCGACACCTGTTGTTGCGCCTGCGGTGTTTCGGGGTATGACCGGTTCTGCCCCTCTTCCACAGCGCTTTGGGGGAGAGCCAACTCAGTGCCGAGGTTTCCTTAACCAGGTGGGCATTTATTTCGAGTTGCTGCCACATGCCTTTCCCACTGAGAGATCAAAGGTGGGCTTCTTGATCTCGCTGCTCTCGGACAAGGCCTTGGCCTGGGCCAGCCCTTTATGGGAGAACAACAATCCGGTGGTTGCCGAGTTTTCCGATTTTGTTGCTTCTCTTCGGAAGGTATTCGATGTGCCGGCTCGTGCTGCCTCTGCTGCGAAGCTCCTTATGTCCATCAGACAGGGTTCATGATCCGTAGCTGAATACGCCATTGAGTTTCGTACCCTGGCAGCAGAGGTGGGCTGGAATAATGAGGCTCTGGTCGCTGCTTTCTCTCATGGTCTCTCGGATGCTTTGAAGGATGAGGTTGCAGCTAAGGACCTACCAGTTGAGCTCGAGTCTCTTATTTCTTTCCTGATTTTGATTGACACCAGACTCAGGGAGAGACCTTCCTTTAAGGAGAACCTGCGGAGGTCTTCTAACAGATTGGTGCCTACGTTTGCTGTCCCACCCGTGCCTCCCTCTCCTCCCACGCCTCCTGGGGATGACTTGTCTGGGGGTGAACCCATGCAGATGGGGTTTGCTCGCCTGTCCGAGGGGGAGAGGGCACTCCGGAGACGCGAGGGCCGATGCATGTACTGTGGTCTCGGTGGGCATTTTCGGTTGGCATGTCCGAACCGTCCGGGAAAACGCTCGTACCTGAGATCCTGTCGGGGGCAGATCTTGGGTGGAGTCTCCTCGTCCCCGGTTTCCCGTGTTGACAAACCACTGATCACTGTTGTCCTCTCCTGGGTCGGGGGCTCGGTGACGACCCAGGCGTTGGTGGACTCTGGTGCTGGTGGTTTGTTCATTGATAGTGTGTTCGCTGCCGCCAATTCCATTCCTCTGCAGGCTCGAGGTTCCCCACTGGCTCTTGAGGCGATAGACGGCAGACCCCTTCTGCCGCCACACGTGACTCATGAGACCCTTCCAGTGGGGATAGCCATTGGGGCCGTTCACAGAGAGTCGGTCTGCCTCCAGGTTATTTCGTCTCCACACTACTCGGTGGTCTTGGGGTACCCCTGGCTCCAGAAGCATAATCCGACTTTCGATTGGAGATCGGTCGAGATCCTCTCGTGGTCACCGCAGTGTGGGGCTAGTTGCATCCATGGGTCTGTCAAGTTGCTGTGTACTTCCTCGGACTCTCTGTTGCCTCCTGAATACGAGGAGTACCGGGATGTATTCGATAAGGTGCGCGCGGTTGCCCTACCTCCGCACCGCCCATACGATTGTGCCATAGAGTTACAATCTGGTGCCGTTCCTCCTCGTGGCAAAGTCTATCCACTGTCGGTAGCGGAGAATGAGGCCATGGAGGAGTACGTGAGGGAGGCGCTTTCACGCGGACACATTCGCAAATCTTCGTCCCCGGCAGGGGCTGGATTTTTCTTTGTGAAAAAGAAGGGCGGTGAGTTGAGGCCTTGCATCGATTACAGGGGTCTCAATCGCATCACGATCAAGAACGCTTACCCGATACCCTTGATTTCCGAGCTGTTCGATCGCCTTAAAGGGGCCACGGTCTTTACCAAACTCGACCTGAGGGCGGCATATAACCTGGTAAGGATCAAGGCGGGCGATGAGTGGAAGACCGCGTTTAACACCAGGACCGGTCATTATGAATCCTTGGTTATGCCCTTTGGGTTGTGCAATGCGCCCGCAGTCTTTCAGGAATTCATCAACGATGTTTTCCGTGACCTGTTGCAGCAGTGTGTGGTGGTCTATTTGGATGACATCTTGGTATATTCTGAATCCATGGAGGCCCACATTCTGGATGTCAGACGAGTGTTGCAACGGTTACGAGAGAACAAGCTGTTCGGTAAGCTTGAAAAATGCGAATTTCACCGATCCCAGGTAACCTTCTTAGGTTACATCATTTCCGCTGAGGGGTTCTCCATGGATCCTGAGAAGGTTTCGGCTGTCTTACAGTGGCCCCAGCCCAGTGGTCTTCGTTCCCTGCAGCGCTTTTTGGGCTTCGCCAATTATTATCGGAAGTTCATCAGGGACTTTTCCATGCTGGCCAAGCCTCTCACGGATCTGACCAGGAAGGGCAGTAATTCCCAGGTCTGGCCGCTCGAGGCCATCCGAGCTTTTGAGGCCCTAAAGTCCGCCTTTGTGTCGGCTCCGATTCTGTCGCATCCCAACCCTGGGTTGCCCTTTGTCCTCGAGGTGGACGCGTCTGAGACGGGAGTAGGCGCCCTTCTGTCTCAGCGTAGAACACCAGAGGGTCCTCTGCTTCCTTGTGGGTTTTACTCCCGGAAACTGTCTTCCGCGGAGTGCAACTATCAGATTGGTGACAGGGAGTTATTGGCCATCGTGCAGGCCCTTAAAGAATGGAGGCACTTGCTCGAGGGTTCGGTGGTTCCGGTTCTCATCCTGACAGACCACAAGAATCTGACCTACCTTTCTGAGGCCAAGAGATTGACACCACGTCAGGCCAGATGGGCTCTGTTCTTGTCACGTTTTAATTACGTGGTCTCCTACCTACCCGGTTCCAAGAACATCAGGGCGGATGCCTTATCACGGCAGTACTCCGAGCTGTCCAGGGAGGAGTCGATTCCGACTTCGGTCATACCTCCGAATCAGATCCTGGCCGCCATTCGCACCAGCCTGACCTCTCCCCTGGGTGAGCAGATTTTGGCGGCTCAATCTGGTGCTCCCTCTGGGAGACCCAACGGCAGATGTTTTGTGCCTGAGGAGTTGCGCACTCGGTTGTTGCGAACCTACCATAACTCCAAGACCGCGGGGCATCCTGGAAAGAATCAGCTGTCCTGGGCTGTTTCACGTCTGTTCTGGTGGCCTTCCTTACGTTCCGACATCGCCGCATATGTAGCGGCATGCTCCGTTTGTGCCCAGAGTAAGTCCCCTCGGCACCTTCCGTTGGGCCTTCTGCAACCCATAGCCACCGGGGAGCGCCCATGGTCACACCTGGGGATGGATTTCATTGTGGACCTCCCTGCATCCCGAGGCCATACGGTCATTCTCATGATTGTGGATCGGTTTTCCAAAATGTGCCACTGTGTTCCTCTCAAGAAGTTACCCTCTGCACAAGAGTTGGCCACGATTTTTGCCAGGGAGGTCTTCCGGTTGCACGGTTTGCCCAAGGAGATTGTGTCGGATCGGGGGAGTCAGTTTGTGTCCAGGTTCTGGCGCGCCTTTTGCTCCCAGTTGGGGATTCATCTCTCCTTCTCCTCGGCCTACCACCCTCAGTCCAATGGGGCCGCAGAACGATCCAATCAGGCCTTGGAGCAATTCCTTCGTTGCTATGTCTCCGATCACCAAGACAATTGGGTTGACCTCCTGCCTTGGGCTGAGTTTGCCAGGAACACGGCGGTGAACTCTTCCTCTGGGACGTCTCCCTTCATGGCCAATTATGGGTTCCAACCTGCCGTGTTACCGGAGGTATTCTCTCCCCAGGATATTCCGGCTGTGGAGGATCACCTTTCCGTCCTACGTGCTTCTTGGGTACAGATCCAGAAGTCCCTTGAGGTCTCTGCGCAGCGCCAGAGACTCCAGGCTGATCGCAGACGAGCGCCTGCTCCTTCCTACCAGGTCGGAGACCGTGTATGGTTGTCCACCCGCAACCTCAACCTTCGAGTGCCCACTCCCAAGCTGGCGCCTCGCTTTGTTGGTCCCTTCCGAGTGCTTCGCAGGGTAAACCCGGTAGCCTATGCCCTTGCGCTTCCTCCTGGCATGCGGATCTCCAACGTGTTTCATGTCTCCCTGTTGAAGCCACTGGTGTGTAATCGTTTCACTTCCTCGGTTCCTCGGCCTCGTCCGGTCCAAGTGGGCAATCGTGAGGAATATGAGGTGAGCAATATCCTGGACTCACGCCTGGTCCGCGGTCGGTTGCAGTTTTTGGTCCATTGGCGTGGTTATGGTCCTGAGGAGCGTTCCTGGGTTCCCTCCGCAGATGTCCATGCTCCTGCCTTGCTCCGAGCCTTCCACGCACGCTTCCCTCAGAAACCGTTTTGTGCTCCGCGGAGGAGGGGCCCTTGAGGGGGAGGTACTGTCATGGTCTTACCTTCTTGCTGTTCTCCTTCGTTTGACATGTGCTGGCGGCCATCTTGGTTTCTGGGTTTCTTGTAGCCTTCCACCCTGCGGCTCCTCCTTCCCACTGGGAGGAGCTGGATGCCTAGCTCATATATATAGGAGGTCTGTGGCTTCAGTTCCTTGCTTGGTCCTCTTGTGTTCACATGCTTCTAAGACTGCTGCTGCTTCTGGTTCCTGATCCTGGCTTCGTCTGACTACCCTGCTGGTTCCTGATCCTGGCTTCGTCTGACTACCCTGCTGGTTCCTGATCCTGGCTTCGTCTGACTACCCTGCTGGTTCCTGATCCTGGCTTCGTCTGACTACCCTTCTGGTTCCTGACCTCTGGCTTCGCTAAGACTCTGCTCGGTTTCACCATCCGTTTGGACTTTTGTTTTACAGCTTTATTTTCAATAAAGCCTTCTTATTTTCTCTTATCTCTTGTTGTACGTCTGGTTCATGGTTCCGTGACAGTGTAGCTGTGGCAGAACGGCCACGTCCTCTCCCTCCCTCCCTCCATTTGTGTCTTAAATTTCACAGTAACTTATGCACCTTTAATCCCAGATGTGCAGTATATCAGAGGGTTTTTTATCCCCAGTAAGCAAAAAGCTGTATTTATGGCCTAAATGTGACACTCAATTATGCACGTCTACTCCTAGATGTGCACTATATGAAACAGATGTTTTTTTTTTTTTTACCCCAGTAAGCAAAAAGCTGTATTTCTGGCCTAAATGTGACACTCAATTATGCACGTCTAACCCTAGATGTGCACTATATGAAACAGCTTCTTTTTTTTTTTTTTTTTTTTTTTTTTCCCCAGTAAGCAAAAAGCTGTATTTCTGGCCTGAATGTGACACTCACTTATTCACGTCTAATCCTAGATGTGCCCTATATGAAACAGATGGGTTTTTTTTCACATCAGTAAGCAAAAAGCTGTATTTCTGGCCTAAATGTGACACTCACTTATTCACGTCTAATCCTAGATGTGCACTATATGAAACAGATGTTTTTTTTTTACCCCAGTAAGCAAAAAGCTGTATTTCTGGCCTAAATGTGACACTCTATTATGCACGTCTACTCCTAGATGTGCACTATATGAAACAGATGTTTTTTTTCACCTCAGTAAGCAAAAAAGCTGTATTTCTGGCCTAAATGTAACACTCACTTATTCACGTCTAATCCTAGATGTGCACTATATGAAACAGATGTTTGTTTTTTTTTCACCTCAGTAAGCAAAAAGCTGTATTTCTGGCCTAAATGTGACATTCAATTATGCATGTCTACTCCTAGATGTGCACTATATTAAACAGATGTTTTTTTTTACACCAGTAAGCAAAAAGCTGTATTTCTGGCCTAAATGTGACACTCTATTATGTACGTCTACTCCTAGATGTGCACTATATGAAACAGATGTTTTTTTTCACCCCAGTACGCAAAAAGCTGTATTTCTGGCCTAAATGTGACACTCACTTATTCACATCTAATCCTAGATCTGCACTTTATGAAACAGATGTTTGTTTTTTTTTTTACCCCAGTAAGCAAAAAGCTGTATTTCTGGCCTAAATATGACACTTACTTATGCACGTCTAATCCTAGATGTGCACTATATGAAACAGATGTTTGTTTTTTTACCCCAGTAAGCAAAAAGCTGTATTTCTGGCCTAAATGTGACACTCTATTATGCACGTCTACTCTTAGATGTGCACTATATAAAACAGATGTTTTTTTTCACCTCAGTAAGCAAAAAAGCTGTATTTCTGGCCTAAATGTGACACTCACTTATTCACGTCTAATCCTAGATGTGCACTATATGAAACAGATGTTTTTTATTTTTTACCCCAGTAAGCAAAAAGCTGTATTTCTGGCCTAAATATGACACTTACTTATGCACGTCTAATCCTCGATGTGCACTATATGAAACAGATGTTTGTTTGTTTTTTACCCCAGTAAGCAAAAAGCTGTATTTCTGGCCTAAATGTGACACTCTATTATGCACGTCTACTCCTAGATGTGCACTATATGAAACAGATGTTTTTTTTCACCTCAGTAAGCAAAAAAGCTGTATTTCTGGCCTGAATGTGACACTCACTTATTCATGTCTAATCCTAGATGTGCACTATATGAAACAGATGTGTTTTTTTTTACCCCAGTACGCAAAAAGCTGTATTTCTGGCCTAAATGTGACACTCACTTATTCACGTCTAATCCTAGATGTGCCCTATATGAAACAGATGGGGTTTTTTTTTACCCCAGTACGCAAAAAGCTGTATTTCTGACCTAAATGTGACACTCACTTATTCACATCTAATCCTAGATCTGCACTTTATGAAACAGATGTTTTTTTTTTTTTTACCCCAGTAAGCAAAAAGCTGTATTTCTGGCCTAAATATGACACTTACTTATGCACGTCTAATCCTCAATGTGCACTATATGAAACAGATGTTTTTTTTTTTACCCCAGTAAGCAAAAAGCTGTATTTCTGGCCTAAATGTGACACTCTATTATGCACGTCTACTCCTAGATGGGCACTATATGAAATAGATGTTTTTTTTCACCTCAGTAAGCAAAAAAGCTGTATTTCTGGCCTAAATGTGACACTCACTTATTCACGTCTAATCCTAGATGTGCACTATATGAAACAGATGTGGTTTTTTTTTACCCCAATAAGCAAAAAGCTGTATTTCTGGCCAAAATGTGACACTCAATTATGCACGTCTACTCCTAGATCTGCACTATATGAAATAGATGTTTATTTATTTTTTACCCCAATAAGCAAAAAGCTGTATTTCTGGCCTAAATGTGACACTCACTTATTCAAGTCTAATCCTTGATCTGCACTATATGAAACAGATGTTTTGTTTTTTTACCCCAGTAAGCAAAAAGCTGTATTTCTGGCCTAAATGTGACACTCAATTATGCACGTCTACTCCTAGATGTGCACTATATGAAACAGACGGGTTTATTTTTCACCTCAGTAAGCAAAAAGCTGTATTTCTGGCCTAAATGTGACATTCAATTATGCATGTCTACTCCTAGATGTGCACTATATGAAACAGATGGTTTTTTTTTTACCCCAGTACGCAAAAAGCTGTATTTCTGGCCTAAATGTGACACTCAATTATGCACGTCTAATCCTAGATGTGCACTATATGAAACAGATGTTTGTTTGTTTTTTTCACCCCGGTAAGCAAAAAGCTGTATTTCTGGCGTAAATGTGACACTCAATTATGCACGTCTACTCCTAGATGTGCACTATATGAAACAGATGTTTTTTTTTCACCCCAGTAAGCAAAAAGCTGTATTTCTGGCCTAAATGTGACACTCACTTATGCACGTCTAATCCTAGATCTGCACTATATGGAAAAAAGTTTTTTTTTAACCCCAGTGTCTCAAAGCTGAATTTATGGACTAGCAGACATGCAGATATCCTGTGCTGGTGCACTATCGTTGCATAAAATGGCTGTCGATTATGTATAGATATTGACAAACTGAAGTAAAAAAAAGTTAGTTTTCAGCAGTAGTTGGCTCAGGGCAGGCTTAATAAAATTGTGCACTGCACCCACAAAACACATTTGCTGTAGATCGCTGTGTAAAAAAGCAGTTCTTTATGAGATTTCTCCCTGATCTCTCCCTCACAGGAGCTGCAGCCTCTCCCTACACTAATCCGAGCAGAGTGACGGGCGGCGCTACGTGACTCCAGCTTAAATAGAGGCTGGGTCACATGCTGCAGTTGGCCAATCACAGATGAATGCAGCATTTGAGGGGTTCAAGGATAGGGGGGTAGGTCGATTGCAGTTCCCCATTATTGCGCCTGCTGCTTACAAAGAAATGTGCTTTGTGACTGTGACGAAACTAACCTCGCCACTGGGTGCTCATCTCACTATGCAGGGTGTCAGTCATGACCATGATCTGTAAGTGAATCTAAAAGCAAGAGAAAATAATTTTTAGAAAAAATCTTTTATACAAAAACCAAAGTCATTTCAGTTGATTCCTATGTACACATGTACACTCAACCTACAGTAGGGAATATGGACCAAGTAGCACCCAGCGAGAGACACCACTAATCCACTCTAAAATCAACATTCAACCCGTTGGACCTCAAGGTTTTCAAGGTGAAAATCCAGAATAGCTCACGCTTTTTGAGGAGAGCTTGTCTATCTGCCCCCGCCTTCCCAATTCTATCTGTTCCAATATACGGAACCTCAGGTCTTTTTGTGTGTGTCCTGCCTCTTTAAAGTGTTTGGACACAGGCAAATCCATTTTTTCTTTTCAGATGGAGTATCGGTGTTGGTTTAACCATGTCTTTACATCCCACGTGGTCTCACCAACATACCACCTCCCACAGGGACATGTTAGCTGGTAGACCACGTAGGATGAGTCACATGTCAAATATTGGGCAATTTTGATCATTTTATTGGTGGCCGGATTAAAAAATGTATCCCCTTTCAGCATAAGATTACAGTTTATGCAATGATAGCACGGGTAGCAGCCAGTCCGCGTGGAGCCGCATAATGCTCGAAAGGCTGGTTTTTGCACTGCCCACGTCAGATTTCACCAGTCTATCGCCCAAATTGCGTCCTGTACGATAGGAAAATAGAGGTGGTGTGTCAAACTCCTCAACCTGAGGGAAACTATTCCCTATCATCTTCCAATTTTTCCTGATGACAGCCACTATTGCGGGCTGTCAGCAGAGAACTGGGAGACAAAGGGAATACGTTTTTTTTTGGAACTTGTGACTTGTGAGTGATTTAGTTAGCCCATTATGCTTGGTAATTGTATCACAGGCAGAGTCTATTGTGTTTTGTTAATTGTGTTTGGTAATTGTATCACAGGAAATGCCCATTGTATTTTGTTGATTGCATCACAGACAGAGGGGGGTGGTTGTTGAGAATGTTTCAATACTGTAAATGCATGTGATTGGCTAATGTATAAACTGTCGCAGTCTTCCACAAGGTCCCCAGGGGGAGTGTCCCTTGCTGGAAAACCTGCATAAAAAGCTGACATGTAGCCCCATTAGAGTTCCTGTTTTACCCTCAACATAGAGCCTCGTCTCATGTGTAGGGGGGAAAGGCTGTATCTACACTAAGGATTGCTATAAGCTGTATACTCCCCTGGCTATAATCACTGATCTCTTTAAAGAGCTTGTACCTGCATCGCTCTCTGAACGAAGAGAGGTTCACCCACTGGAGCCTGGAGCCTTGTCGTAGGTCCAGGGTGGGTAGGAGACGGCGAGACCCCAACCAAGCTGCGACGGTTTGTGGGGTCTGCAGTGCTTACAGTGTCAAGTGGAGCTCTTGGAGCCCTCTGGAAGCACTAGGAGCATCCATCAACGGCGGTACACAGTAGAGGTGCCAGGAGATCCGTTACATTGGCGGCAAGCAGTGAGATGGAGTCCTAGTGAGAGGAGAAGCAGCTCGGAAACACCATTCATGGATTTACAAAATTGAGGGCAACGCTTGTCCCCGTATAGCGCCCCTGGCTACAGCAGTATGGTACCAGTTTGTTCTCGAAGAGCGTTCCACTATGAGGAGGAGGATGACCCGGACTTGAATGATGCAGTCTGGAAAGGCATCTGGCACGAGGCCCTGGAAGACGTACAGCATTGGTAGGGTGAGAGTCTCCCCAGTGAGGAGTAGCGGTTGCAGATGCGAGTGGCCCTGCAAAGGCCTCTTCTGGGAGAGCAGCCCCAGGATGAGTGGGTGACAGAACTCGAGAGCCTGGTATGGAAGGAGCTTTTGCTAGATGAAGCCTACCAGGCACTCTGGTGGTACTTGATTCGGCACTCCCCCTGGATGGCTGAGCACGACAGACGCGTGGGTGAAGATTACAATGGCCTTGGCCTGTAGTTTGAGGCCTTCGCAGAACCAGAGTTTGGAGTTGCTGGAGAGTCCCGGTTCTGGGATATCTATGACTAAAGGGAGGGTATGCATGATTGGGCTACAGCAAGAGAGGTGAGACAAGACCTGGCATCTCTAGTGACAATGAAGTGGGAGCTGGAGCAGGATTACCAATACTTCCTCAGCTCAATTCGGCCCCAATATACACTGCCGGAGAGCTGGGTGGCAGTCCCAGAACTACAACCCTACAGCTGGGAAGACCCGACTGAAGTATCCCCTGCTTCAGTACCAGCTGCGGAGGTAGGGGACCTCATAGACTGGTCCTGGGGGGAACCACATATGGCAGCTGGAGATGGGACCAAAGTCTCTCCACCGGCCCTACAGGGATGCTGAGTGGTCGGCCGATCCCCAACGGCAGCCGGAGTTTCAGGGAGTAGGGGGAGAGGAGAGCAGCATCTCCATTCCCCAGCGGCAGTGTACCTTGCAGGATGGTGCAGATGGGACCGCGGTCTCTGCACCAGACCTACAGGGATGCTGGACGGCTGGTACAGATCCCCAACCAACTCCGCAGGAATGCCAGGAGGAGGAGGTAAGCGATCCCTCCTCTCCACAGCAGATCTGCAACCAGGTACTGGGGGTAGGATTGCCTGACCCCATTCCAGCAGAACAGCTGGCATCTGGGCAGAGCGCAGTCGGCCTCTGCCCTCCCCTATCCTCTTGTCCAGAGCCTGACTCCCCACAGGCTTCCCCAGCAGAAGAGCTGGCATCTGGGCAGAGCGCAGTCAGCCTCTGCCCTCCCCTATCCTGTTGTCCAAAGCCTGACTCCCCACAGGCTACCCTAGCTGATGCGCTGGCACCAGGGCAGAGTACCGCTGATGCCTGCCCACAAAGCAACCTCCTCTCCAAGCCAGGGAGCAACACAGAGATGGGAGTACCAGTTACCAACATAACCTTGGTGGACTCACTGGACAGAGACAGGCTATCAAATTCAACAGGGCCAGTATTTGGTTGTGGGTGGGCTGCCAGACTAACTCAAGTTCCGACCGGCGTGAGGTCAGGTATCTGGTTAGTCTTCCCTGTAAGGGGGAGATGTGTGACGAAACTAACCTTGCCACTGGGTTTTGGAGGGGCCTGTTTGCCAGCCTCTTGCCTCAGGATTATGGCCCATATACTAACTTTGAAGGAGAAGATAGACTGGCCACACAGCCTAAATCTGCGGAACTGTTTTGGGCAGGAGAGCCATGCTTGCGGTCGGTCAAATGTGACTTCCATGGAATTTGGGAACCCCTGCTCGGATCTGGGTGATTTTTGGATATGTTGTTCGCCCAGATCAGAGCTATCCATGGATGCATTATGGGTCTGCAGTGCTTACGGTGTCAAGTGCTTGGAGCTCTCGGGAAGCACTAGGAGCATCCATCAACGGAGGTACCCAGTCGGGGTGCCAGGAGATCCGTTACAGTAATGAAGTAATTTGTCACAAAGCGAATTTGTTTGTGAAATTTGGCGAAGCAGCCGAATGGAATTTTTGATAATTTCGCTCATCGCTAGTTATCATTATGGCACAAACAGCTCCATTATTAGGAAACTGGAAATGTTTCCTCCTGATTATTGGCTCATGTAAAATGGCCCTGAGCCAAGGCAGTTTTCTGTTGACACGGAGAGAGGGGTGGGGGCATTTATCAAAACTGGTACAAAGCAATATGGCTTAGTTGCCCATAGCAACCAATCATATTCCACCTTTTATTTTTCAGAGCTCCTATGGCAAATGAAATAATTAATTTGATTGGTTGCTATGGGCAGCTTTCATCAATCTCCCCCTTGGTAAGTAAGTCACAAAAAATGCGTTAGGGCATTAATGTACAGTATAAACAATTAAATTAAAACAGGTATCAAAGGTGGTAAAGAGAACTAGGAAACAATCTGTTGGCCCTGTCTGGTGGCCAAAAGGTTGCTCCTCTGAAGTGATTAGTTATCAGAAATGATAGCATATTCCATGCCAGAGAGTTGTAATTCATTCAAATGAAATATGTATGTAAATTAGATTTGCTTCCAAAAGGAAAAGAGAGCCTGTACGACTTCTGACACCTGCTAGGTGCTCTCCATGAGGAGAAAGAGAAGCCCCCAGATTAATGAAAATTTGTAATTTACTGCAATTAGTAGATCCACCTATATTCTGGCATTGTATTGTGTATTGGTACCTGCAGTTTTGGACTGGGGTACCTAGGGCTCACCGTATGGATACATTCAAATATAATAAATAATTTAACATGTTTTTTATATGAACATAGGCTGATTGAGGTGCTGTACATTAACCACCTCAGCCCCCAGTGCTTAAACACCCTGAAAGACCAGGCCACTTTTTACACTTCTGACCTACACTACTTTCACCGTTTATTGCTCGGTCATGCAACTTACCACCCAAATGAATTTTACCTCCTTTTCTTCTCACTAATAGAGCTTTCATTTGGTGGTATTTCATTGCTGCTGACATTTTTACTTTTTTTGTTATTAATCGAAATTTAACGATTTTTTTGCAAAAAAA
Source organism: Bufo bufo (assembly GCF_905171765.1). Taxonomy (NCBI): domain Eukaryota; kingdom Metazoa; phylum Chordata; class Amphibia; order Anura; family Bufonidae; genus Bufo; species Bufo bufo. Next base: position 506,342,185 of record NC_053393.1, on the reverse strand, counting down.
TGACATTTTTCACTTTCAGTTGTAAAATTTTGCAAAAAAAACGACATCCATATAGAAATTTTGCTCTAAATTTATAGTTCTACATGTCTTTGATAAAAAAAAAATGTTTGGGTAAAAAAAAAATGGTTTGGGTAAAAGTTATAGCGTTTACAAACTATGGTACAAAAATGTGAATTTCCGCTTTTTGAAGCAGCTCTGACTTTCTGAGCACCTGTCATGTTTCCTGAGGTTCTACAATGCCCAGACAGTACAAACACCCCACAAATGACCCCATTTCTGAAAGTACACACCCTAAGGTATTCGCTGATGGGCATAGTGAGTTCATAGAACTTTTTATTTTTTGTCACAAGTTAGCGGAAAATGATGATTTTTTTTTTTTTTTTTTTTTTCCTTACAAAGTCTCATATTCCACTAACTTGTGACAAAAAATAAAAACTTCTATGAACTCACTATGCCCATCAGCGAATACCTTGGGGTCTCTTCTTTCCAAAATGGGGTCACTTGTGGGGTAGTTATACTGCCCTGGCATTCTAGGGGCCCAAATGTGTGGTAAGGAGTTTGAAATCAAATTCTGTAAAAAATGACCTGTGAAATCCGAAAGGTGCTCTTTGGAATATGGGCCCCTTTGCCCACCTAGGCTGCAAAAAAGTGTCACACATCTGGTATCTCCGTACTCAGGAGAAGGTGGGGAATGTGTTTTGGGGTGTCATTTTATATATACCCATGCTGGGTGAGAGAAATATCTTGGCAAAAGACAACTTTTCCCATTTTTTTTATACAAAGTTGTCATTTGACCAAGATATTTATCTCACCCAGCATGGGTATATGTAAAAAGACACCCCAAAACGCATTCCTCAACTTCTCCTGAGTACGGGGATACCAGATGTGTGACACTTTTTTGCAGCCTAGGTGGGCAAAGGGGCCCATATTCCAAAGAGCACCTTTCGGATTTCACTCCTCATTTTTTCCTGAATTTGATTTCAAACTCCTTACCACACATTTGGGCCCCTAGAATACCAGGGCAGTATAACTACCCCACAAGTGACCCCATTTTGGAAAGAAGACACCCCAAGGTATTCCGTGAGGGGCATGGCGAGTTCCTAGAATTTTTTATTTTTTGTCACAAGTTAGTGGAAAATGATGATTTTTTTTTTTTTTTTTTTTTTCATACAAAGTCTCATATTCCACAAACTTGTGACAAAAAATAAAAACTTCCATGAACTCACTATGCCCATCAGCGAATACCTTGGGGTCTCTTCTTTCCAAAATGGGGTCACTTGTGTGGTAGTTATACTGCCCTGGCATTCTAGGGGCCCAAATGTGTGGTAAGTAGGTAAATGACCTGTGAAATCCGAAAGGTGCTCTTTGGAATGTGGGCCCCTTTGCCCACCTAGGCTGCAAAAAAGTGTCACACATCTGGTATCCCCGTATTCAGGAGAAGTTGAGGAATGTGTTTTGGGGTGTCTTTTTACATATACCCATGCTGGGTGAGATAAATATCTTGGTCAAATGCCAACTTTGTATAAAAAAATGGGAAAAGTTGTCTTTTGCCAAGATATTTCTCTCACCCAGCATGGGTATATGTAAAATGACACCCCAAAACACATTCCCCAACTTCTCCCGATTACGGAGATACCAGATGTGTGACACTTTTTTGCAGCCGAGGTGGGCAAAGGGGCCCATATTCAAAAGAGCACCTTTCGGATTTCACAGGTCATTTTTTACAGAATTTGATTTCAAACTCCTTACCACACATTTGGGCCCCTAGAATGCCAGGGCAGTATAACTACCCCACAAGTGACCCCATTTTGGAAAGAAGAGACCCCAAGGTATTCGCTGATGGGCAAAGTGAGTTCATGGAAGTTTTTATTTTTTGTCACAAGTTAGTGGAATATGAGACTTTGTATGAAAAAAAAAAAAAAAAAAAAAATAAGCATTTTCCACTAACTTGTGACAAAAAATAAAAAATTCTAGGAACTCGCCATGCCCCTCACAGAATACCTTGGGGTGTCTTCTTTCCAAAATGGGGTCACTTGTGGGGTAGTTATACTGCCCTGGCATTTTCCAGGGGCCCTAATGTGTGGTAAGTAGGTAAATGACCTGTGAAATCCTAAAGGTGCTCTTTGGAATATGGGCCCCTTTGCCCACCTAGGCTGCAAAAAAGTGTCACACATGTGGTATCGCCGTATTCAGGAGAAGTTGGGGAATGTGTTTTGGGGTGTCATTTTACATATACCCATGCTGGGTGAGAGAAATATCTTGGCAAAAGACAACTTTTCCCATTTTTTTATACAAAGTTGGCATTTGACCAAGATATTTCTCTCACCCAGCATGGGTATATGTAAAATGACACCCCAAAACACATTCCCCAACTTCTCCTGAGTACGGCGATACCAGATGTGTGACACTTTTTTGCAGCCTAGATGCGCAAAGGTGCCCAAATTCCTTTTAGGAGGGCATTTTTAGACATTTGGATACCAGACTTCTTCTCACGCTTTGGGGCCCCTAGAATGCCAGGGCAGTATAAATACCCCACATGTGACCCCATTTTGGAAAGAAGACACCCCAAGGTATTCAATGAGGGGCATGGCGAGTTCATAGAAATTTTTTTTTTTTGGCACAAGTTAGCGGAAATTGATATTTTTAATTTTTTTCTCACAAAGTCTCCCGTTCCGCTAACTTGGGACAAAAATTTCAATCTTTCATGGACTCAATATGCCCCTCACGGAATACCTGGGGGTGTCTTCTTTCCGAAATGGGGTCACATGTGGGGTATTTATACTGCCCTGGCATTCTAGGGGCCCTAAAGCGTGAGAAGAAGTCTGGAATATAAATGTCTAAAAAATTTTACGCATTTGGATTCCGTGAGGGGTATGGTGAGTTCATGTGAGATTTTATTTTTTGACACAAGTTAGTGGAATATGAGACTTTGTAAGAAAAAAAAAATAAAATTCTGCTAACTTGGGCCAAAAAAATATCTGAATGGAGCCTTACAGAGGGGTGCTAAATGACAGGGGGGTGATAAATGACAGGGGGGTGATCAATGACAGGGGGGTGATCAATGACAGGGGGGTGATCAATGACAGGGGGGTGATCAATGACAGGGGGGTGATCAGGGAGTCTATATGGGGTGATAACCACAGTCATTGATCACGCCCGTGTAAGGCTTCATTCAGACGTCCGGATGCGTTTTGCGGATCCGATCCATCTATCAGTGCATCCGTAAAAATCATGCGGACATCTGAATGGAGCTTTACAGGGGGGTAATCAATGACAGGGGGGTGATCAGGGAGTCTATATGGGGTGATCACCACAGTCATTGATCATGCCCCTGTAAGGCTTCATTCAGACGTCCGGATGCGTTTTGCGGATCGGATCCATCTATCAGTGCATCCGTAAAAATCATGCGGACATCTGAATGGAGCTTTACAGGGGGGTAATCAATGACAGGGGGGTGATCACCACAGTCATTGATCATGCCCCTGTAAGGCTTCATTCAGACGACCGGATGCGTTTTGCGGATCCGATCCATGTATCAGTGCATCCGTAAAAATCATGCGGACATCTGAATGGAGCTTTACAGGGGGGTGATCAGGGAGTCTATATGGGGTGATAACCACAGTCATTGATCATGCCCCTGTAAGGCTTCATTCAGACGTCCGGATGCGTTTTGCGGATCCGATCCATCTATCAGTGCATCCGTAAAAATCATGCGGACATCTGAATGGAGCTTTACAGGGGGGTAATCAATGACAGGGGGGTAATCAATGACAGGGGGGTGATCAGGGAGTCTATATGGGGTGATCACCACAGTCATTGATCATGCCCCTGTAAGGCTTCATTCAGACGTCCGGATGCGTTTTGCGGATCCGATCCATCTATCAGTGCATCCGTAAAAATCATGCGGACATCTGAATGGAGCTTTACAGGGGGGTAATCAATGACAGGGGGGTGATCACCACAGTCATTGATCATGCCCCTGTAAGGCTTCATTCAGACGACCGGATGCGTTTTGCGGATCCGATCCATGTATCAGTGCATCCGTAAAAATCATGCGGACATCTGAATGGAGCTTTACAGGGGGGTAATCAATGACAGGGGGGTAATCAATGACAGGGGGGTGATCAGGGAGTCTATATGGGGTGATCACCACAGTCATTGATCATGCCCCTGTAAGGCTTCATTCAGACGTCCGGATGCGTTTTGCGGATCCGATCCATCTATCAGTGGATCCGTAAAAATCATGCGGACGTCTGAATGGAGCTTTACAGGGGGTTGATCAATGACAGGGGGGTAATCAATGACAGGGGGGTGATCAGGGAGTCTATATGGGGTGATCAGGGGTGATTAGGGGTGATCAGGGGCTAATAAGGGGTTAATAAGTGATGGGGGGGGGTGTAGTGTAGTGTAGTGGTGCTTGGTGCTACTTTACTGAGCTACCTGTGTCCTCTGGTGGTCGATCCAAACAAAGGGGACCACCAGAGGACCAGGTAGCAGGTATATTAGACGCTGTTATCAAAACAGCGTCTAATATACCTGTTAGGGGTTAAAAAAAACACATCTCCAGCCTGCCAGCGAACGATCGCCGCTGGCAGGCTGGAGATCAACTCTCTTACCTTCCGTTCCTGTGAGCGCGCGCGCCTGTGTGCGCGCGTTCACAGGAAATCTCGCGTCTCGCGAGATGACGCGTATATGCGTGACTGTGCGCAGCGCTGCCACCTCCGGAACGCGATCCTGCGTTAGGCGGTCCGGAGGTGGTTAAATATATGTATGTAGTGCAGTAAATCTAATGTGTTATGTGCAAAAATAGTACAATTTTTGGAGGGCACTCAAATACCTGACAACATCAGACAGGGTGTCAATCAACCTATTTAATACTCATATAATATCACTAACATCAAATAATTGCTAAAATATTCGTTAAAAATATTCACATAAAATATTCACATAAAATATTTGCATGAAGAAATAGTCGCATGAAAAATTATACATAAAATAATCACATGCACAATTCACATCAAACATATATACTCGCATCGGGGTATATTCGGATATTATATTCGATCCTGTTGAAAAATCAGATTATAACTGCAATCTCAATGTACGATCTCTGTGCAGTATTATTGCCGCCTATGATCGCCAACCATAGTATATAATAGAGGCATGTTGAATAGCCTGGTATGGCGAATATCATGAATCAATGCAGCCCCTTAGGGTAGAGTACGTTACCCCTCTTGTATCGCAGTGTAGAAGTCTTTATTCAGCAAATTCGACACACATCGGCGTCCCGTGTGGTCTGCAGGTCTCAACGCGGCGTCCCACGTGGCCAAAGCTGCGTCCTACATGAAAAGCATGGCTCTTTGGGGAACTGGTGGATGAGCTCAATCTCCAAGTCCGGACTGTATGCTTTGTAATCGCACGACTCCAGTCCAGGTGGCTTCCTATTAATAACGGCACTTTGGATTTTTGTTACAGATGATTGTTGCTGTCATGAACCGGACGCGTTTCGGGGATCTAGCCCCTTCCTCAGCGGTAATGACAGCTACTGTGTTCACTTTTCTTTATATACCCTTCCTTTATCACATCAGGTATCACTGGGGCCTCAGTTGCAATAGAATCCCGATATGGATTACTTCTCCGGGCGACTTGTCTATCCTCTATACATACAGTACAGACCAAAAGTTTGGACACACCTTCTCATTCAAAGAGTTTTCTTTATTTTCATGACTATGAAAATTGTAGATTCACACTGAAGGCATCAAAACTATGAATTAACACATGTGGAATTATATACATAACAAACAACTGTGAAACAACTGAAAATATGTCATATTCTAGGTTCTTCAAAGTAGCCACCTTTTGCTTTGATTACTGCTTTGCACACTCTTGGCATTCTCTTGATGAGCTTCAAGAGGTAGTCCCCTGAAATGGTTTTCATTTCACAGGTGTGCCCTGTCAGGTTTAATATGTGGGATTTATTGCCTTATAAATGGGGTTGTGACCATCAGTTGCGTTGAGGAGAAGTCAGGTGGATACACAGCTGATAGTCCTACTGAATAGACTGTTAGAGTTTGTATTATGGCAAGAAAAAAGCAGCTAAGTAAAGAAAAACGAGTGGCCATCATTATTTTAAGAAATGAAGGTCAGTCAGTCAGCCGAAAAATTGGGAAAACTTTGAAAGTAAGGGCTATTTGACCATGAAGGAGAGTTATGGGGTGCTGCGCCAGATGACCTGGCCTCCACAGTCACCGGACCTGAACCCAATCGAGATGGTTTGGGGTGAGCTGGACCGCAGAGTGAAGGCAAAAGGGCCAACAAGTGCTAAGCATCTCTGGGAACTCCTTCAAGACTGTTGGAAGACCATTTTAGGTGACTACCTCTTGAAGCTCATCAAGAGTGTGCAAAGCAGTAATCAAAGCAAAAGGTGGATACTTTGAAGAACCTAGAATATGACATATTTGCAGTTGTTTCACACTTGTTTGTTATGTATATAATTTCACATGTGTTAATTCATAGTTTTGATGCCTTCATAGTCATGAAAATAAAGAAAACTTTGAATGAGAAGGTGTGTCCAAACTTTTGGTCTGTACTGTATATGCATATAGTAATCAGTCCTACCTATGGTATTTAGTTAAATCCAGCATGTATTATAGACTTATAATAACTCTATTTCATAATTATTATGTCAAAGTTTCCAGAACTAAAGAAGACGCTCTAGGGTCATCCATGCGTTTTCAATACCGCAAGTGCATTTTTTGCAGCTATCTTCACTAAACAACATACCCATATAGATACTCTCAAAAAAAGTATAATGATATAAAAAAACGCATGATGTTATAAAAAAAACGCACCTGCCTTATCCATGCGTTTTTTGTGCGATTTTCTCTAAATCATACAAAAGCATAATAATATACATGATGTAAAAAAAAACGCATGATGTTGTAAAAAACGCACTTGCGTTATCCGTGTGTTTTTTTTGTGCGATTTTTTCTAAATCATGCAATGTAACCTAACCAGTATGTTAAAACCCTAAAAAACATCACAATAACAAGGAATATTACACAGAACCCTAGAGATGGATACCAGAAGTGTCAGGGGCGGTCAGGCGGGGAGAGGGGATCCAAGTGCTGGGAAACAGCGTGATTTGTATCCCCTGTCCCCACCGGACAACCCCCCAAGGTTCGTCTGCATCAAGATCATCATAGGAACCCAAATAACTCTGCATTTAACCCTTTTGGGGCCAGCGTATAAAACTCAAATATTCTCTGAGACTCCTGCCTGGACATACGAATGATGGGGTTCCCTCCTCTATTTGAATGGTGTACCCTTTCAATGGCCATGAACCGAAGAGAGGTTGGATCACAGTTATGAAAGACCTTGAAGTGTTTGGAGAGTGAATGTAATTCATCTCCCTTCAATATCTTCAAAACATGTTCCCTCACTCTCTCTTTCAAAGGTCTTTTCGTCCTGCCTACATATTGCTTGCGGCACGGGCATTCCAGGAGATAGATAACATTTTGGGAATCACATGTTAGTGTTTCCCTAATCTCTATCTCAAAGTCATTCTGGGTAGATTTAACTTTTGAAGTTTTTTTGGGGAAGGAAGTATTTTTGCAGTTTAGACACCTCCCACATCTAAAAAACCCTTTTGGTGTTATCCACTGCGAACCCATTGTTGTCCTTGGTTGTTTAATAGTGGGAGCTACCTTTGATGCCAAATTATTGGCTTTAGTATATGTTATTCGGGGGAATTCTGTGAGGAAGGGGCCCAGAAATTTGTCCTCTAATAGAAAATGCCAGTATTTTCTGACTATTCTCTCTACTTGCTTGTGTTGTGAATGAAATGGTAGAATGAGTCTAAAGATTTCCTTTCGTTCTATGGCCTCTTTTCCTCTAAAGAAAGACTCCCTGTCCATTCCCCTTACTTTATCCATAGCTTCCATAATGATTGTGGGTGGATATTCCTTCTCCAAAAACTGGTCCCTTAGTGCTAGGGCCTCCACTTCAAACTGGTCGCTCTGAGTTCAATTACGCTTCAACCTTCTAAATTGGCTGGTGGGTATATTGGTGAGCCATCTAGGCAGATGACAACTTGAGAACCTAATGTAGCTGTTCCTAGTGACCGTTTTGAAGTGGGTGCTACAAATGATTTGATGCCCCTCAATTTTTAAATTGATATCTAGAAACGTGGCCTCTCCTTCTCTAATATCTGGAATAAACTTCAAGTTACTATTCAGATTAATATTTATTAAATACTTATCTAATAATTCCCGATCACCCTGCCATATAAAAAATACATCATCGATGTATCGACGCCAGAGCACCAGACTCGTCCCCAGCTTGGGCCGAATAATGTCATGTTCCCATTGCGCCAAAAACAAATTGCCATAGCTGGGGGCGAATCTGGTGCCCATGGCGGTACCTGTCAACTGAAGAAAAAATTGATCCTCAAACATAAAATAATTATGTGACAAGATGAACTGAGCTGCCTCAACAATAAAACCTATCTGCGCTTCTTCTAATCCACTAATATTCTTGAGTTGGCTATTTAAGGCCTCAAGGCCCCTGGTGTGTTTATTAATTGTATATAACGAACTAACGTCTAGGGTGCCCATAATCCAGTGTTCCTCCCATTTAAGTGATTCTATAGTTTTAATTATATCTGTTGTATCCCTGATATAAGATGGGACTTTTTTGACCACCGGTTGCAGCCACTCATCTATATATTGGGACAAGTTAGCAGAAAGGGATTCAATCCCCGATACTATTGGCCTACCGGGGGAAATTTTAAATCCTTATGGATCTTGGGAATACAGTAAAAGGCCGGAAACCTCTTATCTGTACCCAAGATAAAGTGTAACTCATGTTCTGATAAAAAACCTTCCTCCACTCCCTTGTGGCTGAGCTTAGTTAGTGCTTGGACAAAATCCTCTGTAGGGTCTCTTTTCAATTTCTTATATGTACCCTCATCATTAAGCTGCTGAAGACACTCGGCTCTATACGTCTCTGTGTCCAAAATTACCACCGCTCCACCTTTGTCCGCAGGGGGTACAGTAATGTTGTGTGTCTTCTGCAGCTGTTGGATCGCCTCAATCTCCTTTCTATTGAGATTATTTCTTTTTTTAGGTTTCATCTGTCTCAATTCTCTCTCAACATTGACCCTAAAGGCCATCATTTTATCACTAATTTCTTGCCTGGGAAATCTCCTCGATCTTTCTCTTAAAATAGTGTGGGGATATTTATTAGGCTCAACACCTACTGGGTCATAAACAGATAAGGGGTTCTTTAGGAAATATTTCTTCAGGCATAATTTCCTGATGAACTTCTCTATCCCAATGTACGTTGAAAATTTATCAATTGATTTAGTGGGTGCAAATTTCAGTCCCTTATTTAACAGTTCAACTTGTGCTTCTGTGAGATTTATTTTACTAATATTAATTATATTCAATGTGTCCTGTGTGCATAGGGATTGTGCCTTTTTCCGTGAGTGTCTCCCTCTCCGTGTCTTCTTTGTGCATTGTACTGATGGGATGGTGAATTCAGTGGTGACCTGTTCCAATGGTTGCTCGACCCCTGATGATTGGCCTCCGTTCGTTGTGGTGCGTGTCTCTCGTAAGTGGTTTGTCTGTGTCTTAAGTTGTAATCGTGCTGTCGTGTGTTTTGATATCTCTGTATTGGATTTCGTGTTTGTCGACGTGGAGGGGAAGGAGTGCGTGATTTCCTGACCCTGTGGTGTGGGGGAGTCCCATCTAAAATAAGGGGAGAAGCCAGAGCCTCAAATCTATTAGAGGTTGGGATGATGACATGATCCCTTAATCTAACACTCTCCCCATTTTCCTTACTTCCTCCATTGGGATTGGTATTTGTCGTTTTCTTAATTTCCTGTTTATTTTTCCCCGTATGTTTTAATTTTTTGGATTTTTTATTTATGATCTCACCCTCTAAATGACCGCCCCTGACACTTCTGGTATCCATCTCTAGGGTTCTGTGTAATATTCCTTGTTATTGTGATGTTTTTTAGGATTTTAACATACTGGTTAGGTTACATTGCATGATTTAGAAAAAATCGCACAAAAAAAACGCACGGATAACGCAAGTGCGTTTTTTTACAACATCATGCGTTTTTTTTTACATCATGTATATTATTATGCTTTTGTATGATTTAGAGAAAATCGCACAAAAAACGCATGGATAAGGCAGGTGCGTTTTTTATAACATCATGCGTTTTTTATATCATTATACTTTTTTTGAGAGTATCTATATGGGTATGTTGTTTAGTGAAGATAGGTGCAAAAACGGAGCGGCCGTCTCCTAGACAGTACGCCTGCTACTGCCCACTGCACCAAGGGATGGAGCACACCTAAGCGAGCTCCAAGGAGTTGCCTGGCGTGGCAGTTCTTCAGACAATGTGCTGACGACAAGACACGAGTAGTTTGCATGCTGTGCAATCAGAGCCTGAAGCAAAGGCATAAACATTCTAAACCTGAGCACAACCTGCTTGACCAGACATCTAAGTGCAAAGCACGAGCTGCAGTAGAGTAGACACCTCAAAAACCAAGAAAGGTCTATGGCTCCTCCTGCTTCCTCTTCTGCTGCAGTCTCGGCCTCTTCATCCCCCTCTGGAGTGACAGTGGCACCTGCCACCCCGCAAACAGAGGATCTGCCAGCAACGCCACCACCTAGTTCACCAAGCATCTCCACAATGTCGCATGGAAGCGTTCAGCTCTCTATCTCCCAAACACTGAAGCGAAAGAGGAAGTACCCCCCTACCCACCGGCGATCCCTTGCCCTGAATGCCAGCATTTCAAAATTAATGAAATTATTATTTGAAATGCCGTCATTCGGTCTGGTGGAGACAGAGAGTTTTAAAAGCCTTATGGCGGTGGCTGTCCCACAGTATGTCGTGCCCAGCCGCCACTACTTTTACAGGCGAGCCATCCCTTCCCTGCCATCTGTGGCAAGGTCCACCTAACTATGGATACGTGGACCAGTAAGCACGGTCAGGGACGTTATATCTCCATAACAGCACACTGGGTAAATGCAGTGGCGGCTTGGCCTGAGGCGGATAGTAGTTTGGCACATGTCCTTCCACCACCGAGGATTGCAGGGCGCTTCTCTTTGCCTCCTGTTGCTTCCTCCTCCTAATCCGCTTCCTCATCCTCCACCGCCTCCTCATCCGGTCAGAGTAACACCTTCACCACCAACTTCAGCACAGCCATGTGTAAATTACAGCAGGCAGTTTTAAAACAAATCTGTTTGGGGGATAAACCCCACACCGCGCAGGAGCTTTGGACGGGCCTTGAACAACGATGAGTGGTTGGTGCCAGTAGGCCTCAAGCCTGGCCTGGTGGTGTGCGATAATGGGTGAAATCTCGTATCAGCTCTGAGCCTAGCCGGTTTGACGCACATCCCTTGCCTGATGCATGTGCTGAATTTGGTGGTGCAGAAATTCCTTAAAAATTACACCGATATGTCAACTTCTGCAGAAAGTGCAGGCTGTCTGTGCGCGCTTTCAGCGTTCTCATCCTGCTGCTGCTCGCCTGTCATCGCTGCAGCGTAACTTCGGCCTTCCCGCTCACCGCCTCATATGCGACGTGCCCACAGGGTGAAACTCCACCTTGAACATGCTGGCTAGAATGTGCGAGCAGCAGCAGGCGATAGTGGAGTTTCAGCTGCAGCACGCACAGGTGAGTCGCTCTGCGGAACAGCACCACTTCACCACCAATGAATGGGCCTCCATGCGAGACCTGTGTGCCTTGTTGCGCTGTTTCGAGTACTCGACCAACATGGCCAGTGCCGATGACGCCGTTCTCAGCGTTACTATCCCACTTCTATGCCTCCTTGAAAAAATGCTTTGGGCGATGATGGAAGAGGATGTGGCACAGGAGGAGGAGGAGGAAGAGGGATCATTTCCAAGGGTTTCAGGCCAGTCCTTCACAAGTGGCTCCAAAGGTGGGTTCCTGCACCCACAACTTCCAGGTACACAATTGTCCAACCAGGACACAGTTATGGAGGATGACAAGGTGGAGGATGATGAGGAGGAGATGAAGAGGAGGAACCGTGTTCACAGCAGAGTGGCACCCAAACCAACTCATGGCCATCACTGGTGCGTGGCTGGGGGGATACAGAGGACACAGACGATACACCTCCAGCAGAGGACCGCTTGTCGTTGCCTCTGGGCAGCCTGGCACACATGAGCGATTACATGCTGCAGTGTCTCCGCAATGACTGCCGAGTTGGCCATATTCTAACTTGTGCTGATTACTGGGTGGCCACGCTGCTGGATCCCAGTCACAAGGACAACGTACCATCCTTAATTCCGTCACTAGAGCTTGATCATAAGATGCGCCAGTACAAGCGCACGCTTGTAGACGCGCTGCTGGTGGCATTTCCACCTGACAGCGGGGGCACAGTGGAAGCACAAGGCGAAGGCAGAGGAGGAGGAAGAGGTCGCCAACGCAGCTGGGGCACTGCCAGCACCTCAGAAGGCAGGGTTAGCATGGCCAAAATGTGGAAAAGCTTTGTCAGCACTCCACAACAACCAGCACCACCAGCTGATATGGATCGTCTTAGCAGGAGGCAGCATTTCAGCAACATGGTGGAGCAGTATGTGTGCACATGCCTACATGTACTGAATGATGGTTCTGCCCCCTTCAACTTCTGGGTCTCCAAATTGGGCACATGGCCTGAGCTTGCCCTTTACGCCTTGGAGGTTCTGGCCTGCCCTGCAGCCAGTGTATTGTCTGAACGTGTATTTAGCACGGCAGGGGTCGTTATCACAGACAAGCGAAGCTGCCTGTCCACAGCCAATGTGGACAAGCTCACGTTCATTAAAATGAACCAGGCATGGATCCCAGAGGACTTGTCCGTACCTTGTGCAGAATAGACATGTACAGGGAGTGCAGAATTATTAGGCAAGTTGTATTTTTGAGGATTAATTTTATTATTGAACAACAACCATGTTCTCAATGAACCCAAAAAACTCATTAATATCAAAGCTGAATATTTTTGGAAGTAGTTTTTAGTTTGTTTTTAGTTTTAGCTATTTTAGGGGGATATCTGTGTGTGCAGGTGACTATTACTGTGCATAATTATTAGGCAACTTAACAAAAAACAAATATATACCCATTTCAATTATTTATTTTTACCAGTAAAACCAATATAACATCTCAACATTCACAAATATACATTTATGACATTCAAAAACAAAACAAAAACAAATCAGTGACCAATATAGCCACCTTTCTTTGCAAGGACACTTCTGTCAGTGTTTTGATCTGTTCACCATCAACATTGCGTGCAGCAGCAACCACAGCCTCCCAGACACTGTTCAGAGAGGTGTACTGTTTTCCCTCCTTGTAAATCTCACATTTGATGATGGACCACAGGTTCTCAATGGGGTTCAGATCAGGTGAACAAGGAGGCCATGTCATTAGATTTTATTCTTTTATACCCTTTCTTGCCAGCCACGCTGTGGAGTACTTGGACGCGTGTGATGGAGCATTGTCCTGCATGAAAATCATGTTTTTCTTGAAGGATGCAGACTTCTTCCTGTACCACTGCTTGAAGAAGGTGTCTTCCAGAAACTGGCAGTAGGACTGGGAGTTGAGCTTGACTCCATCCTCAACCCGAAAAGGCCCCACAAGCTCATCTTTGATGATAGCAGCCCAAACCAGTACTCCACCTCCACCTTGCTGGCGTCTGAGTCGGACTGGAGCTCTCTGCCCTTTACCAATCCAGCCACGAGCCCATCCATCTGGCCCATCAAGACTCACTCTCATTTCATCAGTCCATAAAACCTTAGAAAAATCAGTCTTGAGATGTTTCTTGGCCCTGTCTTGACGTTTCAGCTTGTGTGTCTTGTTCAGTGGTGGTCGTCTTTCAGCCTATCTTACCTTGGCCATGTCTCTGAGTATTGCACACCCTGTGCTTTTGGGCACTCCAGTGATGTTGCAGCTCTGAAATATGGCCAAACTGGTGGCAAGTGGCATCTTGGCAGCTGCACGCTTGACTTTTCTCAGTTCATGGGCAGTTATTTTGCGCCTTGGTTTTTCCACACGCTTATTGCGACCCTGTTGACTATTTTGAATGAAACGCTTGATTGTTCGATGATCACGCTTCAGAAGCTTTGCAATTTTAAGAGTGCTGCATCCCTCTGCAAGATAGCTCACTATTTTTGACTTTTCTGAGCCTGTCAAGTCCTTCTTTTGACCCATTTTGCCAAAGGAAAGGAAGTTGCCTAATAATTATGCACACCTAATATAGGGTGTTGATGTCATTAGACCACACCCCTTCTCATTACAGAGATGCACATCACCTAATATGCTTAATTGGTAGTAGGCTTTCGAGCCTATACAGCTTGGAGTAAGACAACATGCATAAAGGGGATGATGTGGTCAAAATACTCATTTGCCTAATAATTCTGCACTCCCTGTATACTGGCCTTACCCAGCCATTATTATACTCCTGCGCAATTGCTCATTGTTGTATTTTTGATATTTCCCACTCTTTTGGGGTGTACCCTAATTTAAACAAAAAATAAATAAATAAATAAAACCAAAAACCAGTGTTGGCTATCTCCTCCTCCTCCACCGCCGCTTCCACCTACACGGCTACGTTCACCGCCTCCTCAACCTCCTACTCCATATGGACCTTCACCTCATAGATCAAGATTATTATTTAAAATTTTTACATATTTAAATTTCATTTAAGTAATTTCACTAATTTGTCTGATATATGGTTGGGTGACATATCCCAAATTTTTGGCTGTAATATACCCCTGCTCTACATTGTGTACAGGGAAATACCTTTCACAAATTTGTCTGTTACATTGTTGGGTGACATTACCACATTTTTGGCTGTGATATACCCCTGCTCTGCATTGGAGACAGGGAAATACCTTTCACAAATTTGTCTGTTACATTGTTGGGTGACATTCCAAATTTTTTGGCTGTGATATACCCCTGCTCTGCCTAGTAGACAGGGAAATAAATTTCACTAATTTGTCTGTTACATTGTCAGGTGAAATTCAACAATTTTTGGCTGTTATATACCCCTGCTCTACCTAGTAGACAGGGAAATAAATTTTACTAATTTGTCTGTTACATTATCGGGTGAATTTCACAAATTTTTGGCTGTGATATACCACTGCTGATACCTAGTGGACAGGGAAATACATTTCACTAATTTGTCTGTTACATTGTCGGGTGAAATTCACAAATTTTTGGCTGTGATTTACCCCTGTTTTACATTGTGGACAGGGAAATACATTTCACTAAGTTGTCTGTTACATTGTTGGGTGAAATTCACCAATTCTTGGCTGTGATATACCCTGCTCTACTTAGTAGACAGGGAAATACATTTCACTAATTTGTCTGTTACATTGTCGGGTGAAATTCACAAATTTTTGGCTGTGATATACCCCTGTTTTACATTGTGGACAGGGAAATACATTTCACTAATTTGTCTGTTACATTGTTGGGTGAAATTCACAAATTTTTGGCTGTGATATACACCTGCTCTACCTAGTAGACAGGGAAATACATTTCACTAATTTGTCTGTTACATTGTCGGGTGAAATTCACCAATTTTTGACTGTGATATACCCCTGCTCTACCTAGTGGACAGGTAAATACATTTCACTAATTTGTCTGTTACATTGTCGGGTGAAATTCACAAATTTCTGGCTGTGATATACCCCTGTTTTACATTGTGGACAGGGAAATACATTTCACTAATTTGTCTGTTACATTGTCAGGTGAAATTTACCAATTTTTGGCTGTGATATACCCCTGCTCTACCTAGTAGACAGGGAAATACATTTCACTAATTTGTCTGTTACATTGTCGGGTGAAATTCACCAATTTTTGGCTGTGATATACCCCTGCTCTACCTAGTGGACAGGGAAATACATTTCACTAATTTGTCTGTTACATTGTTGGGTAATATTCACCAATTTAAGGCTGTGATATACCCCTGCTCTACCTAGTGGATAGGGAAATACATTTCACTAAGTTGTCTGTTACTTTGTCAGGTGAAATTCACCAATTTGTGGCTGTGATATACCCCTATGATATACCCCTGCTCTACCTAGTAGACGGAAATACATTTCACTAATTTGTCTGTTAGAATGTCAGGTGAAATTCACCAATTTTTGGCTGTGATATACCCCTGCTCTACTTACTGGACAGGGAAATTCATGTCACTAATTTGTCTGTTACATTGTCGGGTGAAATTCCCAAATTTTAGGCTGTGATATACCCCTGCTCTACCTAGTAGATAGGGAAATACATTTCCCTAATTTGTCTGTTACATTGTCGGGTGAAATTAACCAATTTTTGGCTGTGATATACCCCTGCTCTACATAGTGGACAGGGAAAAACATTTCACTAATTTGTCTGTTACATTGTTGGGTAATATTCACCAATTTATGGCTGTGATATACCCCTGCTCTACCTAGTAGACAGGGAAATACATTTCACTAATTTGTCTGTTACATTGTCGGGTGAAATTCACAAATTTTTGGCTTTGATAAACCCCTGCTCTGCATAGTGTAAAGGGAAATACCTTTCACAAATTTGCCTGTTACATTGTTGGCTGACATTCCCAAATTTTTGGCTGTGATATACCCCTTTGTCTGTTACATTGTTGGGTAATATTCACCAATTTAAGGCTGTGATATACCCCTGCTCTACCTAGTGGATAGGGAAATACATTTCACTAAGTTGTCTGTTACTTTGTCGGGTGAAATTAACCAATTTTTGGCTGTGATATACCCCTGCTCTACCTAGTAGACAGGGAAATACATTTCACTAATTTGTCTGTTACATTGTCGGGTGAAATTCACCAATTTTTGGCTGTGATATACCCCTGCTCTACCTAGTGGACAGGGAAATACATTTCACTAATTTGTCTGTTACATTGTTGGGTAATATTCACCAATTTAAGGCTGTGATATACCCCTGCTCTACCTAGTGGATAGGGAAATACATTTCACTAAGTTGTCTGTTACTTTGTCAGGTGAAATTCACCAATTTGTGGCTGTGATATACCCCTGTGATATACCCCTGCTCTACCTAGTAGACGGAAATACATTTCACTAATTTGTCTGTTAGAATGTCAGGTGAAATTCACCAATTTTTGGCTGTGATATACCCCTGCTCTACTTACTGGACAGGGAAATTCATGTCACTAATTTGTCTGTTACATTGTCGGGTGAAATTCCCAAATTTTAGGCTGTGATATACCCCTGCTCTACCTAGTAGATAGGGAAATACATTTCCCTAATTTGTCTGTTACATTGTCGGGTGAAATTAACCAATTTTTGGCTGTGATATACCCCTGCTCTACATAGTGGACAGGGAAAAACATTTCACTAATTTGTCTGTTACATTGTTGGGTAATATTCACCAATTTATGGCTGTGATATACCCCTGCTCTACCTAGTAGACAGGGAAATACATTTCACTAATTTGTCTGTTACATTGTCGGGTGAAATTCACAAATTTTTGGCTTTGATAAACCCCTGCTCTGCATAGTGTAAAGGGAAATACCTTTCACAAATTTGCCTGTTACATTGTTGGCTGACATTCCCAAATTTTTGGCTGTGATATACCCCTTTGTCTGTTACATTGTTGGGTAATATTCACCAATTTAAGGCTGTGATATACCCCTGCTCTACCTAGTGGATAGGGAAATACATTTCACTAAGTTGTCTGTTACTTTGTCGGGTGAAATTCACCAATTTGTGGCTGTGATATACCCCTGCTCTACCTAGTAGACGGAAATACATTTCACTAATTTGTCTGTTAGATTGTCAGGTGAAATTCACCAATTTTTGGCTGTGATATACCCCTGCTCTACCTAGTGGACAGGGAAATTCATGTCACTAATTTGTCTGTTACATTGTCGGGTGAAATTCCCAAATTTTTGGCTCTGATATACCCCTGCTCTACCTAGTAGATAGGGAAATAAATTTCCCTAATTTGTCTGTTACATTGTCGGGTGAAATTCACCAATTTTTAGCTGTGATATACCCCTGCTCTACATAGTGGACAGGGAAATACATTTCACTAATTTGTCTATTACATTGTTGGGTAATATTCACCAATTTATGGCTGTGATATACCCCTGCTCCACCTAGTGGACAGGGAAATACATTTCACTAAGTTGTCTGTTACATTGTCGGGGGAAATTCACCAATTTTTGGCTGTGATATACCCCTGCTCTACCTAGTAGACAGGGAAATACATTTCACTAATTTGTCTGTTACATTGTTGGGTGAAATTCACCAATTTTTGGATGTGATATACCCCTGCTCTACATAGTGGACAGGGAAATACATTTCACTAATTTGTCTGTTACATTGTTCGGTGACATTTGCCAATTTTTGTCTGTGATATACCCCGTCTCTACTTAGTGGACGAGGAAATACATTTCACTAATTGGTCTGTTACATTGTTGGGTGAAATTCACCAATTTTTGGCTGTGATATACCCCTGCTCTACATAGTGGACAGGGAAATACATTTCACTAATTAGTCTGTTACATTGTTGGGTGACATTCACCAATTTTTGGCTGTGATATACCCCTGTTCTACCTAGTGGACAAGGAAATACATTTCACTAATTCGTCTGTTACATTGTTGAGTGACAAATGCTCATCTTTTGTGCTAGAAAGTACATTTGCAGCCTACACTGCATTTAGGACAGTACGAATGGTGAGGCCAGAAAAAGTACATACTATAGTAGATTTGGGGGCTGACAGTGCCTACAGTTTAGTCGCATTGTCTCGCACCCACAGCCCATGGCCATCTGTCTTTCAACTCACCCCTTGCAAATTAGACAAGCAGTCTGAGCCCCAAGTCATGTAGCAGTCTCTTATGCTTTTTGATGACTCTGCTGGCAGGGTTTCCGTGGGCCATCCACATAGCCCTGCACCAGAAGTGGAAGAGATTGAGTGCACTGATGCCTAACCACTTATGTTTCAGGATGATGACATGGGAAGACTACCGCAGCATGTCTCTGATGATGACAAAACACAGGTGCCAACTGCTGCGGCTTTCTGCAGTCTGCAGACCGACAAGGAGGGCAGGGGTAAAGAGTGGGTGGGAGATGATGTGGAGGATGATGAGATACTAGACCCCACATGGAATCAAGGTCATGCGAGTGACCTGTCTAGTTCGGAGGAAGAGGCGGTGGTCGCACAGTGGCACCAGCACAGCAAAAGAAGGAGCAGGGTGCAAAAGCGTCTGTTACATTCTTGGGTGACATTTTACCATTTTTGCAGTGAATAAACCCCTGCTCTGCATAGTTGACAGGGACCTAAATTTCCAAAAATCGTCTGTTACATTGTCAGGTGAAACTTTACCAATTTTGCCGTATACAAACCCAGCTCTGCATATCGTCTATTCAATTGGTGGGTGACATGAACACAGTTTTGCTGTGAATAAACCCCTGCTGTGCATAGTTGACAAGGACCTAAATTTTTTAAAATCGTCTGTTCCACTGGTGGGTGACATTAACCCATTTTTGCCGATGAAAAACCCCTGCTCTGCATAGGTGACAGGGACTTAAATTTCTAAAATTCGTCTTTAATTGACGCGCGCCCCCTCCTTTCATTTGTTCCTTCCACTTTAATAACTTGTTCCACATTTCCGCTCGATCACATTTCAGCCATTGACTTCCCTTGGATGTGGAATCCCTTTCTCATGCTACCTCTCCGGCGTGGAACCCTGATTCCCCGCTACCCGTGATCACCATGGTAGGCGCAGAAAAGAACTTCGAAAGTTGATAGAGAAGATATTCAATTGGATCGTGGACGTCACGGGGACATGCGACATGGTGGAGCAGTATGTGTGCACATGCCTACATGTACTGACTGATGGGTCTGTCCCCTTCAACTTCTGGGCCAGTGTATTGTCGGAATGTTTGTTTAGCACGGCAAAAGGTGGTTATCAAAGAGAAGAGCAGCCGCCTGTCCACAGCCAATGTGGACAAGCTCACGTTCATAAATTATTATTTTTTTTTACGTATTTTATGTTATTTGAAGTCATTTCCCTATCCACATTTGTTTGCAGAGCACTTGCCATGCTCTTAACCACATTTTGCTGCCAATTTCAGCCGTCTAGCCCTTTCCATTACTTTTTTTAGAGCCATTTTAGTGCTCGAAAGTTTGGGTCCCCATTGACTTCAATGGGGTTTGGGGTCAAGTTCGGCTCCCGAACTCGAACTTTTTTGTGAAGTTTAGCCGAACCCGTCGAACCCGAACATCCAGGTGTCCGCTCAACTCTACTCCTGAGGGTGTTGTCCTGGCAGTTCTATGGTTTCATCCTTTAACCCCTGTACAGATATTTGGGCTTTGCTGCAGGGAAACCACCAGACCCCAACCTCCTGAAGTAGTTTCTATATGATTGACATTTGACCCACAGTGGTCAGAGATACAGGTGCAGGGCACATAGGGATGAAGCAAAACAATAGTCAAGGACAGGCCAAGTACAGAGCAGATAGAGTATGCGCAATCTGATAAACAGTCTAAGGTCAGGGAAAGCAGTTAAGGGTCCATACAGAAGCCAGTATACGGGCAGACAAACAAATACAGCACATCTTTGCAGGGAACTAGTATGCTAGACAACCTATTGCTCAGACACCCTCCCATTGAGGAATATGCCTTCATTATCCACAGGTGACCAGCCATTGGCTGATGTGAACTATGGTGCGTGCACTGGCCCTTTAAGCCTACGGGCTAAGAAGACGAGGCTGAGCCAGAAATCAGGTAGTAGCCTGCATGAAGGGACAGAGCTACCCTGCACACTGGGAAGAGGAGGTAGGCGGGAGGAGGGTCCATGTTATTGAGAGCCAGGGGACCAGGACAGGTAAGCGAAGCAACGGTGGTTGTGATCTGCCACGGTAGCAATGTGCAACGAAGCGGCAGCGGCCCCTGTTGTAATGGTTGGTGGTGGTACCCTAGGTGTAGGAATGGCCCAGTGTTATGGGTGGCCTAAAATGTCCCTTAATGTTTTGTGTCCATGTGCTCCTACCTGACTACGGCTGGACCCCAGGCGTTGGCTCTGAAGCAGATAAATAGGGGGAATAATTGAGGGATAAAAGAATAACTTGAGTCCAGACCTTAAGATGCAGTTGAAAAGCTCCTTTACTTTGGTAAACTTTCATCAGACACAATCTTCCAACTTTGTCTTGGTCCCAGCAGGCTTTAGCATTAAAACTCTGGCAGACAAACTCAACTTTGCTACATTTGTTTCTCTCTGGCTCTGCTGTACTGACAGGCTAACTGTATAACTATGGTTTTGCTGTATGCTGCAACTTCTTCCTTTGTAGTTTGTCTCCTGATTAGGCCAGGGGACTTTCCTCCTGGCTCCTGAGGCTTTAAGCTTTGGCCTCCATGACCTGCAGAGCTGAAGGTGCTCTGGTTTGCCAGTTGGGCCAGCTGCACACCCAGGGCCGTCTTTAATATTGATTGGACCCTGGGCAAGAATTTACTTGGGCCCCCTGGATCCCGCCCCCCCGCACTTTGCTGTACTTGCTATACAGCAGCACTTACCTGTCACGTCCAGAGCCTCCAGGTGACGTCTCCTCTCTGTCATCATCTTCTCTGTAGATCTTCTCTCTCATCATCTTCTCCACTCGGTCTGGACAACTTCTCTCAGCCGCCTCGTCTCTGCAGAGTGTGACACACAGACATCTTAGCTTCCTCACATTCTATCATTTATCCCCCAACTGGAGTCCCCACAGTGTTATCCTGCTGCTTGCTGTGCCCCCCCCCCCAGGGGTGTAGCTATAGGGGGTGCAGAGGTAGCAGTCGCTACCGGGCCCAGGAGCATGAAGGGGCCCAAAGACACTTGTGCCGCATAAGAAGACACACAAAGCACTGAGGGAAGGGGGGCCCAAGCTGAACTCTTGCACCAGAGCCCATAAGCCTTTAGTTACGCCCCTTCCCCCCCCCCCAAATACTATCCTGAAGAAACATTACTGCCCCCCATAGTAATAGTGCTCCTCATAGTCCCACCAATAGCAATTCCCTTCTAGAATGCCCTCAATAGTAACACTGCCCCAACCGTGATAATGCTCCTCAACAATGCCCCCATTATTAGAAGAGCCCCCCCATATTAATAATACCCTCACAGAGCCCCCAGTAGAAATAAGGCCCCCTATTGTTCCCCAAGTGGTAATAAAGCTCCCTACAGACCCCTCAGTAGTAATAAGGCCCCCATAGTGCGCTTAGTAGAAATAAGGCGGATCTATAAGACCCACCTATAGAGCCCCCAGAAGTAATAAGACCGCCTATAATGTCCCCTGGATCTGCAGTGCCCCCTGCAGTTATAATCCTCCCTCCACCATACAGTCCCATGTAAATAACATCACCTCCTCCCCAGCCGCCTCCAACACACAGTCCCATGTAAGCATCACCCCCTAAGGCTACTTTCACACTTGCGTTCGTGCGGATCTGTCCTGTACTTGTACAGGATGGATCCGCACCGATAATACAAACGAATGCATCCGTTCTGGACCGATTCGTTTGTATTAGATTTGAATTTCTAAGTCCCAATACGGATCCGTCCTGACTTACATTGAAAGTCAATGGGGACGGATCTGTTTACAATTGCACCATTTTGAGTCAATGCAAAGGGATCCGTCCCCATTTACTTACATTGTCAGGACGGATCCGTTTGGCTCTGCAAGGCCATGCGGACACAAAAACGCTGCTTGCAGCATTTTGGGGTCCGCCTCCAAAACGGAATGGGGGGGCCGTACGGAGCCGAACGAATGCATTCTGAATGGATCCGCATCCATTTAGAATGCATTGGGGTTAAACTGATGCATTTGGGGCTGCTTGTGAGAGCCTTGAAACGGATCTCACAAGCGGATCCCCAAACGCAAGTGTGAACGTAGCCTAAACATTAAGTCCCATGTACATAAACATCATTCCCCCCCACCATCCACTTTCAACATACAGTCTCATGTAAATAACATCACTCCCTTCCCCAGCCACCTCAAGCACACAGTTCCATGTCAATAACATCCCTCCCTTCAGCCCTAACATACATCTCAGTTAAATAACTACAACCCCCAGCATTGCTCTGCCTCTCCCTGTCCCTTCACTTACCTCTCCAGTCCTCATCAGACATCAGCATTAGGCTCCTCCTCCTCTTCACTCCGGTCCAACCCTGCACTGGTCACATGATGGTGACATCATCCAGGTCATCCTATCACAGCCTGCTTTGCTGATCACATGACCTGTGATGTCACCACAGGTCCTTCACCTCTACACCCAGTGTATTCGATTCTAGCAGGCAGGCAGGACATTCGGGGCCTGGGACAAAACATCAGGGGCCCAGGCCCTGAATGTTTTAACCTAGCGACGCAGTCACTAATGAATGGGAGTCGGGAAACAGAGCTCCCTTGGGCCCCCAGGAGCAACTGGGCCCGGGGCAGCTGCCCCTTTTGCCCTGTGGCAAAGACGGCCCTGTGCACACCCTTCCCCTAGCTGGCATGAGGTTAACCAACAAAGACAGTACCAGGGTGCAGAAGTGGTAATGCCACTCCGGGGCGTTGCAAATGTCAATGACAAAATCCTGAAATAAGGTGAAGGAGGTAACATGGAAACATCTTTTTTTCTGCCAGTTAAAAACAGATAGCAACATATCTCCTTTTTTCAAATTTATTTTTATTTTCTGATTATAGATTTTTTTAAATTATTTTTCCTGAACAAGATTATGGGGAGAGGCTGCTTGCCTGAGCTGCGGTTAAATGGGTTGTGCAGCGATTTATATTGATGACCTATCCATAGGAGACAACGCTTAGTGTAAAAACCAGGAAGCGACGCCTGCTGTGAGGCCAGTTAAATAATAAAATAACTTACCTCACCTTCATCAACCCCCTATAATGCAGTCTGCTGTGCTTTTTCTTTCCTTGGTGCAGCCAGTGATGAAAACACATGGACAAAATTGTTGATACTGTTCCGTTAAAGAAAGAAAAACCCACAATCATCAATGGAAACTGAAAAAAGTTCTGACTAGAGATGGCCTTGCTGTTCGCCCGGCGGTCGTTTCGCTGCGAACTTTGCTCGTTCGCTGTTCGCCGAACGGGTGAACATATGGCAATATTCGCTCCCGCCATATTATTTTACATTGTGAAGAACTTTGACCCCTAACACATCCATCAGGTGGTACAGGACATCCAATTGAGATGTTTCAGCACATGGACATACCCCCTACCTTATAAATAAACCTGATCTGGCCGCTATTTTACATTCAGTCTTTTGTCAGTGTAGGGAGAGGTTGCTGTGTGGAGCAGGGACAGACTGTTAGGGACCCCAAACGCTAGCTAATAGGGCCACAAAAGTCTTTTTAAGGACTGGTATAGGTGTGCTATCAATAGGTGTGATATACTGAGGGGTGTGATATACTTATAATATAGTGCAATTGTATTGTGCAGCAGTTGTTTGCGGTTCTGCTGCGATACTGCAGCCACACAAATTGCCAAACACTATTGGAACAAATCATTTCTACTGGTGTGATTTACCGTTTGCCCCCCAAAAAAAACTGATTGAAGCAGGGGTGCTATATACCAATAATATACTTTCTATATAGTGCATTTAGGTAGTGCAGCATTTGTCTGCGGTTTTGCTGCATTACCGCATCTACACAGAGTGAAAAACACTATTTGAAGAAATCATTTCTACTGGTGTGATTTACCAGTTGCCCCCCAAAAAAGCTGATTGAAGCAGGGGTGTTATATACCAATAATACACTTTCTATATAGTGCATTTAGGTAGTGCAGCATTTGTCTGCGGTTTTGCTGCGTTACCGCATCTACACAGGGGTGTGATATACCTTTTTCCACAAATACTGCTCTTCTATAGGGACTTTTGTCACAGGGTCATTTTAAAAATGACAGGCAGAGGAAGAGGCAGGCCATTCCACAGGGGTGGTAGGGGTCGGGCAGGTGCACCAGGCCGCAGCCTAAATGGGAAGTTGCAGAAGGTGCGTGTCAAAGGACGCACCAGAGTTGGTTGAGTGGCTCACTCAGCCTTCCGCTTCTGCACCCTCCTCATCCTCTCTATCTGCACCCTCTTCACTCTCTGCTGTGTGCACCCCCAAAGACACCACCACCACCACCATATCCCCTCTGCTTGAGTCAGAGGAATTATTTTTCCATCCATTACAAGACCTTACCGATGCGCAGCCATTGTTGGCATCGGATCAGGAAGAGGAGGTATCAACGGTAGCCACTCAGCAGTCTGACGACAGTACCCAGATCAGTCCAAGGAGGGTGGTCCCCGCTGTTGCTGCCTACTCCGAGATCTCTAATGTCAGTGGTGGTGAAGGTGACGAATCTGATGATGACATGTCGATGAACGTCACGTGGGTGCCCACAAGAGAGGAAGAGGAGGGGAGTTCAGAGGAAGAGATGGAGCAGCAGATAGGGAGGAGAAGGAGAAGCAGGCAGAACTTACAGTGCACAGGAGGCAAAAGGCAGACTGCTAATGTATCTGGAACGAGCCATCCACCATGCACGGTCACATCTGGCGCTCCCAGGACGCCGGTACATGGCTCCGTAGTGTGGGCTTTTTTTAACGTGTCCGCTGCTGACAATAGTGTTGCAATCTGCAGCCTGTGCTGTCAACGCATAAGTCGCGGTTAGCCCAACAGTCACCTAGGGACGACCGCCTTAAAAAGGCACCTGTCCTCCCATCACTGAGCCCACTGGGAGCAACACTGTCAGAACCCAGAAATCCACACTCCCGACGCTCCCAGTCCTGCCTCTTCTCCTTCTCCTCTCTCCTCCCAGTTGTCCTCCACTTCACCTTCCACCGTGCCGTCGTTGCGTTCATTTGGCAAAAGGCATGCCTCCTTGCCCCAAATGTTAGAGTGAAAAAAGAGGGGGGCTACTCCATCTGAGACAAGTCAACAGGAGTCTGAAGAGGAGTCAGAGGAGGATGGTGCCGGGGCGGAGGAGGAGTAAGAAGAGCATGCTTTAAATGTTTCTGGGATCCCTGGTGTTGTCCGTGGGTGGGGGGAGGAGACCGAGGACAACATTATCCTGGACAGGAGCCAGGCCACTCCACCGCTTCCAGTTTAGTGCAAATGGGGGCCTTCATGCTCCAGTGTTTGAAGAGGGACCCCCGTACAAAAAGCATAAAGGGCAAGGACCAGTACTGGGTGGCAACGTACTTAAACCCCCGGTACAAACACAAAATGGTGGAAATGTTACCACCATCACAGAGGGCTGTCAGAATGCAGCATTTCCAGGCCTTGCTTTGAGAAATGCTGCATTATGCTTTTGAGGGCGCTGGCAGACCAATCCAACAGCGCATGCAAGAAGATGGCGTTTTGAAGATGTGTTGGTCACTGCGGATATGAGATCATTCTTGCATTCAACCCACTGACAGCCGTCCTCCGGATCCAGCCTCAGGGAACGCCTAGAATGACAGGTGTCCGATGTGGATGCTCTGAGAACCCCTGGACTACTGAGTGTGCAGCAGGGGAGGGCTGGCAGCCTAAGTCCTGGGGGGCAAATCCTGTCAAGTGGCCCATTTTAGCCCCGCCCATTATTAAAAGCCCCTCCTACATATAATAGGCCACTCCCAACAAACACTGTACAGCTGACATTCTATAGTTGAGGCCTGTCTCTACACATCATACGGAGAGGCCATAGT
Source organism: Bufo bufo (assembly GCF_905171765.1). Classification (NCBI taxonomy): domain Eukaryota; kingdom Metazoa; phylum Chordata; class Amphibia; order Anura; family Bufonidae; genus Bufo; species Bufo bufo. Next base: position 506,315,509 of record NC_053393.1, on the reverse strand, counting down.
GCCAGCCCCCCCCATAGTGCCAGCTTCCCCCATAGTGCCAGCTCCCCATAGTGCCAGCTCCCCCCATAGTGCCAGCCCCCCCATAGTGCCAGCTCCCCCCCATAGTGCCAGCTCCCCCATAGTGCCAGCCCCCCCATAGTGCCAGCTCCCCCCATAGTGCCAGCGCCCCCCCATAGTGCCAGCACCCCCATAGTGCCAGCCCCCCCATAGTGCCAGCTCCCCCCCATAGTGCCATCCCCCAATAGTGCCAGCTCCCCCATAGAGCCAGTTCTCCCCCCCAGTGCCAGCCCCCCCTATTGTGGCAGTCCCCCCATAGTGCAAGCCCCCCCATAGTGCCAGTGCCCCCCCATAGTGCCGGCACCCCCAATAGTGCCAGCTCCCCCATAGTGCCAGTTCCCCCCCATAGTGCCAGCTCCCCCATAGTGCCAGCCCCCCCTATTGTGGCAGTCCCCCCATAGTGCAAGCCCCCCATAGTGCCAGCTCCCCCCCATAGCCATAGTGACAGCCCCCCCAATAGTGCCAGCTCCCCCATAGTGCCAGTTCTCCCCCCCATAGTGCCAGCTCCCCCATAGTGCCAGTTCTCCCCCCCCCATAGTGCCAGCTCCCCCATAGTGCCAGCCCCCCCTATTGTGGCAGTCCCCCCATAGTGCCAGCCCCCCAATAGTGCCAGCTCCCCCATAGTGCCAGTTCTCCCCCCCCCCATAGTGCCAGCTCCCCCATAGTGCCTGTTCTCCCCCCCATAGTGCCAGCCCCCCTATTGTGGCAGTCCCCTCATAGTGCAAGCCCCCCATAGTGCCAGCTCCCCCCCCATAGCCATAGTGACAGCTCCCCCCATAGTGACAGCCCCCCCAATAGTGCCAGCTCCCCCATAGTGCCAGTTCCCCCTCATAGTGCCAGCTCCCCCATAGTGCCAGCCCCCCTATTGTGGCAGTCCCCCCATAGTGCAAGCCCCCCCATAGTGCCAGCTCCCCCCATAGTGCCAGCCCCCCCTAATAGTGCCAGATCCCCCATAGTGCCAGTTCTCCCCCCATAGTGCCAGCCCCCCTATTGTGGCAGTCCCCCCATAGTGCAAGCCCCCCCATAGTGCCAGCTCCCCCCCATAGCCATAGTGCCAGCTCCTTCCATAGTGACAACTCCCACCGCAAAGAAAGAAAAAAAAAAACACTAATACTTACCTCCATCAGCAGCGATGCAGGCCTCTTCCGGCCTGTGTCCCTGCTGTGTCCTGCCCGGCTCAGGCGGCGCAATGATAATGACGTCATCGCGCTGCCTGAGCCGGCCTCTGATAGGCTGCAGGCATTAGTGCCTGCGGCCTATCAGAAGAACAGGGGAGGGACACGCCTCTCCCTCCCCTGCCCCAAAGCACAGGCATCTGTATCGCTGTCCTGAGGACGGCGATACAGATGAATATGGAGATGAGCGCTTCCACAATGGATCAATATTACACTGGTGTATACCCTGCACACGTAGAGGCACTTAATATTGTATTTTACATTTAGTCGTGAGACTGCTGATTGCCTGCTCTTGACGTGCGCATTTTTTGCTTTGTGATTTTTATTTTGTAAAAATTACATTTTATTAGGTTTGAGTTTAATAAATGGTGAAACCTTATGAAAACTTATAACTAACCTACCTTAAATTGATTTAAAACTCTCTACAGTGGACCTTTATGGTGCTAGACTAGGTATGTTCAGCTACTAACAGCCTTTGGCAGTGGCAACTGTGGCTTGGCTTTGGCCTCTTTCACACTTGCGTTGTTGGGATCCGGCGTGCACTTCCGTTGCCGGAGCTGCCCGCCGGATCCGGAAAAACGCAAGTGTACGGAAAGCATTTGAAGACGGAGCCGTCTTCAAAATGCTTTCAGTGTTACTATGGCACCCAGGACGCTATTAAAGTCCTGGTTGCCATAGTAGGAGCGGGGAGCGGGGGAGCGGTATACTTACAGTCCGTGCGGCTCCCCGGGCGCTCCAGAATGACGTCAGAGCGCCCCATGCGCATGGATGACGTGATCCATGTGATCACGTGATCCATGCGCTTGGGGCGCCCTGACGTCACTCTGGAGCGCCCGGGGAGCCGCACGGACGGTAAGTATGCTGCCCCCCGCTCCCCGCTACACTTTACCATGGCTGCCAGGACTTTAGCGTCCCGGCAGCCATGGTAACCACTCTGAAAAAGCTAAATAGCTTAAGGCCGGATCCGGATCAATGCCTTTCAATCGGCATTAATCCCGGATCCGGCCTTGCGGCAAGTCTTCAGGATTTTTGGCCGGAGCAAAAAGCGCAGCATGCTGCGGTATTTTCTCCGGCCAAAAAACGTTCCGTTCCGGAACTGAAGACATCCTGATGCATCCTGAACGGATTTCTCTCCATTCAGAATGCATTAGGATAAAACTGATCAGGATTCTTCCGGCATAGAGCCCCGACGACGGAACTCTATGCCGGATAAAAAGAACGCAGGTGTGAAAGAGCCCTTAGCTGGCTATTTGTTTTTCTATCTGCTGGAGTGGATACTTTGTATCTGCTAATTTGTAGCAGTTGCTTGCTACGTTGCCGGCAGGCTGTACAGTATTAGTGCCAATTGGCACAGTATTGTGACGTTCTGATTTATAGTTAGTGGTAGTGCATTTGCTGCGCTGGCTGCCTGCTACCTATCTCATTGCTTTGATTCATTCAGTTTATAATCTGATAGCAGCGTAGTCCCTTGCTATGCTGCCTTCTGATGGCGGTGCAGTCACTTGCTATACTACCTACTCGCTACTCAGTAACTAGCACTCTCTATCTCGGTCCACTGTAGCCTAAAATCTTAAACGCTGCCCCCCAACATGTTTCGCCATAGACATGGCGTCCTCAGGGGATCGGGTAGTCTATGCAGAGAATGGCGTTGCCGGGTGTATTTGAAACCTCCCTCAGTAGGACTACGCTGCTATCAGATTATAAACTGAATGAATCAAAGCAATGAGATAGGTAGCAGGCAGCCAGCGCAGCAAATGCACTACCACTAACTATAAATCAGAACGTCACAATACTGTGCCAATTGGCACTAATACTGTACAGCCTGCCGGCAACGTAGCAAGCAACTGCTACAAATTAGCAGACACAAAGTATCCACTCCAGCAGATAGATAAACAAATAGCCAGCTAAGCCAAGCCACAGTTGCCACTGCCAAAGGCTGTTAGTAGCTGGACATACCTAGTCTAGCACCATACAGGTCCACTGTAGAGAGTTTTAAATCAATTTAAGTAGGTTAGTTATAAGTTTTCATAAGGTTTCACCATTTATTAAACTCAAACCTAATAAAAGTTAATTTTTACAAAATAAAAATCACAAAACAAAAAATGCGCACGTCAAGAGCAGGCAATCAGCAGTCTCACGACTAAATGTAAAATACAACTTCCACAATGGAAGCGCTCATCTCCTACTGCTCACCGCAATTACATCCAGGGCCGCGCCGCCTGTCCTGATCGACGGTGCGGCCCTGAGGAATAAAAAAAATAAATAAATAAATGATTTGTTTTTTTAGGGCGGCGTGGGGGGCAATTGCCTCCCTGCCCCCCGGCCCAGCCCGCCCCTGGTGTGCAGGCTTGGCCTGTGGCCAGAGCTGGCACAATTTGCCATGGAACTGTTGGCTTGCCCCTCGTCCAGTGTCCTGTCCGAAAGGACGTTCAGTGCAGAAGGGGGGATCGTGACCGATAAGCGCACTCACCTAGCTCACGACAGTGTGGACTACCTCACATTTCTAAAAATGAATGAGGCATGGATCTCTGAGAAATTAAACAGATGTGACGAGTCGACCACATTTGATTGAATTTCCTCATGACAGCCCACAAATATCTGCCACCACCCAGAACAAATAATGGTCCCTGTCTTAGGTAAATACAGCGGCATAAAAGGGCTTTTATGTCCGTTGAATGCCTAATTTTTGTGGCCTGTACTGGCCGACAGTTACATATTTATCCTGTGACCGCCTATTGTACCTCCAGCCACAGAATCCAAAGTTCTTTGCTGTCAGGTGAATGCCTATTGGCAAATTTTTGGGGCCTGTACTGGCCAAAAGTAATTTTTTTTATCTCTAGCCACAAAATCACTCCCTTGTCTCACTTCTCTGCTTCTCATTATGGTGGCGTATGAACCGCATTCACCATAAGGACCTTCTAATATCACAGGGTCATGTCACTGTGCCCCCCACCCTGTACTATGCCCCCTTATACCAGACATCCCAACCTGCAAAAACTCATTTCAGGGAGGTTTTCTTTTTTTTCTTTCACAAACTTTTTATTACATTTTCCAAACATCTGCAGTATCTGCACACTTTGCTCTATGGTGTGGAGGACTGGGCTCATTACCCTGCCCCAAATTATCATATTTATGTATATGATTAAAGGGATTCTGTCACCACCTAGAAGCCCTGTGAGCTAAACATATGCTCATGTCCAGGGTAGCATTCTGATTTCTAAGGTGGCCTTATAAAAGCTATTTGTGGCTTTATTCTGCGGAAAAACAGGTTTTACTAACCTGTCAATCATTAAGGTGCCCAAGCAGGGGAGGTCTGTGGATGCATGGTGCCCGGCTGCACGCATCGCCGTTCGTGCCCAGCGCCGCCTTCTACTCCTCAGTGCCGCCTCTCCCTCCCTCCCCCTCCTCCCGCTTTAAGATCCCGCGCGTGCGCACAGGCTCAGCCTGATGCGCCATTGCGGACTGCTGGCATCGGCTTCTTCTTGCACTGTGCGCACGCGCCGAGAAGGGGGACACTGCTACAGGTTGCCGGAAAGGTTTACTGCGAGTAAACTAGAGATGGGAAGTTCGGATCTTTCACATGAATCGGTTCATTTGAATCAGTTCATTCAAATGAACCGATTCATGAATCGAATCTTCGGTTCATTCGCTGAGCTGACAAGAAGCAAGTGAACCGAAGCTAAGGTTGCGCAATGCGCATGCACGGATGCTTTGATTCACTTGCTGACTCGCTGAGTCGGCTCTTGGTCTGAGTCAGGAAGTTTATTCTTTAAAACCCTGTGTGTAATTATCTACCCCACTGTAGGAAAAAAACAAGCATCCAGGGGGGGTGAATTTAACACTGGGGTAAATAATATACCGTAATTAAAATGGAGGGTTAAATGTGTAAATATATTTTTTAAAAATACATCTCTCTCAATAGTTATATAGCTACTGAATGAGACAGAAGAAGGGATGCCTTTAACATATACAGTTGCAAGAAAAAGTATGTGAACCAAATTGGTCATACAATGTGATCTGATCTTCATCTAAGTCACAACAATAGACAATCACAGTCTGCTTAAACTAATAACACACAAATAATTAAATGTTACCATGTTTTTATTGAACACACCATGTAAACATTCACAGTGCAGGTGGAAAAAGTATGTGAACCCCTAGACTAATAACATCTCCAATAGCTAACTGGAGTCCAATCAATGAGATGAGATTGGAGGTGTTGGTTACAGCTGCCCTGTCCTATAAAAAACACACACCAGTTCTGGGTTTGCTTTTCACAATAAGCGTTGCCTGATGTGAATGATGCCTCGCAACAAAAGAGCTCTCAGAAGACCTATAATTAAGAATTGTTGACTTGCATAAAGCTGGAAAGGGTTATAAAAGTATCTCCAAAAGCCTTGCTGTTCATCAGTCCACGGTAAGACAAATTGTCTATAAATGGAGAAAGTTCAGCACTGCTGCTACTCTCCCTAGGAGTGGCCGTCCTGTAAAGATGACTGCAAGAGCACAGCGCAGACTGCTCAAAGAGGTGAAGAAGAATCCTAGAGTGTCAGCTAAAGTCTCTGGCATATGCTAACATCCCTGTTAGAGAATCCACGATACGTAAAACATTAAACAAGAATGGATTTCATGGGAGGATACCACAGAGGAAGCCACTGCTGTCCAAAAAAACATTGCTGCACGTTTACAGTTTGCACAAGAGCACCTGGATGTTCCACAGCAGTACTGGCAAAATATTCTGTGGACAGATGAAACCAAAGTTGAGTCTTTTGGAAGAAACACACAACACTATGTGTGGAGAAAAAGAGGCACAGCACACCAACATCAAACCTCATCCCAACTGTGAAGTATGATTGTGGGGGCATCATGGTTTGAGGCTGCTTTGCTGCGTCAGGGCCTGGACGGATTGCTATCATCGAAGGAAAAATGAATTCCCAAGTTTATCAATACATTTTGCAGGAGAACTTGAGGCCATCTGTCCACCAGCAGAAGCTCAACAGAAGATGGGTGTTGCAACAGGACAACGACCCAAAGCATAGAAGTAAATCAACAACAGAATGGCCTAAACAAAAGAAAATACGCCTTCTGGAGTGGCCCAGTCAGAGTCCTGACCTAAACCCGATTGAGATGCTGTGGCATGACCTCAAGAAAGCGGAATGGTCAAGAATTACTCCTGACCGTTGTGAACGTCTGATCTGCAACTACAGGAAACGTTTGGTTGAAGTTATTGCTGCCAAAGGAGGTTCAACCAGTTATTAAATCTAAGGGTTCACATACTTTTTCCACCTGGACTGTGAATGTTTATATGGTGTGTTCAATAAAAACATGGTAACATTTAATTCTTTGTGTGTTATTAGTTTAAGCAGACTGTGATTGTCTATTGTTGTGACTTAGATGAAGATCAGATCACATTTTATGACCAATTTGTTCATAAATCCATATCATTCCAAAGGGTTCACATACTTTTTATTGCAACTGTATATCTCCTTGAGAAGCCAATTTGACCCTAAAGGGTTAATTCAACCTGTAATCTAAACTCTGTGTCCTGTCACGTCTCTTATCTCTCTGCTGACTGCCCCTGTCCCTTAACCTTATCACTGCTGCAGCCTGGTCATCAGCCTCAGTGTAAACTGTTCGAGTGACTCACGGTTCCTTTAACTCAAAGAATCGAATGAGTCTCTAAGGCTACTTTCACACGAGCGTTCGGATGTCCGCTCGTGCACTCCGTTTGAAGGGGCTCACGAGCGGCCCCGAACGCATCCGTCTGGCCCTAATGCATTCTCAGTGGAGGCGGATCCACTGAGAATGCATCCGCCTGCCAGCGCTCAGCCTCCTCAGGATCCGCTCCGAACGCTCGTGTGAAAGTAGCCTAAGTCGGATGTTTAGATTCTTTTAACCTGTAGACTCATTCGATTCTTAGACTCCCTCCTGTACAGTGTGTGACTCAGAGCTGCTTGCCTGAGCTCTGATGGGTTGCAGGCCGGGGTGGGCGGGGAGGGGAGGGGCTGGCTTCCACTCTAGGATCAGATTTCGCTCCTCCCTGCTGCCAGCGTCTCTCTGCTCTGCTATCAGTGAACCTTTCTGGGATATATTGTTTCACATGCGGGTGTCATGGAGCCGCTATCTAATAGCGGGAGACTGCCTGAACGTCCGGGAGACTTGAGATCCCTGCCTTATATCCTGCATTGTGCCCTCTTACCACACCCTGTGCAGTGCCCCTAGTTAATCCCTGTACTGTGCCCTCTTATACTCTTTTATCCTGTCACAGTATGGCGGTGTTATCCAGTCACTGTGCAGAGGTGTTTTCCGGTCAATGTATGGCGTTTGTATCCAATATCTGGATGGCCATAACTTTATCCCTTTCCCTGCCCACGCCATCCTTTTTTAGACCTGGCATGAGTGGGAAAAAAATGCTGATTGAGGTGCTAAGGACCTGTGCGCCACAATCTGTGTCAAAAATACGCCTAACATAGACGTATTTCTAAAAAAAAATGATCACCTAATTGTATTATCATTCGGGGGTAGGGATAATATCTTAATCTCTTATATATATAAAAATTAGTTTCTGTCTGTTTGTCTAGACGTTCTTTATGCACGACCAAATTACTGGACCGATCTTCACCAAATTTGGCACACAGGTACATCATGTGTCCGGGAAGGTTGTAGACTGGGCTCTGTAGGACGTACCGTTCCTGAGATATTCCCCAAAAATGAACCCCCCCACCCCAAATACAAGCCTGCAATTCTTTCTCTTCAAATCCCAACTGCCATAAACACGGTTTTACTCCAGGTTTCCAGGTTTCCATAACAACCCAGCCATATTTCTTTACTGCCTAAAGGGGCGGTCACTGTGAAAGTCACAGTTAAAGGGGCGGTCACTGTGAAAGTCTCAGTTAAAAGGGCGGTCACAGTGAAATTCACAGTTAAATCGGCGGTCACTGTTAAAGGGGCAGTCACTGTGAAAGTCACTGTTAAAGGGGCGGTCACAGTGAAATTCACAGTTAAAGCGGCGGTCACTGTTAAAGGGGCAGTCACAGTGAAAGTAACAGTTAAAGGAGCGGTCACAGTAAGAGTCACAGTTAAAGGGGCGGTCATAGTGAAAGTCACAGTTAAAGGGGTGGTCACAGTGAAAGTCACAGTTAAAGGGGCGGTCACAGTAAAAGTCACAGTTAAAGGGGCGGTCACTGTGAAAGTCACAGTTAAAGGGGCGGTCACTGTGAGTCACAGTTAAAGGGGCGGTCACAGTAAAAGTCACAGTTAAAGGGGCGGTCACGGTAAAAGTCACTATAACGGTCACGTCCACACACACACAGGGGGAAGGGTAGTGACCACTGCGCTCCACCCTCACCCCTGGCCCTGCCTACTTGCCTCACGAGTCCTGATGACAGGGGACAACTGGACGGCAGTCCCTAACTTAGGATATGTGCAGGGAAGACAGACAAGACAAAATACGGAACATGAACGGACCGGGTCAGAACCAAGAGAGCTACGCAGTACAACGGATTAAGCAAAGAATGGTCAGGAGAAGCCGGGGTCAAATACCAGGAGAGTAGCGAAGTACAAGAGGAGTCCTAAGAGAGTAGTCAGGTGGGAGCCGAGGTCACAATACCAGGATGTATGCGCAGTACAGGAGGAGCAGGCAGAGGATCGTCAGGGAACAGGATCAGGTAAATATTCAGTAGTCCAACAAATAGCCAGGAACCTAGAAATTAACAGGCAACCTGTAGCCAGCAGGCTGCCTGTATTTATAGTGGGGAGTGAGGGTCATGTGACGTGGCCAGCGTCACATGACCGACAGACCAACCAGTCGAGCACCGAGTGATCAGCTCGGCGCTCAAGGCAGACTTAGGAGCAGGGTGCCACCCAGCTAGTAAAGCCGCCCTGGGAATGAGGTCAAACACAGATCCTCATTCCCAAAGCTAAGCAACGGGTCTGCGGGCGATGGGGGACCGAGTGCACCTTCGGAACCCCGTGACAGTCACAGTTAAAGGGGCGGTTACAGTAAAATTCACAGTTAAAGGCCTCATGCACACGACCGGTTTTTTTTGCGGTCCGCAAAAACGGGTTCTGTAATTCCGTGATCCGTGTCCGTTTTTTTTTCCGTGGGTCTTCCTTGATTTTTGGAGGATCCACGGACATGAAGGAAAAAGTCGTTTTGGTGTCCGCCTGGCCGTGCGGAGCCAAACGGATCCGTCCTGACTTACAATGCAAGTCAATGGGGATGGATCCGTTTGACGTTGACACAATATGGTGCAATTGCAAACGGATCCGTCCCCCTTTGACTTTCAATGTAAAGTCAGGAGTCCCTATTATACCATCGGATCAGAGTTTTCTCCAATCCGATGGTATATTTTAACTTGAAGCGTCCCCATCACCATGGGAACGCCTCTATGTTAAAATATACAATCGGATTTGAGTTATATCGTGAAAACTCAAATCCGACCTATTTTTGCCATCCATTTAATGCATAGCAAAAATGTATGCGTTAACAGATGCATCAGACTGATGCCGTACAGTGGCGTCCCTTCACCATACAGTTCCATGGCAGAAATAAAATTTATGTTAACGTATGCATTTTTTTAAATAGACTCTGCAGGATACAAAAACGTGGAAAACTCAAATCCGACAGTATATTCTAACACAGAGGCGTTCCCATAGTGATGGGGACGTTTCAAGTTAGAATATACTAAGAACTGTGTACATGACTGCCCCCTGCTGCCTGGCAGCACCCGATCTCTTACAGGGGGCTGTGATCCACACAATTAACCCCTCAGGTGCCGCACCTGAGGGGTTAATTGTACGTATCATAGCCCCCTGTAAGAGATCAGGTGCTGCCAGGCAGGAGGGGGCAGACCGCCCTCCCTCCCCAGTTTTAAATCCATTGGTGGCCAGTGCGGCCTCCCCTCTCCCCCCTCCTAATTAAAATCCCCCCCCATATACTATGGCCCCAGTTGTGTCCCCATCTTTATATTATGGCCCCAGTTGTGCCCTCATACATATATACTATGACCCCAGATGTGTCCCTATACATATATTATGGCCCCAGTTGTGCCCCCATACATATATTACGGTCCCAGTTGTGTCCCCATACATATACGATGGCCCCAGTTGTGCCCTCATAGATATATTATGGCCCCAGTTGGTGGCAGCGGAGAGTTCCGATCAGAGTCCCAGTTTAATCGCTGGGGCTCCGATCGGTAACCATGGCAACCAGGACGCTACTGCAGTCCTGGCTGCCATGGTTACTTAGCAATTTTAGAAGCATTATACTTACCTTGCTGTCTGTGGCCGGCCAGGCGCTCCTCCTACTGGTAAGTGAAAGGTCTGTGTGGCGCATTGCTTATAGCACAGACCTGTCACTTACCAGTAGGAGGATCGCCCGGCCGGTCACAGACAGCGCAGGTAAGTATAATGCTTCTAAAATTGCTAAGTAACCATGGCAGCCAGGACTGCAGTAGTTTTAAATTCATTGGTGGCCAGTGCGGCCACAACTGAGGCCGCACTGGCCACCAATGAATTTAAAACTGGGGAGGGAGGGGGGTTAGCCCCCTCCTGCCTGGCAGCACCTGATCTCTTACAGGGGACTATGATACGCACAATTAACCCCTCAGGTGCGGCACCTGAGGGGTTAATTGTGCTGATCACAGCCCCCTGTAAGAGATCGGGTGCTGCCAGGCAGCAGGGGGCAGTCATGTACACAGTTCTTAGTATATTCTAACTTGAAGCTTCCCCATCACTATGGGAACGCCTCTGTGTTAGAATATACTGTCGGATCTGAGTTTTCACGAAGTGAAAACTCAGTTCTGAAAAAGCTTTTATGCAGACGATATCTGCGATCCGTCTGTGTGAAAGTAGCCTACGGACACGGATCACGGACGCGGATGACAATCTTGTGTGCATCCGTGTTTTGACAATCTTGTGTGCAATCATGTGTGCATCCATGAAAGTGAAAGTGACAGTTGAAGGGGCGGTCACAGAGAAAGTGACAGTTAAAGGGGCGGTCACAGTGAAAGTGACAGTTAAAAGGGCGGTCACAGTGAAAGTCACAGTTAAAGGGTCGGTCACAGTGAGTCACAGTTAAAGGGGCGGTCACTCTGAAGTTCACAGTTAAAGGGGCGTTCACTGTGAAAGTCACAGTTAAAGGGGCGGTCACTGTGAAAGTCACTGTTGAAGGGGCGGCCACTGTGAAAGTCACTGTTAAAGGGGCGGTCACTGTGAAAGTCACCGTTAAAGGGGCGGTCACTGTAGAGGTCTCTATGAAATAGATGAAATAGATGAAATATACCTGTGCAAAGCCGGGTCCTTCTGCTAGTATTATATAGATTCTAGTGTATTATACTGTGCCCTGTATTTCCCAGTAGAAAATGATCCTTGGGAAACACAGTCCTTATCCCTGACCACCATGATAAGTTAGCGCTCTGTCATTACATGGCGGCCTCCCCTCTATGTCACGCTGCTCCGATTTGTACTAGTGCTTATTCTGATACTAGGGCGGGGTTCACATCCTATTTTTGCCATCCATTTAATGCATAGCAAAAATGTATGCGTTAACAGATGCATCAGACTGATGCTGTACAGTGGCGTCCCTTCACCATACAGTTCCATGGCAGAAAAAAATTTACGTTAACGTATGCATTTTTTTAAATAGACTCTGCAGGATACAAAAACGTGGAGTGCTGCACATTTGTATACATCAAACCGATAGGAAATAATATTTTTCTAGGCCCAGCAGGACACATTTTTGAGAATTTCCCTTTAAGACACATATTTTTAGTGGGAATTTTTTTTAAATAGCAGAGTAGAACAACAGTATCTAAAGCGTGTATCTCACAATGACAGATGCAGCAGAAGCTGCAAAATTAAGATTTTTGCCCAAAATGGGTGTTTTATTTAATACCAGAATAGTACAGCACTATCTAAAGCGTGTATCTCACACGTACAGATGCAGACAAGGCCGCAAATTAGGTATTTTGTCCCACAAAGGGTGTTTTTTGAATAACAGAATATGACAGCAGTATATAACGCTTGAATTTCACATGTACAAAGTGTGTTTTTTAAAACCCCAAAAATTATTGCTGTATTTCTAGCTTAAATTGCACACTGACTAATGCGGCAGAGGCCCAGATGGAGGGTATAGCAAAAAATGGGTGTTTTTTAAAACCCAGAAAATTATTGAAGTATTTCAAGCTTGTTTTAGCAATCACAAATGCAGCAAAGACTGCAATATTAAGTATCTTGCCCAAAAAGGGTGTTTTTGTTAATAACAGAATATGACAGCAGTATATAATGCTTGAATTTCCCACATACAGATGCAGACAAGGCTGCAAATTAAGTATTTGGCCCAAAATGGGTGTTTTTTTTAATACCAGAATAGCACAGCAGTATCTAAAGCGTGTATCTCACACGTATAGATGCAGACAAGGCTGCAAATTAAGTATTTTTGCCCAAAATTGGTGTTCTTTTGAATAACAGAATATGACAGCAGTATGTAATGCTTGAATTTCACACGTACAGATGCAGCAAGGGCTGTAAAATTTAGTATTTTGCCCAAAAAGGGTGTTTTTTAAAACCCAGAAAATGATAGCTGTATTTCTAGCTTAAATTGCACACTGACTAATGCGACAGAGGCCCAAGATGGAGGGTATTGCCAAAAATGGGTGTTTTTTAAAACCCAGAAAATTATAGAAGTATTTCAAGCTTGTTTTTAACAATCACAGATGCAGCAAAGGCTGCAATATTAAGTACTTTGCCCCAAAATGGGTGTTTTTTGAATAACAGAATATGACAGCAGTATATAACGCTTGGATTTCACACTGACAGATGCTGCATGGGCTGTAAAATGTAGTTTTTTGCCCAAAAAGGGTATTTTTCAAAACCTAGAAATGTATTGCTGTATTTCTAGCTTAAATTGCTTGCACACTGACAAATGCTGCAAAGGCATCAGATGTAGGATATTGCCAAAAAATGGGTGTTTTTTTAAACCCAGATTATTATTACAGTATTTCAAGCTTGGATTTGAATGTCACAAAGAGCTTGCATAAAATGGCCGCCGCCGCCCACCTAGCTAACAGACGCATGGAAGTTCATTTTCTGTGTCACTGGGCTCAGGGCAGGGTAAAACGATTGTGCACTGCACCCACAAAACTAAATCTAGGTAGATCGCTGAGTTAACAAGCACTTCTGATTAAAGATTCTTTCCTATTCTCTCCCTTACAGTAGCAGCATCCTCTCCCTACACTATTAACAGCAGAGTGATGTGCAGCTCTACGTGACCCCAGCTTATATAGAGGCTGGGTCACATGCTACACTGGCCAATCACAGCCATGCCACTAGTAGGCATGGCTGTGATGGCTTCTAAGGGCGCAGAGTTAAACGTTGCTTGATTGGCTGCTCTGCAGCCTTTTAAAAAAGCGCCATTAACTCGCCAAACACCGAACCCGAACCCGAACTTTTACTGAAATGTTCGGGTTCGGGTCCAGGGTTCAAAATCCTAAAGTTTGGTACGAACCCGAACTTTACAGTTCGGGTTCGCTCAACCCTAGTCATCAGTAAAAACATCTCGGACAACCTCTCTAACCTAAATGAAGGTCTATATGTATGCATGGGCAATAACAGTAACTTTATGTAAAATGGTAGACTGTTATATAAAGAAAATTTTAGGCATAAAGCCAAAAGCACATGAAAGCTGACTACTTTATACTATTTTCTTGTTAAGACAGCAAGAATTTATTTGAGACAAAAACATTATATGACAGCCAATAAATTGAGTTATGGACAACGTAAGTAAATTAAGGGTTATGACACTGCAATTTGTAGTTTTATAACGCTATTAAGATACAGAATACGTTAGTACAATTCCCCACATAAAGATGTATTATTAAGATTTCCTTATTTGACATAAGAACACCCTTTGCACCAAACTATAAACCATTTTAGAAATCTAAAAGCTGATTGGTTCCTATCCTAAGGCAATTCCACAAGTAGAATATAAAAAGAATAATTCTTGGATTTAATCAGCTTATGATTATTTCATGCCTTCAAGAAAGTGGATAAAAGGTAAAAACAAACCAATTTAAAATGATAAAATTGAATGAATGAATATATTTATGGTAATTGCTCCTTTAACTTTGTTAAATATGGTATATAATTGTTACTATGATTCTGTTTGCTAGAATATTTGTGATACTAATATATGTCATTTTAATTTAATTCATTTATAAAAACATATGGGCCAGATTTATCATTACTCTGACAGCTCACTCCACTTTAACATATGGCTAAAGTCAGTTTTAGCCAAGTCAGATTTATGATCGGCCCTTTAAGACTGTAATAAATCTGGTTTGACGGTAGCAGTTTATCCGTCAGTAAGCAGCTTTACAAAAGTCGCACATCTTAACGAAAAAGTCGCACGTTTTTATGAAAAAGTCGCATGTTCTATTAAAAAGTCTCATAAGATAAGCATGGTCCTCACTGGAGTGAAATTGGGACTTTTTTGCGACTTTTTTGCGACTTTTTTAAAAAGTCGCAATAGTAAATTTGTCTAGCCAATCATTTGCATAAGCCAAAACGCCCATTTACTCAAAACTGGAGTGCTTAGCGCTTGCCTTGAAAAAGTCGCAAAAAAGTCGCAAAATTTTGATTTGCGCATTTTTTTGCGACTATTTGACTCCACAAAAGTGACTTAGCCTAATGATATATCTGGCCCATATAGTGGGACATTATATTTTGTCATCAAAATATCTGAAGTGATGTCGCACATGGCACCTTGTCCACAACTTTGAAACATTTTGAATTCTTCTCCACTTTCCATGTTGGAGTACAGAATTGAATTTGGAGTTCGTTCTAATGTAGATCACTTTTGATTTCACCGCATTTGATTACAGACCGGCTCGCGGCAAGATGGCAGCCCGCATGTGTTCGCTGGCGAACACTGTGAACTGGCCATCACTGCCTATTTCTATGCAATTGTTATGTTCACGGGTAATTTACCTGGTTTACTAGCAGGTGGCAGCAGACACTGCAGAGCTAAAGTTGGGTAGAATGGAGTTTTCCATTCCATTCTAACCCCCCTTCATGGAGAGGTGGGCGAGTCCCACTTCCTGCATTTAAGGGCGGGGACCAGTTTCTAGTTAGTTTGGCTTAGCCCCTGCTAGGGGAGAGTCTAGCTGGGCACGTCTCTCCTGGACGTCCCCAGGCCCAGCAAGCCAGCCAGAGCATCTTCAGGAGCCAGGAGGAGAATTCCCTGGCATAACATAATCTAGAGACAGACTACAGAGAGAAGTTGCAGCATAAAGAGAAAATGCAAAGTTAAAGAGGACCTTTCACCAGAAGAAAGCCTCTAAACTGACTATACAGAAGTGTAGAGCGGCGCCCAGGGATCCCGCTGCACTTACTGTTATCCCCGGGCGCCGCTCCGTTCTCCGGTTATAGCCTCCGGTATGTAAGTAGTTAGGCTCCACCCACTTGATCCTGCCACGGTCTTCTTCTCCTATGCTGTAGCGCTGGCCAATCGCAACGCTCAGCTCATAGCCAGGCTATGAGCTGAGCGCTGTGATTGGCCAGCGCTACAGCATAGGAGAAGAAGACGCCGGCAGGATCAAGTGGGTGGAGCCTAACTACTTACATACCGGAAGCTATAACCGGAGAACGGAGCGGCGCCCGGGGATAACAGTAAGTGCAGCGGGATCCCTGGGCGCCGCTCTACACTTCTGTATAGTCAGTTTAGAGGCTTTCTTCTGGTGAAAGGTCCTCTTTAAGCATTGAGCCTGTCAGTACAGCAGAGTCATAGAGCAACAGATGTAGCACAGTGGAATTTGCCTGCCACAGTTTTAATGCTAAAGCCAGCTGGAACCGAGATGAATGTTTACTAAAGTAAAGCTGCTATTGAAGTTCATACAAGGTTTGGACTCCAGTTACTTTTTTCATCCATCAATTACTACCCCCTTACTTGTCTGCTTTGGAGCCAACGCCTGGGGTCCAGCTGTATCCAGGTAGGAGCACCGTGACACAAACATTAGGGGACATTTTAGGCCACCCTATACCACTTAGACATTACTACACCTGGGTACCCCAAATTCCTCTAAAAGAGGCCCTAGGCAGCGGCGTACATTGCAACTGCACCCTTATAATGAATTTTTTTTAAATAGAACATGTAAAAAACAAATACTTACTTTTAGTAACATAGTATCATAGTACATAAGGCCGAAAAAAGACATCTGTCCATCCAGTTCGGCCTGTTATCCTGCAAGTTGATCCGGAGGAAGGCAAAAAAAAACCCGTGAGGTAGAAGCCAATTTTCCTCACTTTAGGGGAATAAAAAATTCCTTCCCGACTCCAATCAGGCAATCAGAATAACTCCCTGGATCAACGACCCCTCTCTAGTAGCAATAGCCTGTAATATTACACTCCAGAAATACATCCAGGCCCCTCTTGAATTCCTTTATTGTACTCACCATCATCACCTCCTCAGGCAGAGAGTTCCATATTCTCATTGCTCTTACCGTAAAGAATCCTTTTCTATGTTTGTGTACAAACCTTCTTTCCTCCAGACACAGAGGATGTCCCCTCGTCACAGTCACAGTCCTGGGGATAAATAGATGATGGGATAGATCTCTGTACTGACCCCTGATATATTTATACATATTAATTAGATCTCCCCTCAGTCGTCTTTTTTCTAAAGTGAATAACCCTAATTTTGATAATCTTTCAGGGTACTGTAGTTGCCCCATTCCAGTTATTACTTTAGTTGCCCTCCTCTAGACCTTCTCCAGCTCTGCTATGTCTGCCTTGTTTACAGGAACCCAGAACTGTACACAGTTCTCCATGTGTGGTTTGACTAGCGATTTGTAAAGTGGTAGGACTATGTTCTTATCACGGGCATCTATGCCTCTTCTAATGCAACCCATTATCTTATTGGCCTTGGCAGCAGCTGCCTGACACTGGTTTTTGCAGCTTAGTTTGCTGTTTATTAAAATTCCTAGATCCTTTTCCATGTCAGTGTTACCGAGTGTTTTATCATTTAGTATGTACGGGTGACTTGCAGTATTCCATCCCATGTGCATAACTTTACATTTGTCAGTGTTAAACCTCATCTGCCACTTATTTGCCCAAGTCTCCAATCTATCCAATCAGGCCCAATCATTGGTGGTGAAGTGGTGCTGTTCGGCAGTACGACTGACGCGAGCGTGCTGCAGCTGAAACTCCACTATGGCCTGCTGCTGCTCGCACAGTCTCTCCAGCATGTGCAAGGTGGAGTTCCACCGGGTGGGCACGTCGCATATGAGGCGGTGAGCGGGAAGGCCGAAGTTCCGCTGTAGCGCAGACAGGCGAGCAGCGGCAGGATGTGAACGGCGGAAGCGCGCACAGACGGCCCGCACTTTATGCAGCAGCTCTGACATGTTGGGGTAGTGGTGAATGAACCTCTGCACCACCAAGTTCAGCACATGCGCCAGGCAAGGGATGTGCGTCAAACCGGCTAGTCCCAGAGCTGCCACGAGATTTCGCCCATTATCGCATACCACCAGGCCTGGCTTGAGGCCCACCGGCAGAAACCACTCGTCGGTCTGTTGTTCAATACTCCTGTGCGGTGTGGGGCCTGTCCCCCAAACATATGAGTTTCAGAATGGCCTGCTGACGTTTACCCCGGGCTGTGCTGAAGTTGGTGGTGAAGGTGTGTGGCTGACCGGATGAGCTGGTGCAAGCAGTGGAGGAGGAAGCCGAGTAGGAGGAGGAGGCTACAGGAGGCAGAGAATGATGCCCTGCGATCCTAGGGGGCGGAAGGACGTGCGCCAAGGAACTGTCCGCCGGGGGCCCAGCCGCCACTACATTCATCCAGTGTGCAGTTAGTGAGATATAGCGTCCCTGGCCGTGCTTACTGGTCCACGTATCTGTGGTTAGGTGGACCTTGCCACAAATGGCGTTGCGCAGTGCACACTTGATTTTATCGGACACTTGCATGTGCAGGGAAGGCACGGCTGTCTTGGAGAAGTAGTGGCGGCTGGGAACCACATACTGCGGGACAGCCATGGCCATCAGCTTTTTGAAGCTGTCTGTGTCCACCAGCCGGAATGACAGCATTTCAAAGGCCAGCAGTTTAGAAATGCTGGCGTTCAGGCCAAGGGCTCGAGGGTGACTCGGGGGGAATTTGCGCTTCCTCTCTAAGGTTTGAGATATTGAGAGCTGAACGCTGCTGTGTGATATAGTGGAGACGCTAGTTGACGGTGGCGGTGGTGGTGGTGTCGGTGGCACATCCTCTGTTTGCTGCTCGGCAGGTGGCAACATTCCTCTCGAGGCGGAAGCCGAGGCAGCAGCGGTAGAGGGAGCAGGGGGAGCCTCAGCGAGTGCCTGGTTTTTAAGGTGTGTACCCCACTGCAGTTCATGCTTTGCATGTAGATGCCTGGTCATGCAGGTTGTGCTGAGGTTCAGAACGTTAATGCCTCGCCTCAGGCTCTGATGGCAGAGCGTGCAAGTCACTCGGGTCTTGTCGGTAGGACATTGTTTAAAGAAGTGCCATGCCAGGGAACTCTTTGAAGCTGCCTTTGTGGGGCTGGGTCCCTGTTGGCGATGTCCAGTAGCAGGCGAACTCTGGGGGCGGCGGCTCGTCTGCTTTGGCCCCCTGGTCCCTGTTTGGCTTCGCTGTTGTCTCGGTCTCACCACTACCTCTTCCTCTGAACTGTGAAAGTCATCGCCACGACCTTCAGTCCATGTGGGGTCTAAGACCTCATCGTCCTCTGCATCGTCTTCCACCCAGTCTCCCTCCCTGACCTCCTCCTGTTCAGTCTGCACACTGCAAAAAGACGCGGCAGTGGGCACCTGTGTTTCGTCATCATCAGAGAGTCGGTGACTCTGCTGTGGTGGTATTCCCATGCCCTCTTCATCTGGAGACATAAGTGGTTGTGCGTCAGTGCATGGTATGTCTTCCTCCACTGGGAAAGGGCTAGGTGGACGCCCCTGGGAAACCCTGGAAGCAGAGTCTTCAAACAGAAGAAGAGACTGCTGCATAACTTGTGGCTCAGACCGTTTCCCTGATATGCTTGGGGGTGATGTGACAGACTGATGGGCTTGGTTTTCAGGTGCCACCTGTGCGCTTTCCGCAGAAGACTGGGTGGAAGACCATGTGGTGAACGTGCTGGAAGCACTGTCGGCCACCCAATCGATTAATGCCTGTACCTGCTCAGGCCTTACCATCCTAAGAGCGGCATTGTGCCCCACGAGATATTGCGGTACATTCTGCCGGCTAGTTGAGGGAGTTCGTTCCCTACTGTGTGCGCCTGGGGCCGAACGGCCACGTCCTCTACCAGCAACAGAGGCTCCACGGACACCACCACGACCGCGTCCTCGTCCCTTAATAGTATTTTTCTTCATTGTTGCGATTCAACTCGCACCACAATGAAATATATTATTTTTTATAAGCAAAATCCCCTCACTGGAATACTTTCAGTCTTTTGACTGTATGGATTACAGATGGAATGACTGTTATATGTGAGTACCGCTTTCTTTGACAGATTCTAGTATGGGTACATATATGTTTTCCCAACCCCAGCACATTAGTTTGCTAATTCCAGATGTATGAAACGCAGGCCTAACTGTATCTAGTATATTGAACGCCAGATAAACTAACTTGGCCTTTTTTAAATAAAAAAAATTCCCTCACTGGAATACTTTCAGTCTTTTGACTGTATGGATTACAGATGGAATGACTGTTATAAGTGAGTACCGCTTTCTTTGACAGATTCTAGTATGGGTACATATATGTTTTCCCAACCCCAGCACATTAGTTTGCTAATTCCAGATGTATGAAACGCAGGCCTAACTGTATCTAGTATATTGAACGCCAGATAAACTAACTTGGCCTTTTTTAAATAAAAAAAATTCCCTCACTGGAATACTTTCAGTCTTTTGACTGTATGGATTACAGATGGAATGACTGTTATATGTGAGTACCGCTTTCTTTGACAGATTCTAGTATGGGTACATATATGTTTTCCCAACCCCAGCACATTAGTTTGCTAATTCCAGATGTATGAAACGCAGGCCTAACTGTATCTAGTATATTGAACGCCAGATAAACTAACTTGGCCTTTTTTAAATAAAAAAAAAATTCCCTCACTGGAATACTTTCAGTCTTTTGACTGTATGGATTACAGATGGAATGACTGTTATATGTGAGTACCGCTTTCTTTGACAGATTCTAGTATGGGTACATATATGTTTTCCCAACCCCAGCAAATTAGTTTGCTAATTCCAGATGTATGAAACGCAGGCCTAACTGTATCTAGTATATTGAACGCCAGATAAACTAACTTGGCCTTTTTTAAATAAAAAAAATTCCCTCACTGGAATACTTTCAGTCTTTTGACTGTATGGATTACAGATGGAATGACTGTTATATGTGAGTACCGCTTTCTTTGACAGATTCTAGTATGGGTACATATATGTTTTCCCAACCCCAGCAAATTAGTTTGCTAATTCCAGATGTATGAAACGCAGGCCTAACTGTATCTAGTATATTGAATGCCAGATAAACTAACTTGGCCTTTTTTAAATAAAAAAAATTCCCTCACTGGAATACTTTCAGTCTTTTGACTGTATGGATTACAGATGGAATGACTGTTATATGTGAGTACCGCTTTCTTTGACAGATTCTAGTATGGGTACATATATGTTTTCCCAACCCCAGCACATTAGTTTGCTAATTCCAGATGTATGAAACGCAGGCCTAACTGTATCTAGTATATTGAACGCCAGATAAACTAACTTGGCCTTTTTTAAATAAAAAAAATTCCCTCACTGGAATACTTTCAGTCTTTTGACTGTATGGATTACAGATGGAATGACTGTTATATGTGAGTACCGCTTTCTTTGACAGATTCTAGTATGGGTACATATATGTTTTCCCAACCCCAGCAAATTAGTTTGCTAATTCCAGATGTATGAAATGCAGGCCTAACTGTATCTAGTATATTGAACGCCAGATAAACTAACTTGGCCTTTTTTAAATAAAAAAAAAATTCCCTCACTGGAATACTTTCAGTCTTTTGACTGTATGGATTACAGATGGAATGACTGTTATATGTGAGTACCGCTTTCTTTGACAGATTCTAGTATGGGTACATATATGTTTTCCCAACCCCAGCACATTAGTTTGCTAATTCCAGATGTATGAAACGCAGGCCTAACTGTATCTAGTATATTGAACGCCAGATAAACTAACTTGGCCTTTTTTAAATAAAAAAAAAATTCCCTCACTGGAATACTTTCAGTCTTTTGACTGTATGGATTACAGGTGGAATGACTGTTATATGTGAGTACCGCTTTCTTTGACAGATTCTAGTATGGGTACATATATGTTTTCCCAACCCCAGCAAATTAGTTTGCTAATTCCAGATGTATGAAACGCAGGCCTAACTGTATCTAGTATATTGAACGCCAGATAAACTAACTTGGCCTTTTTTAAATAAAAAAAATTCCCTCACTGGAATACTTTCAGTCTTTTGACTGTATGGATTACAGATGGAATGACTGTTATATGTGAGTACCGCTTTCTTTGACAGATTCTAGAATGGGTACATATATGTTTTCCCAACCCCAGCAAATTAGTTTGCTAATTCCAGATGTATGAAACGCAGGCCTAACTGTATCTAGTATATTGAACGCCAGATAAACTAACTTGGCCTTTTTTAAATAAAAAAAATTCCCTCACTGGAATACTTTCAGTCTTTTGACTGTATGGATTACAGATGGAATGACTGTTATATGTGAGTACCGCTTTCTTTGACAGATTCTAGTATGGGTACATATATGTTTTCCCAACCCCAGCACATTAGTTTGCTAATTCCAGATGTATGAAACGCAGGCCTAACTGTATCTAGTATATTGAACGCCAGATAAACTAACTTGGCCTTTTTTAAATAAATAAAAAATTCCCTCACTGGAATACTTTCAGTCTTTTGACTGTATGGATTACAGATGGAATGACTGTTATATGTGAGTACCGCTTTCTTTGACAGATTCTAGTATGGGTACATATATGTTTTCCCAACCCCAGCAAATTAGTTTGCTAATTCCAGATGTATGAAACGCAGGCCTAACTGTATCTAGTATATTGAACGCCAGATAAACTAACTTGGCCTTTTTTAAATAAAAAAAATTCCCTCACTGGAATACTTTCAGTCTTTTGACTGTATGGATTACAGATGGAATGACTGTTATATGTGAGTACCGCTTTCTTTGACAGATTCTAGTATGGGTACATATATGTTTTCCCAACCCCAGCAAATTAGTTTGCTAATTCCAGATGTATGAAACGCAGGCCTAACTGTATCTAGTATATTGAACGCCAGATAAACTAACTTGGCCTTTTTTAAATAAAAAAAATTCCCTCACAGGAATACTTTCAGTCTTTTGACTGTATGGATTACAGATGGAATGACTGTTATATGTGAGTACCGCTTTCTTTGACAGATTCTAGTATGGGTACATATATGTTTTCCCAACCCCAGCACATTAGTTTGCTAATTCCAGATGTATGAAACGCAGGCCTAACTGTATCTAGTATATTGAACGCCAGATAAACTAACTTGGCCTTTTTTAAATAAAAAAAATTCCCTCACTGGAATACTTTCAGTCTTTTGACTGTATGGATTACAGATGGAATGACTGTTATATGTGAGTACCGCTTTCTTTGACAGATTCTAGTATGGGTACATATATGTTTTCCCAACCCCAGCAAATTAGTTTGCTAATTCCAGATGTATGAAACGCAGGCCTAACTGTATCTAGTATATTGAACGCCAGATAAACTAACTTGGCCTTTTTTAAATAAAAAAAAAATTCCCTCACTGGAATACTTTCAGTCTTTTGACTGTATGGATTACAGATGGAATGACTGTTATATGTGAGTACCGCTTTCTTTGACAGATTCTAGTATGGGTACATATATGTTTTCCCAACCCCAGCAAATTAGTTTGCTAATTCCAGATGTATGAAACGCAGGCCTAACTGTATCTAGTATATTGAACGCCAGATAAACTAACTTGGCCTTTTTTAAATAAAAAAAATTCCCTCACTGGAATACTTTCAGTCTTTTGACTGTATGGATTACAGACGGAATGACTGTTATATGTGAGTACCGCTTTCTTTGACAGATTCTAGTATGGGTACATATATGTTTTCCCAACCCCAGCACATTAGTTTGCTAATTCCAGATGTATGAAACGCAGGCCTAACTGTATCTAGTATATTGAACGCCAGATAAACTAACTTGGCCTTTTTTAAATAAAAAAAATTCCCTCACTGGAATACTTTCAGTCTTTTGACTGTATGGATTACAGATGGAATGACTGTTATATGTGAGTACCGCTTTCTTTGACAGATTCTAGTATGGGTACATATATGTTTTCCCAACCCCAGCAAATTAGTTTGCTAATTCCAGATGTATGAAATGCAGGCCTAACTGTATCTAGTATATTGAACGCCAGATAAACTAACTTGGCCTTTTTTAAATAAATAAAAAATTCCCTCACTGGAATACTTTCAGTCTTTTGACTGTATGGATTACAGATGGAATGACTGTTATATGTGAGTACCGCTTTCTTTGACAGATTCTAGTATGGGTACATATATGTTTTCCCAACCCCAGCACATTAGTTTGCTAATTCCAGATGTATGAAACGCAGGCCTAACTGTATCTAGTATATTGAACGCCAGATAAACTAACTTGGCCTTTTTTAAATAAAAAAAAAATTCCCTCACTGGAATACTTTCAGTCTTTTGACTGTATGGATTACAGATGGAATGACTGTTATATGTGAGTACCGCTTTCTTTGACAGATTCTAGTATGGGTACATATATGTTTTCCCAACCCCAGCACATTAGTTTGCTAATTCCAGATGTATGAAACGCAGGCCTAACTGTATCTAGTATATTGAACGCCAGATAAACTAACTTGGCCTTTTTTAAATAAAAAAAATTCCCTCACTGGAATACTTTCAGTCTTTTGACTGTATGGATTACAGATGGAATGACTGTTATATGTGAGTACCGCTTTCTTTGACAGATTCTAGTATGGGTACATATATGTTTTCCCAACCCCAGCAAATTAGTTTGCTAATTCCAGATGTATGAAACGCAGGCCTAACTGTATCTAGTATATTGAACGCCAGATAAACTAACTTGGCCTTTTTTAAATAAAAAAAATTCCCTCACTGGAATACTTTCAGTCTTTTGACTGTATGGATTACAGATGGAATGACTGTTATATGTGAGTACCGCTTTCTTTGACAGATTCTAGTATGGGTACATATATGTTTTCCCAACCCCAGCACATTAGTTTGCTAATTCCAGATGTATGAAACGCAGGCCTAACTGTATCTAGTATATTGAACGCCAGATAAACTAACTTGGCCTTTTTTAAATAAAAAAAAAAATTCCCTCACTGGAATACTTTCAGTCTTTTGACTGTATGGATTACAGATGGAATGACTGTTATATGTGAGTACCGCTTTCTTTGACAGATTCTAGTATGGGTACATATATGTTTTCCCAACCCCAGCAAATTAGTTTGCTAATTCCAGATGTATGAAACGCAGGCCTAACTGTATCTAGTATATTGAACGCCAGATAAACTAACTTGGCCTTTTTTAAATAAAAAAAATTCCCTCACTGGAATACTTTCAGTCTTTTGACTGTATGGATTACAGATGGAATGACTGTTATATGTGAGTACCGCTTTCTTTGACAGATTCTAGTATGGGTACATATATGTTTTCCCAACCCCAGCAAATTAGTTTGCTAATTCCAGATGTATGAAACGCAGGCCTAACTGTATCTAGTATATTGAACGCCAGATAAACTAACTTGGCCTTTTTTAAATAAAAAAAATTCCCTCACTGGAATACTTTCAGTCTTTTGACTGTATGGATTACAGATGGAATGACTGTTATATGTGAGTACCGCTTTCTTTGACAGATTCTAGTATGGGTACATATATGTTTTCCCAACCCCAGCACATTAGTTTGCTAATTCCAGATGTATGAAACGCAGGCCTAACTGTATCTAGTATATTGAACGCCAGATAAACTAACTTGGCCTTTTTTAAATAAAAAAAATTCCCTCACTGGAATACTTTCAGTCTTTTGACTGTATGGATTACAGATGGAATGACTGTTATATGTGAGTACCGCTTTCTTTGACAGATTCTAGTATGGGTACATATATGTTTTCCCAACCCCAGCAAATTAGTTTGCTAATTCCAGATGTATGAAACGCAGGCCTAACTGTATCTAGTATATTGAACGCCAGATAAACTAACTTGGCCTTTTTTAAATAAAAAAAAAATACCCTCACTGGAATACTTTCAGTCTTTTGACTGTATGGATTACAGATGGAATGACTGTTATATGTGAGTACCGCTTTCTTTGACAGATTCTAGTATGGGTACATATATGTTTTCCCAACCCCAGCACATTAGTTTGCTAATTCCAGATGTATGAAACGCAGGCCTAACTGTATCTAGTATATTGAACGCCAGATAAACTAACTTGGCCTTTTTTAAATAAAAAAAAAATTCCCTCACTGGAATACTTTCAGTCTTTTGACTGTATGGATTACAGATGGAATGACTGTTATATGTGAGTACCGCTTTCTTTGACAGATTCTAGTATGGGTACATATATGTTTTCCCAACCCCAGCACATTAGTTTGCTAATTCTAGATGTATGAAACGCAGGCCTAACTGTATCTAGTATATTGAACGCCAGATAAACTAACTTGGCCTTTTTTAAATAAAAAAAATTCCCTCACTGGAATACTTTCAGTCTTTTGACTGTATGGATTACAGATGGAATGACTGTTATATGTGAGTACCGCTTTCTTTGACAGATTCTAGTATGGGTACATATATGTTTTCCCAACCCCAGCACATTAGTTTGCTAATTCCAGATGTATGAAACGCAGGCCTAACTGTATCTAGTATATTGAACGCCAGATAAACTAACTTGGCCTTTTTTAAATAAAAAAAATTCCCTCACTGGAATACTTTCAGTCTTTTGACTGTATGGATTACAGATGGAATGACTGTTATATGTGAGTACCGCTTTCTTTGACAGATTCTAGTATGGGTACATATATGTTTTCCCAACCCCAGCAAATTAGTTTGCTAATTCCAGATGTATGAAACGCAGGCCTAACTGTAGCTAGTATATTGAACGCCAGATAAACTAACTTGGCCTTTTTTAAATAAAATAAAAATTCCCTCACTGGAATACTTTCAGTCTTTTGACTGTATGGATTACAGATGGAATGACTGTTATATGTGAGTACCGCTTTCTTTGACAGATTCTAGTATGGGTACATATATGTTTTCCCAACCCCAGCAAATTAGTTTGCTAATTCCAGATGTATGAAACGCAGGCCTAACTGTATCTAGTATATTGAACGCCAGATAAACTAACTTGGCCTTTTTTAAATAAAAAAAATTCCCTCACTGGAATACTTTCAGTCTTTTGACTGTATGGATTACAGATGGAATGACTGTTATATGTGAGTACCGCTTTCTTTGACAGATTCTAGTATGGGTACATATATGTTTTCCCAACCCCAGCAAATTAGTTTGCTAATTCCAGATGTATGAAACGCAGGCCTAACTGTATCTAGTATATTGAACGCCAGATAAACTAACTTGGCCTTTTTTAAATAAAAAAAATTCCCTCACTGGAATACTTTCAGTCTTTTGACTGTATGGATTACAGATGGAATGACTGTTATATGTGAGTACCGCTTTCTTTGACAGATTCTAGTATGGGTACATATATGTTTTCCCAACCCCAGCACATTAGTTTGCTAATTCCAGATGTATGAAACGCAGGCCTAACTGTATCTAGTATATTGAACGCCAGATAAACTAACTTGGCCTTTTTTAAATAAAAAAAAAATTCCCTCACTGGAATACTTTATGGCTTTTCACTGTATGGATTACAGGTGGACTGGTATTAGTAGGGGTGACACAAGCACACCCAAGTCCCTGATGTAGGATTTCTATGGCACAGACCACTATTACAAGTGATTAATGGACGTTGGGAGAGATTGTGCTGCAGCACTAGTCCCAAGATAGCCGCCGCCTATCAGCCCAGTAACATGTGCCACAAAATGGTCTGCACAACCTTTAAAAAAAATAGCCTTGGACTGTGCTGCTAAATCGCTATTGGTCTGAATCCCAGGTGTAGATGTCTGACTTGTTTGGAGCTTTGGAATGCACACTGTGGCAGCTTCTGCTGCAGCACTACAAGTCGCAAAATGGCGGCCGGCGGTCAGCCCGGGTACATGTGGATGGAAAAATCACTCTGGCCACTCTAAAAATAGCCAATCCCTATCAAAAAAGCAGCTCAGCTGCAGTTGTTCAGATGAATCACAGGTGGAGGAGAGAAATTTGCTTCCAGTTATTCAATTATCCCTGCCTATTCTCGCCCTAGCATCAGCTGCGTCTATCCCTGTTCTATTCACATCGGGAGTGAGCACGTCCCGACGTGCGCACAAGCTTATAAGAGGCTGAGTCACATGCTGCACTTGGCCAATCACAGCCTTGCCAATAGTAGGCATGGCTGCGATGGCATCTTAGGGCAAGTAGTATGATGCATGTTGATTGGCTGCTTTGCAGCCTTTCAAAATGCGCCAAAATACATGCCGAACGACGAACCCGAACCCGAACTTTTACGAACTTTTACCTCAGCTTGCGCCCAGCCAGCCTCGCCACAACTGCCGTTTGAAGCGCCGCCCAGCTCATCAATATTCACTTCGCTGGGCGGCTACTAGTGTCCCCGGCTATCTTCGGCGCATGCCCCCGGCACCCTCACTGGCCGGGATCGCATCGCGCCTGCGCACAGTCTCATTTTCAGAGGCAGCCTCTGAGAATGAGACTGTGCGCAGGCGCGATGCGATCCCGGCCAGTGAGGGTGTCGGGCGCATGCGCCGAAGATAGCCGGGGACACTAGTAGCCGCCCAGCGAAGTGCATATTGATGAGCTGGGCGGCGCTTCAAACGGCAGTTGTGGCGAGGCTGGCTGGGCGCAAGCTGAGGTGAAACACCGCCCCTTGGGCAGATTGAACCCGATTCCAGCAGGTGATAAAACTTCACATTACTGTAGTTATAAGGTGGACAGGGGGGATACTTACATGATTCTTATACACTTTATAGGACCTGTACGGTCATATATATACCTTAATATGCTTTTTGGCCCTGTCAGTGTCCCTTTAAACACTCCTCCAACCTTCTAGCCATATTTCTCCCCAGCACAGCTGCCCCTTCCCCATTGAGGTGCAGCCCGTCCCTACGATAGAGCCTATAGCCGATAGAGAAGTCGGCCCAGTTCTCCAGGAACCCAAACCCCTCCTTCCTATACCAGTTCTTAAGCCACTTGTTAATCTCCCTAATATCCCACTGCCTTTCTTGTGGGGCTCGTGTTACAGGCAGTATTTCGGAAATTACTACCTTTGAGGTCCTTGCCCTATGCTTTTGACCTAAATCCCTGAAATCATTTTTAAGGACTCTCCACCTACCTCTAACTTTGTCATTGGTTCCGATATGGACCATGACCGCTGGATCTTCTCCAGCCCCTCCCAGTAATCTGTGAACCCGATCCGCAATGTGTCGAACTCTAGCGCCAGGAAGACAGCACACTGTTCGGCGTTCACGGTCTTTGTGACAGATTTCCCTATCTGTTCCCCTAATAATGGAGTCTCCCACTACCAGCACCTGTCTGGCCTGCCCTGCTCTCCTGGTCCCCTGCTTACTGGAGCTGACATTCCCCTGACTGGCAGAGGAAGTGTCCGGCTGCAGCAGTGCTGTCCCCGGACTGACATCCCCTCATCTGCCAAACATGCAAACTTGTTGGGGTGTGTCAGACCAGGGCTAGCCTCCCTGGCACTCTTCCCTCTACCCCGCTTTCTAACTGTTACCCATCTAGCTACCTCACTTTCCTCAGCCTCCTCTCTGTCACCCTCCCCCTCATCTACCCCAAAGAGTGCTTGATCGGTGAGAAGTAAACTCTTTTGAAAATTGTCAATGCCTCTCAGTGTTGCAACTTGCCCGTTTAGAGACTCGATTTGCGATTCCAAACGGGTAATTTGCTCACATCTTGAACAAAGATATACACCCTCGAACGGCTGTTCCAGGACTACATACATCATGCAAGATGTGCACTGGACTGCGTTGTCAATTGTGCAACACATACTAAATAGGGATTACAACAGTAAAAAAGTAAAACAGTAAATATGATTTAGAATTAGACCCTGTCTGCTGTAGTTGAAGGACTACCTAGAATTAAGCCAACAACACACAAGGAAATTATAACCAACCTTAGTTTCCAACTCCTTTTCTTGAACTCTTTTTTTTTTTTTAAATTGTAATTACTACTTCCTGAAAGCATATAAAAATTAAAAACACCTTAAGATCAGATGGTTCTTATTATCTATGGCTATATGCAAGTAATATAAAACATTATTATTGTTCTAATTTCTAATGAGTCAGGTTGTCATTAAAAAGTTTTGCTTCTGTTAGTAATTATTTATAATTGTATTGCAGGTCTAAAGAAAAATCTGTACAATGTTTGAACCAGAAGATCACATTGCAGTAGTTGGAATAGGATGCCATTTCCCAGGGGGTAAGTATTTAATTTCATAGTGTTTGATACAATGCAATAAATGTGGACTTAAAGGGATTATCCCACAAATAAGATACAATAGATAAAAATATCTGGAGAAATGCTAACTTTTTTTTCTATATCAATGCAAAAAATAAAAAATGCAATCCAGTGTAATTTCCCCCTTGCTCACCTCTTTGCAGCTATTTTCTTTTCACTTTCTTTGAGTGTCCATCAAGCACCTGCATCTCCCATGATTGCACTGCAATCAACTCTTGCTAACCCTTTCATCCCATGCATTGAAAAGAGTCCCTCCCACCTAGCTCCAGCAAATCCACAAATAAATAGCTCTATAGTATGCAATGTCCCCAATATACTTTTCCAATGCCTATATACAGTATTTCTATGAATTTAGAAATAGGGACAAATGAAGAAAAGCTGTCTGGACCGCTTCACCTACTTCACTATGAGATCCCTATGCCAGCACTGAAAAGAGACAGGGAGTAAGAAGCTACTGAGCATAAATGTCCACAACTGAATGTAAGAGAATGTGGACCTGAATTGCATCCACAGGATAAACAGCAGGGGGCGCTCCCAGAGCAGAAAATTTAATGTGCATAAAAACCTAACAATATTTTTATTGCATGCATATTGTAATAATATTTCATTTAAAATGTTCGATTCATTATTTAGTAATAATTTTCCTATGACAAGCCCTTTAAATTATTTTCCCTATTTCATGTTTTGTATACTTATTTTAGTATTGCTATGTATGGCTTATTTTGGTTTTGACCAGCATCGTCAGCAGGATTAAAAAGTTTATATTGTTAATACCACATTGTGGGTCACACACACAGATAACACATGGTATCTTTTTTCACCACTTCTGTGGCTGAAATGTTCCAAAAAACTAAGTTTAAACCATATTCAAATGGCATTTGCAAGTGCCCGGTGACGGTGTTTTCAGCTCAAAGTGCCCACCTAGGCCCACGGCAAAAGCTCTGAGGCTTATCTTCAGTGTGCATCTGCGAACACTAGTACCAGCCCACACATGCGCCTTACGATACCCACTGTGAGCAGCGGCAATCGCTGAACCTAATGAGCATGTGCCGCTAGCTGGGCTCTTCATTGTACAAGCAGTTTGACATGACTGAAGTGGGTGACAGACCCTCTTTAAGTCTCCTGGTACTTTAGTATCCTTGGTTTACTTGTTCAGTAATCTTTTGATGATTTATATAAATACTTTTTCCATCATAATTAAAACATTTCTTATTATATAACTGTTCAGCTCCAGCCTGCTTATACACGCATTGGATTGGCACCCTGCATGGTGCCGATGGGAGACAGAGGAAGTATGCTCCCTCTGTAACTGTTTACATGCGGGGGGCGCCATTGCCCGTGGCATGTAAGGTAATAGACTGCCCAGATTGCCGCTCCTGCCAGTCTGGGCTGTTAGAGCACAAGAGCAGCTCTCATGTGAGGGCTCCATACAGCGCTTACACTGGGCCACTGTAAAAAGGCAGTGGCCCAGCCTTTGGCTCATTAGTGACCACCGTAAAAAAGCGTATTGATAGTCACTATGGGGTCAACATTTTCTTTTTCTGCAGTACATTTGTCATGATTACTGTGTAGACGGGTCATTTGCTGTATGTAGTTTAATGTCTATTTATTAATTTTTTTGGGAGGGGGGGTAATAGTCCACTACTTTTTGTATACGGTATTGGTCTATTGACCTCTAAGTACAATCCATCGCAGCTGCCATAAAGCACACACAGACACACACACAAAAACCTCTGTCTCAACAGACAGTATTGGAAGGATTTTAAATGCAAAAATGTTGCAACTTTTAAATAAATACATAAACATTTAAAGGGCTTATCTGTCCAGAAAAATAGATTTTAAAAGGCACAGGAAGGCTTAAGTAAAAAAAAGTCATACTCAGCAGTCCACTGCCACTCCGTTGCTTCCCAGGTCCCTGACATGTTCTGGTCCCTCTCGATGGGGAAATGTGACTTCTCAGGCAATCACTGGCTGAGGGAGGTTATTGCTGTGGACAGTGATTGGCTGAATGGTCACATTTCTTGCATAGACAGGGACTGCGAAGTAGACTAATGAGGGCCAGGGGTTTCTCGGTACATGTATGGTTGAGGAATGGTGAAGTATTACTTTATTTTTATATTTTAAAGCCATTCATCCCATTTTAAAGACCATTTAGCTATTTTAATTTGTATAAGTGTAGCAAGCTTTTGAAGAACCGAAGGAAAGGATGGGAGTAGAAGTGGGTCTGACTATAAGATGTGTCACAGTGGTTTCCCTCAGGCCAATGCTCCCTAGGACCAGTGCAGTGAGAGAAGGGCTTATCCTTTCTTCCCTTGGGGTAACTGCCTGATGGTAGTTTGGGGTGCCCTTGATGTTGGTGGTTGTACTGGTGTCTGGGTTTGGAGTTTTTCTCTTTATGTGTATGGAATGTGCCACTTCATTGTGGTGGTAATGTTCTTTTGCACCTGGTAGCTTCTGTGTCACATGGTCTGTTGTGGGTGCGGCTCACAGCTCTATTCTACCTCACAGTGCGTTGGTGATACCACTATGGAGGCTTGTGAGAGTCCGGCTGTGAGTTGGTTTCTAGCAATGTTCAGACCCTGTTCACACTTCACAGGCATTTGAGTGGTAGGACCCCATGGGTGCTGAGACACCATGACATGGTGCATGAGGGGCTCCGATATGTTCCTGACTGGAAGATATTGGCAAAGGGTGTCTGGGTTTGGAGCATTTCCACCCGTTTAGGCCACTCTTTTCAGTGAGTTTTTGGTTGTACTGGTGCCTGTCAGGGTGTGTACAGCATGCAATGACTGGCATATATTTTTGGAGTAAACCAGGCCAGCATTAAACATATTAAATGTCTCTTTTTATTGTTGTGCAAAATGAGATTTATAGTACATCCAAACACAAGGAAACACATTCTCAATTGTGCAACTCCTTTTCCAGATAGCAATGCATAGCTTTTGGCAAAGTTGGGAATTATGGCCCTCCTTGTACACTACCTTGTTAAAGTCTCTTTCAGTGGAGTCAGGGCATGAGTGCGTGCGTACGCAGCTGATGTGCGCACCTCCCTCCCGGCTAATCAGCTCCCAGCCCATGTGAAGCACCATTCCATCCGCTGCCCTGCTGCTCTTCTGCCCTCTGACCTGACCTGGCGACCCGTGTTCAGTCGATCAGCTCTGCTGTGGGTGGGATGTCGCCCTTCCCGACTTCTGTGCTTGGAGGGAGAGAGGGAGCTGAGAACAGACGCAGATAGAGGAGCGGATGTGTGAGAGGAGATGAGGTCGTGGGAAAAGAAGGACTGCCGTGTACCTTGAGACTGCCCGAGCTTCGCCGTCCCCCCCTCCCCCTGAATCAGAACCGGAGCTGAGGTGAGACGTATGGGTTCCGTTGTTCGACTTGAACAGTGGCTGTCCGATACATTGAAACACCGAGGTGAGGCAAGCGGTTTTAAAGTGGGTGGCAGTCGGGGGGAACGGGGGTGGCCAAGCCGATCCTAAATGCTATCTCCTGGGATTCGGTTGGTGTTTTTTCCCCCTTCTGATAGTCTACACCCTGAAGACAAGCCTGGATTGTGGTATCGGAGCGGGAGGGTTGTGGTCCCGGACGGAACACCTGCACGGCAGTTCTGACTCTGTAAAGTTGGAGAGATAGAGGTAGTGACTCCGAACTTGAAAAACAGGGGCAGGGGGACATACACCTTGATGTTCGAAGGGAGGTCAGCCTCGGGGAGCCAGTGTGGAGTTGCGAGCTGTGAAGCCCGATCCAGGGCTGGTGTGGAGGTAGACATTTTGGGGAATGGAGGATATCACCCCTCTAGAATCTTTCTAGAATCTGCGCAATAAGTATACAAAAATCTGTGGAGGTTGTCCCATCCCTACCCCCGAGGGAAAAATTGCCTGTGATATAGGAACTTTAAGAAGACCTCAGGACTGAAAGTCTTTGGACCTTTCCCTTTTTTCTACCCCCCCCCCCCCCCCCTTTATTTGTAATGGGGTAACACTTTTTTTTTTCTTCTCCCCATCAACATCACTAATAGCGTTTGGGACCAATTTGAACCCGCAACTTGCACTGCTTATCATGTGGTATAGTGAGGCTAAGGCCCGGTCAACATTTATGTTGAGGGGGTGATTGAGGAGCTGTATGGGAAAGAATTACTGCATGAATTATTTATAATTATTAGTTTCTGGGCTCAATCTGAATATTTAGAACTGTAGTGGTTTGACCAGTTTGTGTAGTAGAGCCGCGGTCTGGTGATTATCCAGGCTGCGCCCGAGTTGAGGAACTGTATTTGAAAGTTTTACTGCATGAAGCTTTAATAACGTGCCTTGAATGAATTACTACTGTATGAATTAATAACTCACAGACAAACTGAACCATATACACTACCTTATCAAAGTACAGATGGTAAACAGCAGCTGAAACCTTGAGGGTCATATAACAGGTAGTTAAATAAGGGAGGGGGAGGAAAGAAAAAAGAAAGAAAAAAAAATAATGGAACAAAAAGAAAAGAGAGGGGGGAAAGAGAAAAAAAGAGGGGAAAAAAGAGAGGAAAGAGGGGGAAAAGAGAGAGGGGAGGAAGGGAAAGGGGAGGGGAGAGGAAAAAATAATATATATATATATATATATATACACTAGCTTCAATATGTCCAGACAGGGGGTGGGGAAAAAGGGGAAAGCCCAACAAGAACTAAACACCTCGATCTCCCCGATGTTTAAGCAGGCAGAAAGATTGAAACAAGTGCTGACTAATATAGTTGGACAGACTAGCCCCCCTAGGAGGAAGAAGGAAGATATACCCCAAACCCAGGAGGGAGACCTTTCCAGGTCGATAGAGAAAGACACCATGAGATTGTCTCCCACTGAATTCCAGTCTGGGGAGAGCGAAAATAAACACTTAAAGGAGGCAGAAAAAACTGCCCCCATTCAGGAGGAACAGGTGCCTAGTTTGCAGGACATATTCCATGAAATAAAAAAATGCAACTCGGCAATACAGAACCTCTCTCTCCAGACTGGAAATATTAAGGAGGTGGTGGGACTCCTCAGGACAGATCTACAAAAATACAAAGATAGGTTAGTAGAAGTAGAGAAGAGAACATCTGATACTGAGGAGCTACTGCAGATAATAGTTAAAGAAAAAACTAAGTTAAAGGAAGAAAACACAGTACTTAAAAACAAATTACTGGACTTGGAAAACAGGTCAAGGAGGTCTAATCTGAGATGTCTGGGGTTTCCGGAGGGAGTATAAAAACACCCTGTGGTTTTATACAAACTTGGTTAAGGGAACAACTGGGCCAGGATATCTCAGATTTCAAAAACTTTATAGAGCGAGCTCATAGACTATCGGTAAGGTCTCCCCCTCCTGGTACAAGACCACGACCAATAATAATTAATTTCCTATCGGTCAGAGATAAGGAGGAGGTATTACGCAGGGCAAGAAACAAAGGGAAACTAGAATACGTGGGTACAATAATAATGCTATTTTCTGATTATGCAAGAGAAACAGAGAGAGAAAGAAGCCATTATACTGATGTAAAAAAAATGCTGCGTCAAAATAGCGTTAAGTATTCAATGATGTTCCCGGCCAGGGTTGAATGGGAGAATAAAACTTGGTTTTTTGATACAGCAGAGGCGGCAGGGGAATGGATTAAAGAGAAGATAAAAATATGAGGTATAATAAAGGCTGGGGTATATCCGGGAGGGGGAAATGCAAGGGAGAGGGCCAGGTTCGAATGCTATCCTGGGCCAATCAGGGGGGGCGGGTTAGGGAGGGTTTTGTAGCCTGTTGCGGCGTTCACTCCTGGGGGGGAGTAGGGGGAGGACTATAGGAAAAGAGGAAAACAAACAATACCTTTACCGAATTAAAGGGGGGGAAAAAAAATATGATCAAATTATTATTATTTTTTTTTGAGTGCTGCTCTCTCCCTTCCTGCTCCGCCGCCCCTTCGTTGCCCCCCCCCCCCTTCTTACCGGGCTCACTTTACGCAATAGGAAACGGCAGTAACCACTTAAACTAGATTCTATGAGAGTAATTTCTTGGAACATTAGAGGGTTGAGTAAAGGAATAAAGAGAGTGGCAGTTTTTGATGCAATATATAGTTTTCTCCCTACAATAGAATGCCTACAAGAAACGCACCTGACAAGTGAGACGATAATATGGGTGACTAGACCTTGGATGCAGTGCGCCTTTTATTCAGTTTTTTCGTCATATGCGAGAGGGGTGAGTATATTAATCCATAGAAACATAGATATTAAAATAATTAAAACAGTAATAGATGAGGAAGGCCGATATGTCCTCATAGACTGTATATTGGAAGGCAGAGATTAGATGTGTTACTAAAACAAAATTTATTTGTACTCAAGGCAGGTGATAAACCACCTCTTAGTAATGGGAGATTTTAATAACGTAATGGATGGCCAAATAGACAGATGTAGATTAAATAACCCCAAATCAAACAAGTTAGGGTCTAAATTAAAAGATACTATAACAGAACTGGGTTGGATCGATATTTGGAGGGTAATGCACCCAAAGTTAAAAAGATTCTCATGTTTTTCTAAAACTCATAGGTGTTTGTCACGGATTGACTTAGTTTTCACGGATAATAAAGGGGCACAAGATATTGAACAGATGAAGTATGGATGACAGGGGATTTCAGATCACAATTCAATTATTATAAATATAAAAACAAAGAAAAAAATAAATAGAGGGATGAACATAACTATAGGATGGATTAACATAATTGGCTTTCACGATAAGATATTGAAAGAGATTGGGGAATTTTTTTAGATAAATGAGGGTTTAGCGGGGAATAATATGGTATGGGAAGCCGCAAAGGCTTTTATAAGAGGGATTATTACTAAACACACTGTAACATATAGGAAGTAAATTAGGAAAAAAATTACTGATTTAGAAACTGAGGTGGAAAGATCTGAAAATAAATATATTGATAACCCTATAGTACAAAACTATAAGGAATGGACAGATAAAGCGGCCAAATTGGAAAATTATCTGCTTCTGTTAGCTGAACAACAAAAAGAGAACAATGTAAGGGATAATTATATCTTTGCCCATATACCTGGCAAAAAACTGGCTGCCCTGGTTGCAACTCAGACTAAAAATAATAAATACACTGCTCAAAAAAATAAAGGGAACACAAAAATAACACATCCTAGATCTGAGTTAATTAAATATTCTTCTGAAATATTTTGTTCTTTACATAGTTGAATGTGCTGACAACAAAATCACACAAAAATAAAAAAATGGAAATCAAATTTTCCAACCCATGGAGGTCTGGATTTGGAGTCACACTCAAAATTAAAGTGGAAAAACACACTACAGGCTGATCCAACTTTGATGTAATGTCCTTAAAACAAGTCAAAATGAGGCTCAGTAGTGTGTGTGGCCTCCACGTGCCTGTATGACCTCCCTACAACGCCTGTGCATGCTCCTGATGAGGTGGCGGACGGTCTCCTGAGGGATCTCCTCCCAGACCTGGACTAAAGCATCTGCCAACTCCTGGACAGTCTGTGGTGCAACGTGACGTTGGTGGATAGAGCGAGACATGATGTCCCAGATGTGCTCAATTGGATTCAGGTCTGGGGAACGGGCAGGCCAGTCCATAGCATCAATGCCTTCGTCTTGCAGGAACTGCTGACACACTCCAGCCACATGAGGTCTAGCATTGTCTTGCATTAGGAGGAACACAGGGCCAACCGCACCAGCATATGGTCTCACAAGGGGTCTGAGGATCTCATCTCGGTACCTAATGGCAGTAAGGCTACCTCTGGCGAGCACATGGAGGGCTGTGCGGCCCTCCAAAGAAATGCCACCCCACACCATTACTGACCCAATGCCAAACCGGTCATGCTGGAGGATGTTGCAGGCAGCAGAACGTTCCCCACAACGTCTCCAGACTCTGTCACGTCTGTCACATGTGCTCAGTGTGAACCTGCTTTCATCTGTGAAGAGCACAGGGCGCCAGTGGCGAATTTGCCAATCTTGGTGCTCTCTGGCAAATGCCAAACGTCCTGCACGGTGTTGGGTTGTAAGCACAACTCCCACCTGTGGACGTCAGGTCCTCATATCACCCTCATGGAGTCTGTTTCTGACCGTTTGAGCAGACACATGCACATTTGTGGCCTGCTGGAGGTCATTTTGCAGGGCTCTGGCAGTGCTCCTCCTGTTCCTCCTTTTGCACAAAGGCGGAGGTAGCGGTCCTGCTGCTGGGTTGTTGCCCTCCTACGGCCTCCTCCACGTCTCCTGATGTACTGGCCTGTCTCCTGGTAGCGCCTCCATGCTCTGGACACTACGCTGACAGACACAGCAAACCTTCTTGCCACAGCTCGCATTGATGTGCCATCCTGGATAAGCTGCACTACCTGAGCCAGTTGTGTGGGTTGTAGACTCCGTCTCATGCTACCACTAGAGTGAAAGCACCGCCAGCATTCAAAAGTGACCAAAACATCAGCCAGGAAGCATAGAAACTGAGAAGTGGCCTGCAGAACCACTCCTTTATTGGGGGTGTCTTGCTAATTGCCTATAATTTCCACCTGTTGTCTATCCCATTTGCACAACAGCATGTGAAATTGATTGTCACTCAGTGTTGCTTCCTAAGTGGACAGTTTGATTTCACAGAAGTGTGATTACATAGAAACATAGAAACATAGAATGTGTCAGCAGATAAGAACCATTTGGCCCATCTAGTCTGCCCAATATATCTGAATCCTATTAATAGTCCCTGGCCCTATCTTATATGAAGGATAGCCTTATGCCTATCCCATGCATGCTTAAACCCCTTCACTGTATTTGCAGCTACCACTTCTGCAGGAAGGCTATTCCATGCATCCACTACTCTCTCAGTAAAGTAATACTTCCTTATATTACTTTTAAACCTTTGCCCCTCTAATTTAAAACTGTGTCCTCTTGTGGTAGTTTTTCTTCTTTTAAATATGCTCTCCTCCTTTACCGAGTTGATTCCCTTTATGTATTTAAAAGTTTCTATCATATCCCCTCTGTCTCTTCTTTCTTCCAAGCTATACATGTTAAGGTCCTTTAACCTTTCCTGGTAAGTTTTATCCTGCAATCCATGTACTAGTTTAGTAGCTCTTCTCTGAACTCTCTCTAGAGTATCTATATCCTTCTGGAGATATGGCCTCCAGTACTGCGCACAATACTCCAAGTGAGGTCTCACCAGTGTTCTGTACAGCGGCATAAGCACTTCACTCTTTCTACTGCTTATACCTCTCCCTATACATCCAAGCATTCTGCTGGCATTTCGTGCTGCTCTATTACATTGTCTTCCCACCTTTAAGTCTTCTGAAATAATTACTCCTAAATCCCTTTCCTCAGATACTGAGGTCAGGACTGTGTCAAATATTCTATATTCTGCCCTTGGGTTTTTACGCCCCAGGTGCATTATCTTGCACTTATCCACATTAAATTTCAGTTGCCAGAGTTCTGACCATTCTTCTAGTTTTCCTAAATCCTTTTCCATTTGGCGTTTCCCTCCAGGAACATCAACCCTGTTACATATCTTTGTGTCATCAGCAAAAAGACAAACCTTACCATCAAGGCCTTTTGCAATATCACTTATGAAGATATTAAACAAAATTGGTCCCAGTACAGATCCCTGTGGAACCCCACTGGTAACATGACCTTGTTTTGAATGTTCTCCATTGACTACAACCCTCTGCTGTCTGTCACTCAGCCACTGCCTAATCCACTCAACAATATGGGAGTCCATGCTCAAGGACTGCAGTTTATTGATAAGTCTTCTATGTGGGACAGTGTCAAAAGCCTTACTAAAATCTAGATATGCGATGTCTACTGCACCTCCACCGTCTATTATTTTAGTCACCCAGTCAAAAAAATCTATAAGATTTGTTTGACATGATCTCCCTGAAGTAAACCCATGGGGCCAGATATATCATTAGGCTAAGTCACTTTTATGGAGTCAAAAAGTCGCAAAAAAATGCGCAAATCAAAATTTTGCGACTTTTTTGCGACTTTTTGAAGGCAAGCGCTAAGCACTCCAGTTTTGAGAAAATGGGCGTTTTGCCTTATGCAAATGATTGGCAAGACAAATTTACTATTGCGACTTTTTTAAAAAGTCGCAAAAAAGTCGCAAAAAAGTCCCAATTTCACTCCAGCGAGGACCATGCTTATCTTATGAGACTTTTTAATAGAACATGCGACTTTTTCATAAAAAC
Source organism: Bufo bufo (assembly GCF_905171765.1). Classification (NCBI taxonomy): domain Eukaryota; kingdom Metazoa; phylum Chordata; class Amphibia; order Anura; family Bufonidae; genus Bufo; species Bufo bufo. Next base: position 506,275,395 of record NC_053393.1, on the reverse strand, counting down.
GTGCGACTTTTTCATCAAGATGTGCGACTTTTGTAAAGCTGCTTACTGACGGATAAACTGCTACCGTCAAACCACATTTATTATAGTCTTAAAGGGCCGATCATAAATCTGACTTGGCTAAAACTGACTTTAGCCATATGTTAAAGTGGAGTGAGCTGTCAGAGGAATGATAAATCTGGCCCATGTTGTTTTTCATCTTGCAATCCATGGGATTTTAGATGTTCCACAATCCTATCCTTTAATAGGGTTTCCATTAATTTGCCTACTATTGATGTCAGACTCACTGGTCTATAGTTGCTCGATTCCTCCCTACTACCTTTCTTGTGAATGGGCACGACATTTGCCAATTTCCAATCTTCCGGGACGACTCCTGTTACTAATGATTGGTTAAATAAATCTGTTAGCGGTTTTGCCAGCTCACCACTAAGCTCTTTTAATAATTTTGGGTGTATCTCATCAGGCCCCTGTGACTTATTTGTCTTCACCTTAGACAGCAAACTTAGAACATCTTCCTCTGTAAAGATACATGCATTAAATGATTTATTAGTCATCCTTTCTAGTGGAGGTCCTTCTCCTTCTTTTTCTTTTGTAAAAACTGAACAGAAGTATTCATTAAGGCAGTCGGCTAGCCCTTTATTCTCTTCTACATACCTTCCGTCCTTTGTTTTTAATTTAGTTATTCCCTGTTTTAATTTCCTTTTTTCATTTATATATCTGAAGAATGTCTTATCCCCTTTTTTCATAGACTGAGCTAGTTTTTCTTCTGCCTGCGCTTTAGAAGTTCTTATAACTTGCTTGGCCTCTCTCTGCCTAATCTTGTAGATTTCCTTATCTTCATTGCTCTGATTTTTTTTATAATTACAAAATGCTAGCTTTTTATTTTTAATAATTTGGGCCACTTCTGCTGAGTACCACAGTGGTCTCTTCCTTTTTTTGCTTTTACTGACAAGTCTAATGCAATTTTCTGTTGCCTTCAATAATGCACCTTTTAAGTAGTCCCATTTCTCCTGGACTCCATGTAATCCGTTCCAGTCTGATAAGGACTCATTTATGACTAATTTCATTTTTGAAAAGTCTGTTTTTCTAAAATCTAAAACTTTTGTTTTTGTGTGGTGGGACTCTTTCACAGTTCTTATATTAAACCACACTGACTGGTGATCACTAGATCCCAAGGTTTCGCCTACAATGACATCATATACCGAATCCCCATTTGTGAATACCAAATCCAAAATGGCCTCCCTCCGGGTTGGCTCCTCAACCACTTGTTGTAGAGATAACCCCAGTAGGGAATTTAGAATATCTGTACTCCTGGTAGAACTTGCTATTTTGGTTTTCCAGTTTATATCTGGAAGATTGAAATCTCCCATAATAATAACTTCTCCTTTCATTGTCATTTTAGCTATTTCTTCAACTAGTAGATCATCTAGTTCTTTAACTTGACCAGGTGGTCTATATATCACACCTACACGAGTTACTGCATGGTTAGCAAACTGCAACGTAACCCAAACTGACTCTATGTGGGCCTCACCAACTTGTATTAGGTTAGATTTAATGCTATCTTTCACATACAGGGCGACTCCTCCTCCTTTCTTGCCTTCTCTGTCTCTTCTGTATAAAGAGTACCCTGGTATGGTTATGTCCCAGTCATTTCTTTCATTAAACCATGTCTCCGTAACAGCCACTTAATCTACATTCTCAGATGCCATTATTGACCCAAGTTCATTGATTTTTTTACCTAAACTGCGAGCATTTGTAGACAGGACTCTGAGCTTATCATTTCTTAACCTCTGTGCTTCTGACCTGTTCTGGCATTGTTTCGGGGGGCAATTGGACTCTATTATTTTAACTCTTTTGCCCCCCCTTCCTAGTTTAAATACTCTTTCGCAAATTCTTGGAGTTGTTCACTGAGTACATTTGTTCCTTTGAGAGAAAGATGCAAACCATCTTTTTTGTACAGTTCCTTTCTATTCCAAGTAGAGCTATCATGAGAAACAAAGCCAAATCCTTGCTCTTGACACCATTTACCAAGCCATATGTTGAACTCCTTTATGCGCCTTTATGTGATTGACTTGGAGTTACATTGTGTTGTTTAAGTGTTCCCTTTATTTTTTTTAGCAGTGTATATTCACTGCCTGATAGATAAATTTGGCCATAAAACCTATGAACAAATGACGAAGCTGGAGCTCGTTAGGGAATACCTTGAAGATATATACAGTAGTAAAGTAAATAAGAGTGCAGCGGAACTACAGCAGTTCCTAGGGAAAATTAGTATTATTAAATTAACAACTGATCAGAGTGAATCCCTAGAAGCCCCCTTAGACTCGGCTGAAGTAGAGACAATATTGTCCAAGATAACTAAGAATAAGACCCCAGGTACAGAGGGTATCCCATTTGAAATTTATGCCCAAAATAAAGAAATATTAATTGCGAAACTGCTCACAATGTGGACTGTCTCAAGAGAACTGGGAAAACTCCCAGATTCTGTTAGAGAAGCTTTTAATAACTTTAATATTAAAACCCGGGAAAGACCCGGAGATTCCGGACTCATATCGCCCTATCTCATTGATTAACACTGATAATAAAATATTAGCACGGATTCTGGCAAATAGACTTGGGAGAGTGGCACCTGGGATCATCCATGAGGATCAGTCGGGGTTTATGCCGGGTAGAGAACCACAAGTGACAAGATAATTAGATACTTTATGGGGACCCAGTTAGAACCTATAAACTGTGGAGAGCGTATTATTGTAACCATAGATGCTTCAAAAGCTTTTGACACGATAGACTGGCCCTTTTTATTTGCTACATTGAAGAGAATGGGATTTGGAGATTACTTTGTATCTTGGGTTAAGCTATTGTATACTGAAGTTTCCGCAAGGTTAATATTGAATGGCGAGTACTCAGAGAAAATACATATTGCTAGGGGGGTTAGGCAGAGTTGTCCCCTATCCCCCTTATTATTTGCCATAGCTATGGAACCCCTAGCAGATATGATTAGACAGGGTAAAGAAATTGTAGGATTTAGGTTTGGGGCATATGAAGAAAAAAATCTCATTGTATGCAGATGATATTATGCTGTTTGTGGGATCTCATGGATCACTAGTGAAGATCTTTCAGGTATTTGAAGAATATAGCAAATACACTGGACTGAATATAAACTGGTCTAAGTCGGCTTGTATCACGATTGATCCTCTGAATGGGTTTGTATCGGGGCTACTTGAAATTAAAGCGAGGCAAGAACCGGTTAAATACCTGGGTATTCAGATAACATCTAACCCCAGGGAATATGTACAGTTGAATGTACTCCATAAAATACAAGAGATGAGGAAGAAAATTTAGTCTGGAAAAAATTCATATCTCAATGGCAGGTCGTATCTCACTGGTGAAAATGTGTATTTTGCCCTTTTTAAATTATATGTTATGGAATGCGCCAATAATAATTCCTAAAAGAATTTTCAAGATAGCCACTCTAATAACAGATCTGGTATGGCGAGGCAAAAAAAACGAGAATAAGAGTACAGATACTGCACATTCAGGAGAAAGAGGGCGGCTTATCAGTTCCGGATTTGGAGTTGTACTTTATTTCCGGACAGATTAGAAATATGATAACTTGGAGCTATTCAAAGAAATATAAGAGTTTGGTAGCCGGGCTCAAGAAAGGTTTGGAAAACTGTAATATCTTCCAATTAATAGAAGCAGACATTTTGTTACAAAAACAAATTAATAAAATACCCTTATTGGACTTGTGGACTAAATCCTGGAATAGGGTAAAAGAACTTTGGTCACACAAGGGAATACACTCAGACACCCTGTTACGGGATAATACCCATCTAATGGAAGTAAAATCAATTGAACAAAATGTCTGGTGGAAATATGGAATTAATAAACTGGGCCAGATATGGAGAGAGGGAGATATAATTACTAGAACTAAAAAAGGAGTACGTAAAAGACAATAAAGATGTGAGTTTTTTTACTTACAAATGAAACAAGCCCTGCGGGCGAAGCTAGGAAAAGGAACGCAAATTGCCCCTCTTCCATCAACTCTAGTTAATATTGTGAATTTAACAGCAGGGAGGAAACTGATCTCCAAAATATAGGATGCCTGATACATCAGAAGAAAAAAAATAAAGCCACTACTATTCTAAACTATAAATGGCAAGATGTCTTAAACACGCAACGGGAAGAATTTTGGGAAAAGGCTATACAGTCTAAAAATAGGGTGTCCAATAGCTTCTCCCATAGAATCACTCAGTTTAACATATTATATAGCCTGTATTACTCCCCTAAGATTTTGCCGAAATCTTATAAAACTAAACAATTTAGTTGTAAAAAATGCAGGGAAGTAGGGGTAGATGACATTTATATTCTTTGGATTTGTAAAAAGACCCAGAAATTCTGGGAGAGAGTGAGTGAAAAAATAGAGGAATATCATGAGGTTAAAGTTCCTTTTTCCTTAGAGATTTGTATTTTGGACATAATTGATAAAATAGATAATATTAAAGATCGAGAAGTGGTTTCCAAATTGTTATTCTATGCAAGGAAATGTATCGTAGCACATTGGGGAGATAATGTTTTACCCACAGTTAAAGAATGGGAGAACCTGACTAGATCCTCACTTGTCAGAGAGGAATTTCATCTAGTATCAGCTAAGAAAAAACATACGTTTGCTAAAAGGTGGCAGAGATGGTTGAACTAGCGGACAGTAGCGGGGTTTGGACCCGGTGGGGTGGGGGTTTGGGGTTGGGGGGGAGAGGAGTGGGAGAGCCGCAAGGTACCTTTTTTTTTTTTTTTTCCTACTCCTTCCACCGTCCCTTTTCAGGAGTGGACTTAGCAACAGGTAGGGTTGTGAAGGTAATATATACTGTTTTAAATGTATAATGTGCAAAAGAAAAAAAAATCCTATTCCGTTTATAAAGGGAATAATGTAAACAATAACTTGTATGAACTTGTAAAAAACAAGAATTTAACAAATAAAGATTATTTATAAATAAAAAAAAGTCTCTTTCAGTAGAATCTCTGGCTGGTGACTGTAATGTTGCCATAATGCCTACAATTCGAGTTCAAATTATGTCCAAGTGTCTCAACTCATTATTCCTCCACAGCAGCAAAGTCTGGAACAGCTAAATAATGTTAGCTTGCTGACTTCTCGCTTGGCCATGCAGATTCTATATATTTTAGCTCTTTCTCCAAGAACATGCAGAGAACTGTGAGTCTCTGAAACTTGAGTTTTTTTGACCTGAGGAGAGGAGCACATACCGTTTTCTTCCTTTCTCTTAAAGCTCTCAATCAGACTCTCCTAGAACACTCTAGAGCTAGTGGTGGAGCCAGCCAACAGCCCTGGTTATTTAGTGGGCCAGGCTTTGCCTACACCATGCATAGAAATTCTGAGTTCCATTACATACCATAGAATCATAGTACCTTAACAAATAATTGCAGATACCTCCTTACTGGTGTACTGCACAGAGACTTTACATTTAATAAATGTATATATCAATTATAGTTCATGTTTAATATATTTTTACTAAACAGGTGAAGGAATTGACAATTTTTGGAAAGTTCTTGTTGAGGGAAAAAACTGTACTATAGAGATTCCAGAAGAAAGATTTAATGTCAAACATTGGTATGATCCCGATTATGACACGCCAGGAAAAATATGTACCACCCGAGCTGCCCTTGTGGAAGGGTAAGTTTGTAGATGCAAATTTTTTATAACCAATATTTTACTTTTAATTTATGAGCTGCAGTATACATAAGTAGCACATGTATTGCATGAATATAGTAGGGTATCATATTTTCGTGTGGTACCAGTGCATTTCTGACAGAAAAAGGAGATAATATCTTCAGCAGAGGTGGCAACACTTTTTCAGCATGTGATTTACTTTTTGTGGTGCCTAACTAAGGCAATCTGCCAGCAAAGTAGAAGGTCAATCTAGATAGTTGTTTTCTTTGATCTTAATAATATCTCACAAACTCATCAATAATTTTCCTGAGGGGAAGACATACATAGTTCTGTAGCCTACACCATTTTAACTTGATCATTCTACTGATCTTTAAATTGTTAGACTGCTAGATATTTTGTTAATAATATAAGTTTGGAAGTATCTAGTGACAAACCTTTTTCCAAGACAATTCTCTCAAAGCTTTTTGCTTTTTTTTCTGCATTTATTTCTCTATGAATGTAATGTTGTAGTCTGCAATGTGTATAGTATAGCACTATCTCTCGGTATGGAGAGTGGATTAATCAGTGTCGGGAGTCTTAGAGGTCATACATGCTCTTGTGTGAAGATGGCACGCACAGCTCTGCTTCTGAAGCCAACCGGATTTCAGGCAGCTGTCCTATAAGTCAATGTTCAACCCTTTAAGTAGTCCTTGAGACATGACTAACACAATAAATAAACCAGCACCTCACGGAGTGATTGCCCCTTATCAGTGCAGTGAATACTGTTTTAACTGGGTAAGAGGCCTAGGCCAGGATTTGGGCCAGGCCATACATGCTCCTCTGGAATTCTGGGAAGGAGTTATGCAAAGAAGCTGTTAGCAAGCTCTGCCTCTGATGCCACCAGATGTGAGGCAGCTCCCCTATAAGTCAATGTTCAACCCTTTAAATATGCCTTGAGACAGGATTTGGGGGTACTATCTCTCCTTACAGACAACACCTTAGTCGATGTGAGGAGACTTATAGGCCATACAAGCTCCTCTGAAATTCTAGGAAGAAGAACACTGACTTCCAGGATAGCTGCCTTACTCTATATCAGAGGCAGAGCTTGCTAAGAGCTTTTTTGCATAACTTCTTCATAGTTTAATAGTGACCATTTTTTTAGTGGCATATGATTTTAGGGCTAGATTTTAAGTTATTTTATAGATTGTTGTTAAGTCTATTTTCGTTTGGTTTTTGTATTTTTTTTTTCATCCCCCCAAAGTATTAATGAGGTATAAAGTGACCTCCTCGAACATGTTAGCTAAGGAGAACTTTCCTAGTCATAATAAGGTCAACAATGTTTTGATAAAAGTTAAATGCTGAATTACGTTTCATTATTCAGTTATTAACATTTTCATGTGAACCATTTTTTCATAGCTTTAATGAATTTGATCATAAACCTTTTGGAATCTACAAGTCAGAAACTGAGATTATGGATCCACAGCAAAAACTACTGCTTGAGTGCACATACAGGGCTCTGGAAGATGGAGGCTACCCAATGGAAAGCATCAGTGGAAGTGAGACTGGAGTGTTTATAGGTATGGCAATAAAATACACTAAAATAGAATTATTGGAGACTAAATTTTCACCCTCTATATTGTTTGGCTGCAACAGTGATATTAGGTACGCTACTGCAGCCAATCACTGGCCTCAGGGGTCTCATGCCATCCTAATGACATTGTCACAGTACCAGAGTCAGCCACAGTGTTGCATCAAAAGATACAGCAGTGCCAAACAAACACGACAGTGTGACAGAAAATACCTCCCCGAAAGCACCACAAACCACAATGCAACACCAATGACAGCAACAGCAACAGAGCTTACTTTTGACTATATTTACAGATACCAGAGGGAGTAGCAGACTGACTTAACTGTAGCAATATGTTGCATCCGTATTACGGGCAGGTGGAACTTATTACCATGTACATAAGTGTTCAATGGAACGAAAGTTATCAATCCCTTCTATTAGCTGTAGGGTTACGTTGCGTTCATATTATGTCACAGGTTACATTTATTGCCCTGTACATAAGTGTGCAGCAGAGAAAGATTTATCATAGCTAATTCGTTCTGTTAGCTGTAGCTTTACGATGCATTATGGGGAGGTGTAATTTATCACCCTGTACATAAGTGTTCAGTGAAGCAAAATTTATCATAGCTAATCTCCTCTGTTAGGCTACTTTCACACTAGCATTGATATAGAGACCGGAACTCTAAATCTGAGGTCACCTAGAGGGTTAAATATATAACTAATTTAATATCAATAATAAAAGCACAAAAACCCACCCATGAATCAGATACATTCCAATAAAATAAGATAAAATACAAAAGGATAGCCCCCCTGTAATATGTAGGTATTATGACAATTCACACTGTAATCATCTGATAGGGAGAGAAGAATGTAAACTATATAAAGCAATATGAAGAGTATAGAAAAAAAGAGCACAATCTTGTGCTCTTTAGCTGCCAATATAGATCCAATAGGGGGGGCTATCCTTTTCTATTTTATCTTATTTTATATGAATGTAACTGATTTATGGGTGTGTGTGCAAATACAGTGAAGGAGTTTAAGCATGCATGGGATAGGCATAAGGCTATCCTTCATATAAGATAGGGCCAGGGGCTATCCATAGTATTTAGTATATTGGGCAGACTGGATGGGCCAAATGGTTCTTATCTGCCGACACATTCTATGTTTCTATGTTTCTATTATTGATATTAAATTAGTTATATATTTAACCCTCTGCGTGACCTCAGATTTAGAGTGCCGGTCTCTATATCAATACTTTCTGTACAATTTTTCTGATTGGGTGGATCAGATATGACTTAGAGCACCTTATTCCAGTCACTGAATAGGTGAGCCACTATACAATTTTTGCAGATCTACTTTCACACTAGCATTTGCAATAGATGGATCTCAATAGCGGAAGAAAACGTCTCAGTTTTGTCCCCATTCATTGTCAATGGGGACAAAACTGAACTGAACAAAATGGAATGCTCCAAAATGCATTCTGTTCCGTTTGGTTGCTCTCCTATCGTGGACACAATAACGCTGCAAGCAGCGTTTTTTTCTGTCCCTGATGTGGTGCGAAGCAAGACAGATCCCTACTGACACACAATGTGGAATAGACTTCCTCAGGATGTGGTCACAGCAGGAACAGTGGACAGTTTAAAAAAGGGTTTAGATTAATTCTTGAAAGTAAACGACATTAATGTTTATGAAAACGTGTAGAAATCTGAGTCTCATTTCCTTCTGGGATTCGTGTCCCCACCCATTCCTTGGTTGAACTTGATGGACTTATGTATTTTTTCAACCATATTAACTATGTAACTATGTAACACAATGTAAGTCAATGGGGACGGATTCGTTTTCTCTGACACAATAGAAAACGGATACGTCCCCCATTCACTTTCAATGGTGTTCATGACGGATGCGTCATGGCTATATAAGACATAATGCAACCGGATCCATTAGTGACGGATGAATGCGGTTGTATTATTGTAATGGAAGCGTTTTTGCAGATCCATTACGGATCTGCAAAAAACGCTAGTGTGAAAGTAGCCTTAGCTGTAGCATTACGTTATGTCCAGATTACAAGCAGGTGTAATTTATCACCCTGTACATAAGTGTGCAGTGGAATGAAATTTTTCATAATTAATCTGTTCTGGTAGTGATACAGTTATATGCTATGACCAACAGACAGTTACTTGGGCCCCCGAAAGAAACGGTCAATGGCAAAAATGTTGCTGTAGACAGGACAAGTAGCAACAGAAGAAGGGGGGATGGTAGCACCCGCGACAATATGCCACAGCTGCCACTGTCATCCAGCGGTCATGTTTTGACCAGCTGTATTGAAATGGTTGACATCATTTGAAGTGAAGACAGATAAACACAGCCAGGAATCGCTTTGTTCTTCTGATACCATGCTTAATTTGCATGGCCCAGGAACTGCCTCTATGCCCTCATCTGTTCTGAACCTGCCTCTTGCTTTTGCTGCTCCTTCTGCTAGCCAAGTAATGATAGCCGCCGGCTCTGCTGCACTTTTCAGTGACGTTGAGCTTTGTGAGGACAGTCATCAGTTACAGGCCAGCTGTAGGATGATGACGCAGACCCTGACAGACCGTGGCAGCATGCAGTGGAGATCGAGGCAGGGAGGCCCTCCTAGTCCCTTTTGCAAATGGCTAAATGCATGATGTCATGTTTGTGTAGGGATGATTACTGGCTATCCACATTGTTAGACCCTCACTACCAGTCAAAAAGGGGGGGGCATTTATTACACCTTCTGAGAGGGATGCAAAAATGGCCTACTATAGAAACATGCTGTGTAGTCAGTTGATTGCTGCCTACGAGCACCATCGTCCGTCCTCAGGAAGGTCTGACTAGGGGGGACCCTTTGTGCTCATGCTGCACTGCCATGACTGGTGAAGAGGGATAGCAGGAGCAGTGCCAGCGCCAAATGCAGTAACTTCAGTCTGGAGTCTATGATGAGCAGTTTTCTTCAGCCGCCTAAAGAAGAAACCACCCAGCAGCAGCAGAACCTCAACCAGCAGGTGATGGCATAATAGAACTGTACCCTGTCACCCATTATCTAAAACTTGGCCCAGCCGAACTTGAATTTTAGCCACAACTGGCCGAGTTTGCCATGGGAATGTTTTCCTGCCCGGCCAATAGTGTGGCATCAGAGTGGGTGTTCAGTGAGGCGGGGGTAGTGCATAGTTACCCCTAAGAGAATTCGCTTTCCTCCCAAAATATTGGGAGACTAGCATTCATAAAGATAAATCAGAAATGGATCAACCAGGATTTCCAGACACTTATGCCTGATACAACAGAATAGATCGTTCTGCCACTAATGATCATACTGCAGTGTGCTGCCACACTGGATTATTCTGCAAAATGGGCCATTACTTCTGGCCATCTGCTGCTGCCACCATTCTGATGCTGCCACCCGCCTGATGCCTCTGCTGCAATTCCTACAATGGGGCTTCTTGGCCTACTGATATGTGTATGTTACTTTTTTTTTTAAGGATATGCATACTACTGGGTCTTGCTATGACACTGCTGTTTTTCGGTTCTGCTACTACAGTAAACTGCCACCATCTTGTGCTAACTCTGTCATGGGTTGACTAGTGTCACTGACACTGCTGCTACCCCCCCCACTCTGCCATGGGGGCGCTATTGTCCGTGTTACTGCTACTGCTGTTGGCCCCCATCTCCACTCTGTTATAGGGTCACTATTGTCCCTGTTACTGCCACTGCTTTTGGCCAGCATCCTTACTCTGTCATGGGGCCACTATTGTCCCTGTTACTACCAATGTTGTTGGCCCCCATCCCCACTCTGTTTTGAGGCTACAATATATTATCCCTGTTACTGCCACTGATGTTGGCCCCAGTGGCGGATCCAGAGCCTGGTCCAGATTGTTTTGTGGCGGCGTGAAGAAAAATAATGCGGTGCTTATAGAACAGACTATTTTATTTAACCTACCGTACAACTCTAACCTTATTTAAAAACAGTCACATTTGTCTTTCCAAATTACGGATTTTAAAAATTACAAACAAATAGGTGACATTTAACCACATAAAACTTTATTATTTAACAGTTTTGGAGACATTTGGGGCATCTGTGGGGATGATACTGTTATGGGCATCAGTGGATGACTCTGTTATGGGGGGGAGAACAGGGGGAGGAAAGAGAAGAACTTGTGGAGGGGCCAGGGGTGTCCTGGAGCGGCCAGGGGGTGTATTGGAGCCAGCCAGTACCCCCTTCACACAGTATTTATTAACCCCTTTCAGCAGTCCCCCGAGGGGTTAATAAATACTGTGAATGAGGGACTGCTGAAAGGGGTTAATAACTACTGTGAAGGGCCTTTCACAATAGTTATTAACCCCTCTCAGCAGTCCCCCATTAACAGTATTTATTAACCCCTTTCAGCAATCCCCGGCAGCACAGACCAGTTAGTAATACCTAATTTCCCCCCTACCCTAGTTATTACAGTTTGTTCCCCACTACTCCCCCCCATGACCAAACTTCCCCCCGGCCCTTTCAGTTTCAGCAATCCCCATTCCCCGGCCACAGCAAAGTCTTCAGTCTCAGTCTCAGACCAAGTTGACAGTGACACTACCTCAGCGCAGCTAAGCTCTGAGAGTCCTGAGACTGAGTCTGTTCCTCCTGCTCGGAGCTGCTCCTTCCTTCCACTTCCCGCCGGGCCGCGCGCCTGCAAACCAGAATTGACTGGTCTTGCACGAATCTCAGGCAGCGTGTGACGTCAGTGCACTCTGCGCAGTGACTTGATTCGGATGATCTGATCTTGTAAGTATATGGGCGATCGAAATCCCTCTCTCTCACTCTCTCTCACTATATTCTCGAAGGGGGGAAATTGACCCGTTGCCCCCGCTGGAGCCGCCAGTGGTTGGCCCCCATCACCACTCTGTTATGGGGCCACTAATGTCCCTGTTTATCTGTTTTGACATCACCGTTTGTTTTTCTGTTCTTCTTATCCGTCAGAAGAACAGAAAAAAAAAGGATCCTGTATTTTGAAAATCCGTAAGGCCTCTTTCGTACAGTCAGTATTTTATCAGTATTTATAAGCCAAAAGCAGGAGTGGGTTCAAAACATAGAAGAGATGCAAATATTTCCATTACGTTTTATCTCTGTTTTTGACCCACTCCTAATTTTTGGCTTACAAATACTGATCAAATACGGATGCAAAATGCTGATTAAATACTGACCGTGTAAAAGAGGCCATTAAAGTCCTGCATGCACTAGACACAATATAAGTTCACTCATCACTATATAAAATATATATTTTTTACAGGTCTCATGAACAGAGATTCAGAAAGCATCTACACTCAATGTGCTGATAACATTAAACATTTTAATGGAACTGGCACATCAACATCCATAGCTGCCAATCGGATATCATATTGTTTCAATCTGACTGGACCATCATTATCCATTGACACTGCTTGTTCTTCTTCTCTTGTTGCTTTACATTATGCCTGCCAATCCATCAGACAAGGTACATAAGCCTAGTAGATAAGAATAAGAATAACATACCGTATTCTTGACATTTTGTTAGCATTCTTTTCATTCTTTTGCATCATTGCATTTGTTGAAATCATGGCTTGTATTTTGCAGAATGAGTTGTACTCATGTGTATTTATTTTCTGTGGCAATGATTGCTCCAACTCTCTTTAGAAGTTTATTAGGACATTTAATATCCAACAAAATGCCCATGGGACAGTAGCTTAAATTGCTAGAAATATTTTAATAAACTTAGATTTTACCTGGAACTTTGCAAGAGTTCTGGATCAATAACTTCTTTGGATCTTTATCAAACCCTTCCTCTGTACCTGAGAAGATCCTTTAATGAGAGGTCAGTGGGATATTCTGTTTTGTGTGTACTTATTGTGGTGCTGTTTTAAGGTACACGTTTAACCCCTTCCAGCAAAAGCCAGTTTGGTCCAAATGGCGATGACACATTGACACATTGTACTTCATCATAGTGGTGAAGTTGAGTTGCTATGTTTTACCTTTATGTATTAAAAAGTGCAAAATTTACAGAAATTTTTTAGAAATTAGCAGTTTTCTAAATTAGAATTTTTCAGATTTTAAGATGAATAGTGATTCCTCACAAAATAGTTATTAATTATTCCCCATTTTTCTACTTTATGTTGCCATTATTTGGTAAATTTAATTTAATTCTTTAGGATGCTAGAAAGATTAGAATTTTGAAAGTAATTTTCAAAACGTTTTTAAAGACCAAGTAAGTTCTGAAGTGACTTTAAAGGGTTTACATAATAAAAACGACTCAATAATGACCCCATTTTAGACACCACATCACTCAATTTATTAAAAATTGATTTTACTAACTTTGTTAACCCTTTAGGTGTTTCACAGGAATAATAAAAAAAGGGAGGTAAAATGTATAAATTTCATTTTTTTTGTGCAGATTTTCCATTTTAGTCCATTTTCCCTGTAACACAGCGAACAACAAAACTTAACCCCTTAAGGACACAGGGCGTACCGGTACGCTCTATTTCCCGAGTCCTTAAGGACTCAGGGCGTACCAGTACGTCCTAACTTTAAATCGTTATTCCGGCGCCGCGGGGGTTAATCGGAACGGGATGCCGGCTGAAATCATTCAGCCGGCATCCTGTCACAACGCCAGGGGGGGTCATGTGACCCCCCCCCCGTATCGGCGATCGCCGCAAACCGCAGGTCAATTTAGACCTGCGGTTTGCTGCGCTTTCTGCAGTTTCTGATCCCCGCGGTCCGTGACATCACTGATTAAAAATGAAAAAAATAAAATTCCCTACACATGTTTGGTATCACCGCTTCCGTAACGACCTGATCTATAAAACGGTCATGTTACTTTCCCCGCACGGTGAACGCCATACAAATAAAAAAATAAAAACTATTAGGAATTTGAAATTTTGCCCACCTTACTTCCCAAAAAAGGCAATAAAAGTGATCAAAAAAGTCACATGTACGCCAAAATAGTACCAATCAAACCGTCATCTCATCCCGCAAAAATCATACCCTACCCAAGATAATCGCCCAAAAACTGAAAAAACTATGGCTCTTAGACTATGGAAACACTAAAACATGTTTTTTTTTGTTTCAAAAATGAAATCATTGTGTAAAACTTAAATAAATTAAAAAAAAGTATACATATTAGGTATCGCCGCGTCCATATCGACTGGCTCTATAAAAATATCACATGACCTAACATCTCAGATGACCACCGTAAAAAAATAAAAAATAAAAACGGTGCAAAAAAAATCATTTTTTGTCATCTTACGTCACAAAAAGTGTAATAGCAAGCGATCAAAAAGTCATATGCACCCCAAAATAGTGCCAATCAAACCGTCATCTCATCCCGCAAAAAATGAGACCCTAATTAAGATAATCGCCCAAAAACTGAAAAAACTATGGCTCTTAGACTATGGAGACACTAAAACTTTTTTTTTGTTTTAAAAATGAAATCATTGTGTAAAACTTACATAAATAAAAAAAATTGTATACATATTAGGTATCGCCGTGTCCGTGACAACCTGCTCTATAAAATTACCACATGATCTAACCTGTCAGATGAATGTTGCAAATAACAAAAAAAAAACGTGCCAAAAAATCTATTTCTAGTGTAATATAGAGCAACCAAAAATCATATGAACCGTAAACTAGTACCAACAAAACTGCCACCCTATCCCATAGTTTCTAAAATGGGGTCACTTTTTTGGAGTTTCTACTCTAGGGGTGCATCAGGGGGGCTTCAAATGGGACATGGTGTCAAAAAAAACAGTCCAGCAAAATCTGCCTTCCAAAAACCGTATGGCATTCCTTTCCTTCTGCGCCCTGCCGTGTGCCCGTACAGCGGTTTACGACCACATATGGGGTGTTTCTGTAAACTACAGAATCAGGGCCATAAATAGTGAGTTTTGTTTGGCTGTTAAACCTTGCTTTGTAACTGGAAAAAAAATAACCCTAAAGGGTTAACAAAGTTTGTAAAATCAGTTTTGAATACTTTGAGGGGTGTAGTTTCTTAGATGGGGTCACTTTTATGGAGTTTCTACTCTAGGGGTGCATCAGGGGGGCTTCAAATGGGACATGGTGTAAAAAAAACAGTCCAGCAAAATCTGGCTTCCAAAAACCATATGCGCACCTTTCCCTCTACGCTCTACTGTGTGCCCGTACAGTAGTTTATGGCCACATATGGGGTGTTTCTGTAAACGGCAGAGTCAGGGCAATAAAGATACAGTCTTGTTTGGCTGTTAACCCTTGCTTTGTTAGTGGAAAAAATGGGTTAAAATGGAAAATTAGGCAAAAAAATGAAATTCTCAAATTTCATCTCCATTTGCCAATAACTCTTGTGCAACACCTAAAGGGTTAACGAAGTTTGTAAAATCAGTTTTGAATACCTTGAGGGGTGTAGTTTATAGAATGGGGTCATTTTTGGGCGGTTTCTATTATGTAAGCCTCGCAAAGTGACTTCAGACCTGTAGTGGTCCCTAAAAATTGGGTTTTTGTAAATTTCTGAAAAATTTCAAGATTTGCTTCTAAACTTCTAAGCCTTGTAACATCCCCAAAAAATAAAATATCATTCCCAAAATGCTACAAATATGAAGTAGACATATGGGGAATGTAAAGTAGAGAAACTGAAACTTTGAAATTTGCAAATTTTTACATTTTTTTTGGTAAATATGGTTTTTTTTATGTAAAAAAATTAAATTTTTTGACCCAATTTTAGCAGTGTCATGAAGTACAATATGTGACGAAAAAACTATCTCAGAACGGCCTGGATAAGTCAAAGCGTTTTAAAGTTATCAGCACTTAAAGTGACACTGGTCAGATTTGCAAAAAATGGCCAAGTCCTTAAGGTGAAATAGGGCCGAGTCCTTAAGGGGTTAATATTTATTACTCTGATTCTGCAGTTTACAGAAACACCCCATATTTGGCGGTAAATCTGTTCATGGGCACATGGCAGGGTGCAGAAGGAAAGGATCGCAATATTGTTTTTGGAACGCAGATTTTGCTGGAATGTTTTTCAGGTGCCATGTCACATTTGAAGGAACTGATCGAGGGTTAAAGTGAATGCTTTGATCCAACAAGCGTTTCATAGAATTTAGAAACTCTTGGCTATGAAAATGAAAAATTACATCTTATTTCCAATAGAATGTTGCTTTACCCCAAATTTTTCATTTTCACAAAGCTTAACATGAGAAAATGCACCCCAAAATTTGTTATGCATTTTTTTCCTGAATATGGCAACACCCCATATGTGGTCATAAACTACCAATTATGTGAAGTTTACATATTTAATTTTTCATTTTAATAAATTATAAATAAGTGGATATGGGAAAAGGCAATTTATTTAATTTTTTTATTTTTATTTTATTTCTTTAAAATGTATTTAATTTTTTTACATTTCGTTTTTACTTTTTTATTTTCACACTTTTTTTTTATCAAGTCCGACTTGAATCTTCAAGATCTGGTGGGGATGATGGCTGTACAAAGTACTGTAATAGTCATCTATTACACTGACACTAAGCCTGATCAGACCCTCAGGGTCTGTCAGGCTTACTGTAGAAACATGGCAAGCCTGGACTTGACTTATTTTCTAACACATGAGCAACTTGATATTGCTCCAACAGCACAAAATACCGCCCCAGTAGCTTCCCCTTTGGCCAGTTCTAGTAGCCATACTCTGTTTTACTCTTCCTCTTCTCCAGTACTCTCTAATTAAGATATGTAAAGGAGGCTAAGGAGATGAGAAACAGGCAAAAGCATTTAGCCAGCCCCACCTTCAGCATTTTGCCTGGTCATTCAGTGCTACTAAACATGGGGGAAAATACAACACTACATACCTATTATATCCAGTTACATCTCCTCTAATTTACTGTATATGTTCTCTTTCCTCATCTTTACCATTCAGCCCAGACCACCATGACAACTTCTTTCAGCCACATCTTATCTCACAGACACCTTAGGTTCCTCACTTTTACAACATCTCCCTAACTTTCTCAACACAAACTCCCCATCCCGGTGCCCCAACAGTGTCATCCTCTTTCCAATGTTCCCTTGGTAAACATAATACCCCCTACATTATCCAGAGTAATAATAATATTCCCGATATTGCCTTTAGTAATACTACTGGCCCTATAATGTACCATAACTACTAATGCCCCTACAGTACCTTCAGCAATAGGAATGACCCCTATAGTTTCCCAGTGATGTTTCCTTTTGAGCCCCTGGTATTAAAAATACCGCCCTAGTTTGCAGCGACCAGGCAGAGGAGACAGAGAGGATGTTAGTGGTAGTCATGGCTCAGATGATGTGATGGTACTCACAGTTTATGGTAGCTGTCTCCACTCTGGCGCTCCCTAGGGCCAAGCAGTGACTGGAAGGAAAACCCTTTCTTACCTCAGGGCATACCCTGGCCTTAAGGGTCCTGCCAGGTGGTAGTTAGGGTGTCATTGGTGGTGAATAGTTTGGCAAGCTACAAGGCTGGAGAACTGATGCAAATAGACCAGTGGATGTATGATGGATTCAATAACCAGGCTTGTTAGTTTCAATAAATAAGTCTTTACTGAAGTC
Organism: Bufo bufo; assembly: GCF_905171765.1. Taxonomy (NCBI): domain Eukaryota; kingdom Metazoa; phylum Chordata; class Amphibia; order Anura; family Bufonidae; genus Bufo; species Bufo bufo. The sequence goes on along the minus strand of NC_053393.1, from coordinate 506,257,605 downwards.
AAAAGGGGAGTAGTAGTACATACAGCAGTAAAAAACACTTTCAAAGCTTATAACAGTGCAATCCTTTCTCAATAGCATTGTATGGACAGCAACAATTATGCTATGGGGTTTCTTTTAAGTACATCTGCAGTTCCCAGACTAATGGGGCAGATATAAGATACATATGGCCAGTCCATCTCAGAGTATAGTAAGGTCCTTTAGCAATATTTCTGCTCACAATAGAAAAGTATTTCTGCCATAAACGAGCATAATACATTGGTGTCTGAATCGGATGCACAGCCTTTTGTGTTTAAGACAGACTAATCTGCTTCTCCTAGGAATACTCTGGTATTAGGGTTGCTTCCTTGGCAGTTAAAGTCTCATAGGGTGGACCCTGTCCATCGCCCTAGCCACCTAAGCTGACTGGCTAATTTTTAACCAATGTTAAACCATCAGGTTGTCCATAGAGCATTATTAGGTACATTCAAAACATAGCAAATTACAACATTTAACTAAATAACATTTCATTAACTCTTTGGCAATAATTAACCTTTGCATTAGTCCTGTTGGGGTACTGGAAGTGCTCCCTATAATGACCCCCTCTGGTTCCCCCAGAATTGCCCCTAACATTGCCCTGTAAGAGGCCAGATATAAAAAAAATCTAATACTCACTCTATTTTCACCCTCGGTGATGTCTACAGTGTAGGTGACAGGCCTTTTCCAATCTCAGTCTGACACATGCATCCTGGTGTAGGCAGTCAGGAAGATGAGATCACTTTGCAACTGCCTTCAGGGTTCTATTGCATTGGCCCTAGTGGCCTATGTGGGTGTACAGCAGGGCTGCAAGACATCAGCTCCCAATTCCAACAACAGTATTCAACTGAATTACTGTCCCGAGAACAGTTGAATTCAGGAAGGTTCCTCCAGTCAGCGGCTAGGTGCATATAGTAAGCACAATGTAGAAAAACTCAGAGATTGGCAGCACTACTCATCCCACATACTTGGGTACGGACCAGTAAACAGGCTTCAAGCCGGATGGTGCACGCAGATAGGGATCCTGGCTGGGGGTCCCAACTCTTCCAGAAACTTCAATAATCCGCAGCACTCGCCAGTAGTTGGTGAAAAATGGTGATTTATTCACTCAGACAGCTAGATTACAGCGACGTTTCAACCAAGGTCGAAACGTCGCTGTAATCTAGCTGTCTGAGTGAATAAATCACAATTTTTCACCAAAAACAAAAGCCCCATACAACTCCATCTGGGTGCATGTCACCATTATTTCTCCATAATAGATGATTAATTTCTTCAAAGGTCTCCTTTTATATTGGTGCACATTTGATGTGTAGAGCGCTAATCATGGCAGACCAACATCATCTGTAGCTAAATCTGCCATTGATGGCTACTTAGTATCCCGCATCGCTCAAAACATCCAGCCAGCTGCACCAACACATTTACCAGCAGGCTAACCATCGCTTACACCATCCAGCAATCCACACCAGCAAGCTAACCAGCAATCCTTCACCTTCCTCACTACTCAGGAGGCTACACCCATTCAGGTTTATCTCTAACACTGGGCTTGTTATGGTATAATTTTATAATGCCTCCTGTAATCAAGACTTTATTGATCTAATGACATACAGTGGACTAATGAACTTAATGTTAGATGATGTCATATCCTCCTATCTATGGTGTCCCATTTTCTATTTACATTTTTGTGCTGACATACTGATGTAGCCAAGCTACAATTTACTCTCATAACTCATGCCACAGTGTTATCTTTTGCCACCTTTTGACGAAAACCATTGAAATACATTGAAAGAGTTAGTTAACCTTTTTGTGCAATTTTTTACTTAACGTGTTAACCATCAATTTTAGCTCGGCTACATTTGTATTATTGACTGACCACAATATATTGTACCAGTGTCATATCTTTTACATACATGGATAGGTCAATTTCCTGCATCTGTGTATGGTGATTACATGTTTTCACATTGGATACCCCAGTATAAATAGGGCACCATAGGGAAAACCAAGAAGACAGTGGGATCAACCTTTACAGGGCGGCAGTTCCGCTCTCAGACAGGGAAAGAAGAGGGACACTGTAGAGACATTTTCTACTGGGGTTGATTTAATTTTTGTGATTTTTATGGCAACGATTAAAGGTGACATTTTATGGGGTAATTTTTGTTTTTGATGTGATGATACTATGTATACTACCAATCTATGATATCTTGACCTTACTGACAGGTGACTATTCGGTCTGTGATTTTTACACTTTTGAGCAAGATAGTCTGCACCCTACAAAGCTGAGGGATTACAATTTTATATGCCATAGTCAATACTAGCAAAAAACAATTACAAATATGGAGCTGCTGGACTTGATTAGTGCACTTCCTCATCTTTCCAGTCTTCCTTTCCAAAGGATACATGATAAATAAATATCTGCTGTCGAGGTTATGGTAATTAGAGGAGCAGAGGGCTCAAAGGTCCACAGTATTCTTTCATACCAGATACTAGCCATGTAGCAGACTTTTTTTTAGGGGGGAGGCATCTGCTGTTGTCTTCAGATGTCTTCTTCCCTTTGCTCTTGGCGTGAGATATTAAACTTGAATCAGAACCCTGCCATATTTTACTTTAAGGACAAGGCCATTTTTTGCAAATCTGACATGTGTCACTTTATGTGGTGATAACTTTAAAAAGCTTTTACTCATCCAAGCCATTTTGAGACTTTTTTCTCATCACATATTGTACTTCATGACAGTGGTAAATTTGTGTCAAAATATTTCATTTTTATTTATAAAAAAATACCAAATTTACCCAAAATTTTACAAAATTAGCAATTTTTTTAATTTCTATTTATCTACTTTTATAATAGATAGTAATACCTCTAAAAATAGTTATTACTTTACATTCCCCTACTTCATGTTTGGATAATTTTGTGAATGCCATTTTATTTTTTGGGGACGATAATTAGGCTTAGAAGGCTAGAAGCAAATTTTTACATTTTTCATAAAATTTCCAAAACCCACTTTTTAAGGACCAGTTCAGGTCTGAAGTCACTTTGTAAGGCTTACATAATCGAAAACACCAAAAAATTACCCTATTTTAGAAACTACACCCTCAAGGTATTCAAAACTGATTTTACAAACTTTGTTTCACAAGAATTAATGGAAAATGGAGATGAAATTTCTGAATTTCACTTTTTTGGCAGATTTTCCATTTTAATAAAAAAATTTCCAGTAACAAAGCAAGGGTTAACAGCCAAGCAAAACAATATTTATTGCCCTGATTTTGTAGTTTACAGAAACACCCCATATGTGGTCGTAAACTGCTGTATGGGCACACGGCATTGCGCAGAAGGAAAGGAATGCCATATGGTTTTTTGAAGGTAGATTTCGCTTGGATAATTTTAAGCTGCCATGTCACATTTGAAGACCCCTAGAGTAGAAACTCCAAAAAAGTTACCCCATTTTAGAAACTACACCCCTCAAGGTATTCAAAACAGATTTTACAAACTTTGTTAACCCTTTAGGTGTTCCACAAGAATTAATGGAAATTAAATTTCAGAATTTAAATTTTTTGGCAGATTTTCCATTTTAATCCATTTTTTCCACTAACAAGGCAAGGGTTAACAGTCAAGAAAAACTCAATATTTATTGCCCTGATTCTGTAGTTTACAGAAACACCCCATATGTGGTCATAAACTACTGTACGGGCACATGGCAGGGTTCAGAAGGAAAGGAACGCTATGTGGTTTTTGGAAGGCATATTTTGCTGGACTGGTTTTTAGACACCATGTCACATTTGAAGCCCCCCTGATGCACCCCAGAGTAGAAATCCCAAAAAGTTACCCAATTTTGGAAACTACGGGATAAGGTGGCAGTTTTGTTGGTACTATTTTAGGGTACATATGATTTTTGGTTGCTCTATATTACACTTTTAGTGAGGCAAGGTAACAAAACATAGCTGTTTTGGCACCATTTTTATTTTTTGCTATTTACAACATTCATCTGACAGGTTAGATCATGTGCTATTTTTATAGAGCAGGTTGTTACGGATGCGACAACACCAAATATGACTAAATTTTTTGGTTGTTTATTTCAGTTTTACATAATAAAGCATTTTTGAAGTGTCTCCACATTCTGAAAGCCGTATTTTTTTTTATTTTTTGGGCGATTTTCTTATATAGGGGCTTATTTTTTCAGTATGAGATGATGGTTTAATTGGTGCTAATTAAGGGTGCATATGACTTTTTGATCGATTGGTATTACACTTTTTGAGATGTAAGGTGACAAAAAATGGCTTTTTTGACAAATATTTTTTATTTATTTTTTACGGTGTTCACCTGAAAGGTTAGGTCATGTGATATTTTTATACAGCAGGTTCTTGCGGAGACGGCGATACCTAATATGTCTACTTTTTTTATTTTTTATTTCAGTTTTATACAACAATATCATTTTTGAAACAAAAAAATAAATCATTTTAGCGTCTCCATAGTCTGAGAGACATAGTTTTTTTTATTTTCTGGGCGATTGTCTTAGGTAGGTTATAATTTTTTTCGGGATGAGATGAAGATTTTATTGGCACTATTTTGGGGTGTATATGACTTTTTGATCGCTTTCTAGTACACTTTTTGTGATGTAAGGTGACAAAAAATGGCTTTTTTTACACTGTTTTTATTTTTATTTTTTTACGGTGTTCACCTGAGGGGTTAGGTTATGTTGTATTTTTATAGAGCAGGTTGTTATGGATGTGACGATACCTAATATGTCTACTTTTTTTATTTTTATTTACATTTAACCCCAAAAATCATGTTTTAGTGAGAGCCATAGTTATTTAATTTTTTGGGAGATTGTCTTAGGTAGGGGCTCACTTTTTGCGGGAGGAGGTGACCGTTAGATTGGTATGATTTTGGGGGGCATACGTCTTTTTGATCGGTATGCACTTTTAGTGATGTAAGGTGGCAAAAAAAATAATTATTTAGCACAGTTTTTATTTTATGATTTTTGACGGTGTTCACCTGAGGGATTAGGTCATGTGATATTTTTATAGAGCAGGTCGATACGGACGCGGTGATACCTAATATGTCTACTTTTCTTTTTTTTCCCCTATTTTTTTACAATTTTTGATCCCCTTTACAATGCATCACAATACTTCTGTATTGTGATACATTGGCTGTAAATGTATTACAGATTGTAATATGCTTACAGCCTGCTTGTCTGTGAGATCCAGGGGGCTGCCTTCCCTGCCATAGGGTCCCCATCACAGCAGCACGGGGACCTGATGGAAGCTCCAATCCCCGCACGGACATCGCACGTGCCGCGGTCAGCGCTGACCGTGGCACATCAAGGGTTAATGTTCCGGCATCGGTGATTGTATTATAATTGTATTCTAATGAACTAAAATAAATAAACAACATGGTTTTTGTTACTAAGGCTGATACCTTTCTTAAATAGGTGATTGTTGTATGGCGATCTGCGGAGGAGTCAGTTGTATCATTGAACCTCGTGTCTATGTTGCTCTTAGTAAAGCAAAGATGATTTCTCCGGAAGGGACAAGTAAACCATTTTCCAACAAAGCTGATGGATATGGAAGAGGAGAAGGCTGTGGTGTTATTCTCTTAAAACCATTGAAAAAGGTATGATTTCTTACATTTTAATAAATCACAATAGTAATTCTATTTACTTTTTGTGGCAAATACAAAAAAGTTATTGCTTATCAAAATGAATTCACAGGAGCAGATTTATCATAGCCAGGCAGTGTACTGGTGTTGAACCTAGACAATATGTTGACAATCTGGAGGATAAGTCACCAGTTAAAGAACTGAAAACGCTTTAATTCTAGAGAGCTTTACATGTAAAAAGAAACTTGCTATATTTAAAACATTTTACTAGAAATTAAGCATATTATTATATTGGTTATATATATATTCGACAGTACATAATATATACATGCGGGCATATACTTTATAGACTTCTTATATATTTTCCTACATTTTACAGGCAATTGAAGATTGCAACAAAATCTGGGGTATAATATATAAAACTGCAGTTAACCAAGATGGGCGGTCAGTATCACCAATCACCAAACCATCTCAATACCAACAGGAGAAATTAATGCAGCAAATTTATAAAACCATAGATCCATGTTCTGTGCAGTATGTTGAAGCTCATGGTACTGGAACACCAATTGGAGACCCAACAGAAGCTGCCAGCTTAGGAAACATCTTTGGGAAAATACGTCCTATTGGAATGAAACCTCTAAAGATTGGATCAGTTAAAGGGAACATTGGTCATACTGAATCTGCTGCTGGCGTTGCTGGGTTAATAAAAGTTCTTCTCATGATGAATCATGAAATTATTCCTCCATCTCTACATTATTCTAAAGAAAATGGTATAAAAATTATCGAGGAATCAAATCTAGAGATTCCAACCAAGCCTCAAAAATGGCTAGAGGACATTACATTTGGAAGAATAGCAGCAATAAATTGTTTTGGGTTTGGGGGAACCAATGCACACGTTGTTGTTAAACAATATAAACAAAAAGATCCTCAATATCATTCAAAAAGACCGGTTGAACTTTTTATTTTGTCTGCAGCTTCCAGCCAATCACTTCAACTCTGTATTGAAGATACTAAACAAATGTTAAGAAAGACAACATCATTAACTCTGGAGAACCTGGTCTACACAGCAGCTTGCAGAAGAAGTCATCTAAATGACAAATACAGAATAGGATTTCTGGCCTCTTCCTTAACTCACTTACAACAACAGCTTGAAATTATGAAAAAAGACACTGCCCAAGTGATATCCAGTCCCAGTATTGCATTTGTGTTCTGTGGGAATGGGCTCATTTATAAAGGGATGTGCAAGATGTTACTAGAACTTGAACCAGTGTTCAAAAATAAATGTATAGAGATAGATGAGGTGATTAGAGTCTACACTCCGCTTTCTGTGGTACAGTTGTTGGAGAAAGAGTTTGACGAGTTCTCAAGGCCAGATGTGGCACAGTTGTTGCTCTTTACAATTCAGGTGTCATTAGTAGCTCTCCTAAAAAACTGGGGGGTAAAGCCAGACTGCATTCTAGGACATTCAGTTGGAGAAGTCGCGGCAGCACATTGTTCTGGACTTCTTTCGCTAGAAGACGCTGTCAAAGTCATTTATTACAGGAGTACATTGCAATGCAAAGCTGTTGGAGGGAAAATGTTGGTAGTTGGAAATATAACAATCACTGACGTATCAAACTTAGTTGCATCCTACAAGGGGAAAATTTGCATTGCTGCTTATAACAGCCCTACTTCATGCACAGTTTCTGGAGATGGTGAGACAATAGACCAACTCAATAAAAAACTGTCCAAAGATTATAGTTCACAGGATATATTTCTCCATGTACTTGATGTCCCTGCTGCATACCATAGCCACATGATGGATCCTATATTAAATGAGATAAAAGAGATGCTAAGGGATTTACAGGAACATGATCTTGAAGTTGATCTTTTTTCAACAGTGACAGGAAAGCCTGCATCCAAAGGAGATTTCACCACTGGTGATTACTGGGGTAAAAATATTCGTGAACCAGTTGCCTTTCAACAAGCCATAAAAGCTTCAGCAAAAGATAAAGAACACACTCTTTTCATTGAAATAGGTCCTCGGAGAGCACTACAAAGGAACATAATTGAAACTTTAGGCCCCAACACAACAGTATTACCTGCCTTACAGCCCAATAAAGAGTATGACACCATCTTTTCCATGCTGATTGAACTTTTTACACACGGATATAATCCTGACTGGTGTAATGTTTTTGACGCATATAAATCTTCTCCATCAACAATTCCAAGATACCAATTTGATCACATCAAGCAAGATATTAAATTTGAAAAAATTAGACAGGGGAACCAAACAGCATCCAGTCCCAACCACCCATTAATTCGTAGCTTGAGTGAAGATTTCACTGAGTTCCAATGTATAGTATCTAAAACCATTACACCCTATGTCTATGAACATACAAACTGGGGATCTGCCCTCATTCCAGGTGCATTCTATGTAGAACTTGGATTGGCTGCTGCAGCTATCAGCTTCAAACCTAAACTGCCCTTAAATTCTTTAAAAATCAGTGTAATATTTTCCAACCCTTGTGTTCTTCAACAAGACTCTGTTGACCTGAAAATCAAGCTACACCAAGAAGATAAAGTAACTAATTTTGAAGTTCTAACATCACATGTTTTTGCAAGTGGGAAAATCCAAAAACATAACTCTATAGTAAACACAGTCAAAGGAATCTCAACTGAACAGATATTCAGTAGATGTACCACTATTTTCAAAATTGAAAATATTTATGAGCAGCTTTCTACACTTGGATTTGAATACGGGAAGGCTTACAAACAGCTGGGTGATGTTCATTATGGAAATGATCTCAAAGAAGGGATTGCCAGACTGAAAGTGAGTGAAGAAGTTCGAGAAACAATGTATGAGTACCACATCCATCCAGTCATTTTAGACTGCTTTCTTCAAATGGGAGTTTGTGTGGGATCACGAACAAAAGACTCAGCTATTTTCCCATCATCCATAGAAAGTTTAACGATTCTACAGCCTCTTCAAGAAGAAATGATCATCTACATGAAAACAATAAAAACAACAGAGAAGTACATTGAGTTATGTGGATGTTTTGCGGATAAAACTGGTTCCATTTTAGTAGAAATAAAAAGTGCTAAGATGTCATTATTAAAACAAACAGAGAAAAAACAAGTGAAAACTTTTTACCAAGTTGAATGGACACAATGTTCACAACCCAGTCATATACCAGAACACGAGCCAAAAATGTTGATTTTTTCTGACACTCTTGGAATAGGTGAAAAATTATCAAAGTACATGCAGAATGAACCCAGCTACATTATATTCAACAGCTGGGATTCAAATTTTCAAGACCAAAAGATTCTCAATAGTGAATGGACTGATGTTGTGTTTATGTGGGGAATCCAAAGAGTATCTGAAAACATTCCAAACAACCTTACACAATATCTAGCAAAATGCTGTGAAGTCTATCGACAGCTGATATTAGCAGTGAGTAAAAAATCCCCTAAGCCTTCTATCCGTACAGTGACATTCAGAACAGTAGACAATACAGTAGATAATATTAACCCTGGATTTGCATTTGTCGGAATGACAAGAGCTTCTCTCTTTGAAATGCCTGACATAACATTTCAGCTGATTGACATTAGCTCCACAAGTCCCCAAGATGTTAAGGCACTAGCCCAGGTTGTACATAATTATAATCCAGAGGACCATCCAGAGATCTGGATTAATGAAGGTTCTATTTATGCCAATGAAATAATCTTCTCTGACACTGAAAAGAGAACAAGGCAGATCGATTCTTTACAGAAATCTAATAATTTCACCCTTTACACTTCAGAGCCTTATACGGTAACTAACATTTCTGCTGAACAGTCCAATCACAAATTATTTGAGCTTAAAAGCAAAGATTTGGAGATTTGTGTTGATGAAATTTGCATCCACACAGATGATTATTTTCCTATTAGCCTTTCAAGTTGGAAATATGGGAATGCTTTGTACTGGAACTCTTTGACTAGTGATAAGCATGAGCTTGTTGCTCTGGATTTTGCTGGTATTGTGACTGCCGTTGGCAAAGGCGTTAAAAAAATTCAAGTTGGTGATCGAGTTGCCGCATGCTATCCAATAACTGCAACCTCTAAAGTCACTCTTCCAGAAAATGTTTGCTACTTAGTCAAAAAAGCTCCAGTGATAAAAAGTGCTCCTTGCATCTCATTCTTTGTCTTAGCCTGGGAAATTTTGCACAATCAACTACCATGTGCAAAGAATAAGTCTAAACTTGCTATTTTAACATCTGATGTAAAGTCAGTCTTATGCAGAGTTTTGTCCAAGACAGCAAAGCAGAGTGGATGGGAAACTGTAATATCTGCTGCAAGTAGGGAGGTTGATAAGCAGTGCACTTCAATGGTTATTCTTCCGACAGTGGGAGATGTCTCTAGAGAAGTTCTTAATGCACTACCATTCCTCAAAGATGTGGTATTAGTATCTGATCATAAAAATGATAAAAACTGGCGAAATATAATTCTTAGCAGCAATGAAGACTTTCATGTCCACTTGCTTGATATTTCTGCTATTTTCCAGAAGGCATATCTACAACAGCATTCAAAAAATCTGCATAAGTGGCTTTATTCCATTACTTCAAAAAACATCATTAACATTCCAAAACGCTTGATTCAACCATCATGGAGAGAATCTGACTGTCATATTGGAGAAACCAGCTACTTTACTTCTCAGTCCTTACCGGTAATTGAGCTAGACAATAGTATTGTCCTAGCAATACCAATGTCAGCCCTCAATCCAATGCTCTTCAAAGATAAAGCTGTTTACATTGTCACAGGTGGTCTGACTGGTCTTGGATTTGAAACAGTGAAATTTATTGGGAATAATGGTGGTGGCCACTTAGTGATTCTATCCAGAAGAAAATCAACCCCTGAAATGGAACAACACTTAGCTGAGATTCAGAATCAAAATGAAACTACCAAGATTGTCACTATATCATGTGATATTTCCTGTTACGCAGAGGTTAAAAATGCCATGGATTACATAAAAACAATATTTCCAAATATCCCGGTGAAAGGTGTCTTTCACAGTGCTGTTGTTTTTCATGATAGGATTCTGCAGAATCTAAGCTTGTCCCTGTTTGAGAAAGTTCTTAGCCCAAAAGTAGATGGAGTTGTGAATCTTCACCTTGCCACATTAAACATGAAACTTGACTATTTTGTTTGCTATTCATCTATTGCTTCATTTGTTGGAAATTCAGGACAAGCAAATTATGCTGCTGCCAACTCCTTTCTGGAAATGTTCTGCCAATACAGAAGGAATATGGGCCTTTGTGGACAAGCGATCAGTTGGGGTGCCCTTGATCTTGGAATATTACTCAATCAGTCTCAAGTGCATAGAATCTTAGAAGCAAAAGGAATACTTCTCTTGAGTACTGTAGAAATTCATGAGCATCTAAAGAAATGTCTTCAACTAAATAATCCAAATCAAGCAATATTCAAATTTAACTTTAAAACCACGTATGAAAACCTGATGTCCCAAATCCCAGCACTAAAAAGGCGGCTCTTCAATGTGGTACTAGGAGAGATGAGTAGTTGGGAGCAAACATCAAAAGAAAACCAATCTTCCAATAGTAACAATAGTAACAATGAAACATGTGAAAATTATATTTTGTTAGTAGTTACTGAACTCACAGGAGTAAGCCCAAGTGACATCACTATGAGTACTCTTCTCAGTTCTCTGGGGATTGACTCAATGTCAGCTATGACATTACAAAGTCATATCCGCAAAGACAAAAATGTAAACATACCCCTGGTCAAACTACTGGATCCCAACACAACAATCTCAAATCTGGTATCACTGGTTAAAGAAACCACTGGTGATAAAAAAGAGATTGGAAGCGAGATAATAGAGGAAACTCTACTGTAAGAGGGAAACAATTAGCCAATATTGGGCAAAATTTATTGAATTACTTTTGCTTACAGCATTCATTGCACATTTATTAATGTATAGCAATACATTGTGATGTGATTTTTAAAATAAATTACTTTATCATCACAAATATTTTTATATCCTTCAATTAATCCAGTGGAGATTAAATGTGTCCATATGGACTCAAATTTGAAAGACAGACTGCTTAATGCACTTCTTTGTTCCAGTCCCTTGGTGCCCCATAATTACAACTGAGATCACATTTGTGTATAAAGATGTTACTTTTATTCCCGCAACTGTCAGTTGATGTCATACTAGTATACACTGAATAGCAACAGTAGTGGTGGGGGCACACAAGACCAGTGCTAGGCAACACGAGCAAAATCAGAAATTAAAGTTTATTGCACAGCTTATTATTTTTTATTTTTATACATGTAAGCACAAATTTTTATGATTAATCAATATTTATTAAGTTTTAAAAGATTGATTTTGTTGTATTTTATACCAATCTATGGACAACAAAAATACAAAAAAATATAAAAACAAAAGAGATAACAATCAATATCTCTCACTCAGTGAATTCTAAAATGCTAAATAGAAAAGAAAAGCCAGAATTATTTTTACTCTACGGTGGTTTGGCCTAATGGTATCCACAGCCCACAAAATGACCAAAGATAAGAGATTCATTATGCTGATTTGCACACTAGCCACCTATGGTATTTATAAGGCAGCCAGATTGGCTGACACGAGACACCAAAACAGTCACAAACTATCAAAACTGATATAAGCAAAATGTATTGAGAGAATCAAAAGGCACAGAATGAAAAGGAAAAAAGACGTAAGGAGGAAAAAGGGGCAGAGGCCTTCTAAGGCCTTAACATCCTTTTTTAAATTCAACCAATAAATCAAAAATGTATATTTTTTTGATCTATTGTATAAGGCCTCCTGCACACGACCGTTTTTTTTGCAGTCCGCAAAAACGGGTTCCGTTTTCCGTGATCCATGGGTCTTCCTTGATTTTTGGAGGATCCACGGACATGAAAAAAAATGTCGTTTTGTTGTCCGCCTGGCCGTGCGGTGCCAAATGGATCCGTCCTGACTTACAATGCAAGTCAATGGGGACGGATCCGTTTGACGTACAATATGGTTCAATTGCAAACGGATCCGTCCCCCATTGACTTTCAATGTAAAGTCAGGAGTTAATATACCATAGGATCGGAGTTTTATCCAATCCGATGGTATATTTTAACCATGGGAACGCCTCTATGTTAGAATATACCATCGTATTTAAGTTACATTGGCTACCAATGAAATTAAAACTGGGGAGGGAGGGGGGTCTGCCCCTTCCTGCCTGGCAGCCCCTGATCTCTTATAGGGGGCTATGATATGCACAATTAACCCCTCAGGTGCGGCACCTGAGGGGTTAATTGTGCTGATCACAGCCCCCTGTAAGAGATCAGGGGCTGCCAGGCAGCAGGGGGCAGTCATGTACACAGTTCGTAGTATATTCTAACTAGAAGCGTCCCCATCACTATGGGAACGCCTCTGTGTTAGAATATACTGTCGGTTCTGAGTTTTCACGAAGTGAAAACTCAGCTCTGAAAAAGCTTTTATGCAGACGGATCTTCGGATCCGTCTGTATGAAAGTAACCTATGGCCACGGATAAAGGACGCGGATGCCAATCTTGTGTGCATCCGTGTTCTTTCACGGACCCATTGACTTGAATGGGTCCGTGAACCGTTGTCCGTCAAAAAAATAGGACAGGTCCTATTTTTTGGACGGACAGGAAACACGGATCACGGATGCGGCTGCAAAACGGTGCATTTTCCGATTTTTCCACGGACCCATTGAAAGTCAATGGGTCCGCGAAAAAAAACGGAAAACGGCACAACGGCCACGGGTGCACACAACGGTCGTGTGCAGGAGGCCTAAATCATATGTTTTATTAAAAGGCTAGAATAAATAAATCAGGGAGCACCACTGTAAATCAAGCAAATGCCAGCGGCTGAAGAGCGATCCCTCAAGCCCAAAAATACAAAAAATAAAGAAACTCCGCAGCACTTCCGTGAATGTGCGTTTTTTAACCCGGTATCATCCAACGTTTCAGTCCTCTCAGTGGGACCATTATCAACAATTATTTAGATTCTAATATATTCTTAAACTCATCCCTGTTTAGAATATCAGGTGTTTGTGATCATGTGACTTTGGAAAATTGTACCTTCCAGGACCTGTGGATTCAGATGTGATAGATAGCTTTGATTATGTCTTCTTGGAAAGCTGTACCTTCCAGGACCTGTGGGTTCCCTGACAGCCTCTGATGCTGCTTGCGATCATGTGAGCACCATGTGATTAGTCAGGTGGACGTCACAGGTCCTGGTTTTTCTCTAAGTATATTTCTGACATGCGCCGTCTGTAAGCACAGACGCTCTGGGAGCCATGTTTCCCTACACACCCTGGGCAGTTAGTATTCTCCCTTCCTTCCCATCAGCTGTAAGTGATTCTATACTTAAAGCACTGGTTGTATACAGGTGTTTTTAATTATCTTATTAATATTAAATTGTATATTTTATCACATTATTTGCACATAATGACTTGTATGAATGTAAAAAACATTGGTGTATGTCAATGAATTGTTCATGGTCAGTACTTGTTTTAATGCAACACAATTTTTAAATTTTTTATCACTGTTATTTATTAATTATTTTAATTGCCTCATAATGATGGTGTCACTATTTATATGTGTATTGAGCACCATTACTTTGTAACCACTGCTTGAGAATAGTCCCACTGAGAGGACTGAAACGTCGCATGATACCGGGTGAATAAACGCACATTCACGGAAGTGCCGCGTAGATTCTTTATTTTTTATATACAGCCTATACCTATGTACATATATACAGCCTACACCTATATACAGTCTACACCTATATAATGTCTATACCTATATACAGCATATACCTATATACATTTTACACCTATATACAGTCTACACCTATATAAGATCTATACCTATATACAGCCAATACCTATGTACAGCCTATACCTATATATAGCCTATATCTATATACATACAAAAATCACTGCAAAAAATGCACCAAAATGATACGTAACTGACAATACTAGCTAATTCCTCAGGCCGATGTTAAAAGCTGAGAACTTTGCCAATATCTTCCACTCAGGAACATATCGGAGCCCCTCATGCACCACGTCACGGTGTCTCAGCACGCATGGGGTCCTACCACTCAACTGCCCGTGGTGTGTGAACAGGGTCTGAATCAGTGCTAGAAACCAACTCACAGCCAGACTCTCACATGCCTCCATAGTGGTATCACCAGTGCACTGTGAGGTAGGATAAAGCTGTGAGCCGCACCCACAACAGACCATGTGACACAGAAGCCGCACCCACAACAGACCATGTGACACAGAAGCTACCAGGTGCAAAAGAATGTTACCAACAAAATTAAAGTGGCACATTCCATACACATAAAGACAAAAAACTCACTGAAAAAAGTGGCCTAAACGGGTGTAAATGCTCCAAACCTAGACACTGTAGCCATGGGTGTAGGAACCCCCAAAAATCTGGGGGGGACAGCATTTTTGCTCGCCGGGTATATTCTTATTCAGTAAACTGAGAGTTTTTTATATCGTTAAATTTTAAGTGTGTGTGTGTGTGTGTGAAAAATCTCACAACAAAAAAATATGCAAAAGGAACAGTTCTTTGTTTATCAGGTCAGAGAAATTAACCAAACGTTTGGCATATATTTCAGTTATTCCACTTAAAACTAGTGGTAATAATACTAGTAATGCACTATGCCTCTGGTGTGCCACTCAACTGCCTCTGGTGTGTGAACAGGGTCTGAATCAGTGCTAGAAACCAACTCACAGCATGAGGGGCTCCGATATGTTCCTGACTGGAAGATATTAGCAAAGTTCTCAGCTTTTAACATCGGCCTGAGGAATTAGCTAGTATTGTCAGTTGCGTATCATTTTGGTGAATTTTTTGCAGTGATTTTTGTATGTATATTTTTTCATCTGCACAATGTATAATTTTGTGTAAGATGTTCTTGTGGTGCATGCGGTCCGCCCCGGCATCCTCCATTGTACGCATTTTTTGCTGGGGATTGCCGTTGTCTGCGGACCGCATGCGGAGGAATTGCTTCCCCGGTTATAGACACGCTACAGTGTCTGGGTTTGGAGCATTTTCACCCATTTAGGCCACTTTTTTCAGTGAGTTTTTTATATCTATATACAGTCTACACCAATATACAGCCTATACCTATGTACAGTCTACACGGTGTAGACTGTACATAGGTGTAGACTATATAGGTATAGACTGTATATAGGTATAGACTGTATATAGATATAGACTGTATATAGATATAGGCAGTATATAGTTGTAGGCTGTATATTGGTATAGGCTGTATATAGGTATAGGCTGTATATAGGTATAGGCTGTACATAGGTGTAAACTGTATATAGTTATAAGCTGTATATAGGTATAGGCTGTATATACAGTATCTCACAAAAGTGAGTACACCCCTCACATTTTTGGAAATATTATATTATCTCTTTTCATAGGACAACACTGAAGATGTGACACTTTGATACAATGTAATGTAGTCAGTGTACATCCTGCATAACAATGTAAATTTGGTGTGCCCACAAAATAACTTAACACACAGCCATTAATGTCTAAACAGCTGGCAGCAAGAGGACCTTTCATCTGGCAAAACATTGTGAACTAAGTACCATGATCTGTACAGCGGCGCCCAGGGATCTCACTGCACTTGCTATTATCCCTGGGCGCCACTTCGTTCTCCCGCTGTGCCCTCCGGTATATTCGGTCATGTGGTTATAGTAGGCGGAGACTGCCCTTGTTCTCCTGGGCGTCTTCTTCTCCCAGGCTGTTTTTTTTCTCCCAGGCTGTAGCTCTGCTCTGCGATTGGCCAGAGCTACAGCCTAGGAGAAGGAGACGCCCAGGAGAACAAGGGCAGTCTCCTCCTACTATCGACTATGACCAAACATGCCGGAGGGCATAGCAGGAGAACGGAGCGGCGCCCAGGGATAATAGTAA
This sequence comes from Bufo bufo, assembly GCF_905171765.1. Lineage (NCBI taxonomy): Eukaryota > Metazoa > Chordata > Amphibia > Anura > Bufonidae > Bufo > Bufo bufo. The sequence continues at coordinate 506,241,056 of NC_053393.1, read as the reverse complement.
GTGCAGTGATATCCCTTGGTGCCGCTGTATATATCATGATATTTAGTTCACAATGTTTTGCCAGATGAAAGGTCCTCTAAGTGAAAATGGCAAAATAGTGTCCAAAGTGTCAATATTTTGTGTGGCCACTATTATTTTCCAGCACTTCCTTAATTCTCATGGGCATGGAGTTTACTAGATCTTCACAGGTTGCCACTGGAATCCTCTTCCACTCCTCCATGACGACATCATGGAGCTGGTGGATGTTAAAGATGCTCAATAGGGTTTAGGTCTAGAGACATGCTTAGCCAGTCCAGTGCCTTTACCTTCATATTCTTTAGCAAGGCAGAGGTCATCTTGGAGGTGTGTTTTGGGTCATTATCATGTTGGAATACTGCCCTGCAGCTCAGTTTCCAAAGGAAGGGGATCATATGCAGCATCCCCTTCAGGACACGTGGGAACTGCAAAATTACTGTGAAACAGCATTATCCTACTGCATGTCATTTTGTATTGCAACACCTGGTGTATCCCTGTTCATAGGCTGGTCTGGTGTAATTTATACATCCCACCACTAGATGGGGATAGTACTTAGGTCATATAAATACTTAGGTCAGGCCTAGTGGGACAGATTAGTGATGAGATAGTGATGAGAGAGTGTTCTAGAGTCATTAGGAGGTTAGTGAGGAGCAGAGTCAATGGTTACCACGAAATAGTGGGTGAAGCCAGATACAGAAATGAGATAGAGCCAAGTTATGAGGCGCAGGAGAGCGTTTTCCTTCTGTGACCTTCTTAGATCCTAGATCCTATAACCAGAGGATAGCGTTTACGTCCCTGGAAGAAGATAACCAAGCTAAAGAGAGACATCGGTGATAACGGTCATTACTAAAGGCTTAATGGGCACCTTTGCACATGGTGGAGGACAATCTAGCTACAGGCAGCCTCACCATACTTTGAAGAATACAGATTAGCTACCTGTTTTAAGGACTTGGAAGATACAGAGACAAAAGGACTAAGCATACCAAATAAGCATTACAGGCAGCCTCACCAAATAACTCTGGCTTACTAGGGACCTGATGCAGAGTCACCTACCAGAACTACTGATACAGAACCTTCAAGTTAAGCTAAACCCAGCCAAACCTAATAACAGTGGATCAACAGAATTCCTTTAAATTGCAAAAGACTGTATTCTGTCTGGATGTATATGCCGCAACTGGAACCAACATCAGTAAAAGTTGTGAGTTGTATCCTACCACTGTCTACTTCATTCTTACCACTGGTTGTACCACCATTAACTGTACTGGCGTCACGACAAATACCACCAAGGGACCCAGCCTCCACAAGCACCCTAAACACCACTGCCACCAAGGGCACCTCAACCTCCATCCAGGCTGGTGCTTTCCTAAAACAGAGCGTGCCCCGGAGGATTTCGTGCTGTCTTCCTCAACACTGTGCTGCCAGCCCAGGGAGGCTTTCTGCTAACCGTGAGTAAACTGATGAACTGTGTTGTTATTTGGCCCCTCATCGGCCCACCGTGCACCTCACGTGTTGCCCCTGCGGTTTTGGCTGGCTGAACATGCTCTGCTTCAGTATGTCACAGTACATGTTGCCATTCATGGTTCTCTCAATGAACTGTACAGTAGGTGAACCCGATTTTGTGTCAATCTCGCTCTCTTTCTCGGCGAGATTGAGCACCTACGAGCCCCATCGCGGGAGCCAGCGCCGAGCTGGCTTGCCGCGATAGAGACAGAGCCGTCATAGAAGCGACGGGAGATCTGACTTGGATTCCCGCCAATTCTACACGTGTGCGGCGTTTGTTATGAATCCTGAGGGGGAAGTCCCCGCCGGATTTTAAATAAAAATCCGGCCTGGGTCCCCCCCTCAGGAGCATACCGGGCCCTTAGGTCTGTTATGGGTTGTAAGGAGAGCCCCCCCTACGCCGAAAAAAACGGCGTAGGGGGTCCCCCTACAATCCATACCAGACCCGTATCCAAAGCACGCTACCCGGCCAGCCAGGAAGGGAGTGGGGACGAGCGAGCGCCCCCCCCCCCTCCTGAGCCGTACCAGGCTGCATGCCCTCAACATGGGGGGGTTGGGTGCTCTGGGGCAGGGGGCGCACTGCGGCCCCCCACCTCAGAGCACCCTGTCCCCATGTTGATGAGGACAGGGCCCCTTCCCGACAACCCTGGCCGTTGGTTGTCGGGGTATGCGGGCGGGAGGCTTATCGGAATCTGGGAGCCCCCTTTAATAAGGGGGCCCCCAGATACCGGCCCCCCACCCTAAGTGAATGAGTATGGGGTACATCGTACCCCTACCCATTCACCTGCAAGAAAAGTGGTAAAAACACAAATAAACCACACAGTGTATTAAAATATTTTATTTTTCTGCTCCGGAGGCCGCCCCCTGTCTTCTTTATTAGCTCTTTTACCAGGGGGGGGCTCTTCTTCTTCCGCTATCCCGACGGGTCTTCTCCGCTATCCGGGGTTCTCCTTCTGTCTTCTCCGCTATCCGGGGGGGTCTTCTCAACTCTCCGGAGTTCTCCTTCTGTCTTCTCCGCTATCCGGGGGGGTCTTCTCAACTCTCCGGGGTTCTCCTTCTGTCTTCTCCTTCTGTCTTGTTGACTCGGCGCACCCCGGTTCTTCGTCTCGCGAGACGTCTCGCGAGACGAAGAACCGGGGTGCGCCGAGTCTCGCGAGACGAAGAACCGGGGTGCGCCGAGTCAACAAGACAGAAGGAGAAGACAGAAGGAGAACCCCGGAGAGTTGAGAAGACCCCCCCGGATAGCGGAGAAGACAGAAGGAGAACCCCGGAGAGTTGAGAAGACCCCCCCGGATAGCGGAGAAGACAGAAGGAGAACCCCGGATAGCGGAGAAGACCCGTCGGGATAGCGGAAGAAGAAGAGCCCCCCCTGGTAAAAGAGCTAATAAAGAAGACAGGGGGCGGCCTCCGGAGCAGAAAAATAAAATATTTTAATACACTGTGTGGTTTATTTGTGTTTTTACCACTTTTCTTGCAGGTGAATGGGTAGGGGTACGATGTACCCCATACTCATTCACTTAGGGTGGGGGGCCGGTATCTGGGGGCCCCCTTATTAAAGGGGGCTCCCAGATTCCGATAAGCCTCCCGCCCGCATACCCCGACAACCAACGGCCAGGGTTGTCGGGAAGGGGCCCTGTCCTCATCAACATGGGGACAGGGTGCTCTGAGGTGGGGGGGCCGCAGTGCGCCCCCTGCCCCAGAGCACCCAACCCCCCCATGTTGAGGGCATGCAGCCTGGTACGGCTCAGGAGGGGGGGGGGGGTGCTCGCTCGTCCCCACTCCCTTCCTGGCTGGCCGGGTAGCGTGCTTTGGATACGGGTCTGGTATGGATTGTAGGGGGACCCCCTACGCCGTTTTTTTCGGCGTAGGGGGGGCTCTCCTTACAACCCATAACAGACCTAAGGGCCCGGTATGCTCCTGAGGGGGGGACCCAGGCCGGATTTTTATTTAAAATCCGGCGGGGACTTCCCCCTCAGGATTCATAACAAACGCCGCACACGTGTAGAATTGGCGGGAATCCAAGTCGGATCTCCCGTCGCTTCTATGACGCGCTTGCTGGGATGTGCTGTCACTATTCCAGTGAGTGCGAGATCTCGGCACCATGTTGCCGAGTATCAGCGCGACGCTGTCGTGCTAAAAGCACAATCTCACAAACACCTACTGTACTGTAGCTCCCCACAGCCAGCAGCACTCATGCAGCCCCCAAACCATGACACTCTCACCACCATGCTTGACTGTGTAGGCAAGTCACACTTGTCTTCAGCAAACTGTTTGCAGGCTTTCTTGTGCATCATTTTTAGAAGAGGCTTCCTTCTGGGACATCAATCCTGCAGACCAGTTTGATACGGCGTGTGGTCTGAGCACTGACAGGATGACCCCCCCACCCCTTTAACCTCTGCAGAAATGCTGGCAGCACTGAGAACGTGCTGAGAACGTGCACTCAAATTCTTTGGTTGACCATGGCGAGGCCACTTCTGAGTGGAACCTGTCTTGTTAAACCCCTGTATCGTCTTGGTCACCGTGCTCCAGCTCACTTTCAGGGTGTTGGCAATCTTCTTATAGCCTAGGCCATCTTTATGTAGAGCAATAATTTTTTTTCAGATCCTCAGAGAGTTCTTTGCCATGAAGTGCCATGTTGAACCTCCAGTGACAAGTATGAGAGAGTGTGAGAGCGATTACACCAAATTTAACACACTTTGCTCCCCATTCACACCTGAGACCTTGTAACACTAAGGGAGGGAGGAAAATGGCTAATTCGGCACAATTTGGCCATTTTCACTAAGGGGTGTACTCACTTTTGTTGCCAGTGGTTTACACATCAGTGTTGAGTTATTCTGAGGGCACACCAAATATACACTGTTATACAAGCTGAACACTGACTACTTCACATTGTATCAAAGTGTCATATCTTCAGTGTTGTCCCATGAAAAAATATAATAAAATATTTACAAAAATGTGAGTGGTGTACTCACTTTTGTGAGATACTGTAGGTATAGGCAGTATATAGTTGTAGGCTGTATATAGGTATAGGCTGTACTAGGGTTGTTGCGGGTATCGAAATTTCGATACCCAATCGATACTTTTGTCCCGGTATCGATACGATACCGGGATTTCCGTTTTTTCGATACTGGGCTGCGCTTCTGCGCAGTCTAGTATCTCTGAACATGAGCGCGCTGCTATCGGCGCGCTCATGTTCTCTCTCAGCAGCACGGGGAGAAGGAAGCTGTCCTCCCTCCCCCTGTGCTGCTGCCGCTGCCACCAATGAGAAGAGAGGGGCGGCAATGAGAAGAGAGGGGGTGGAGGAGGGGCGGCAATGAGAAGAGAGGGGCGGAGGAGGGGCGGGCGCACTGCGCCACCAATGATAGGATTACTATCGGAGCGATGGGAGGAGACATCAGCTTCACTAGTGGGCGTTCCTTTTCCCTGCGCTGCGATTGGACAGCGCTACAGCCAGGGAGAAGGAACGCCCACTAGTGAAGCTGATGTCTCCTCCCATCGCTCCGATAGTAATCAGCAGCATGTGGAGCAGGAGAGGAGACAGTAATGGGGCACTGCGGGCGAACGGAGCGGCGCCCAGGACTAAATGGTGAGTGCTGAGACATCGCTGGGCGCCGCTCTGTGTGGCCTAATAGTGAAAGTCTGGACTCATATACAGTAGTCAGTCTTTAACACATACAGGAGGCGGGTGCCGGCAGCAGAATCGCATTGCCGGCACCCTGCCCCTGACAGGGAGCTGCGATCAGCGGCAGTTAACTGCCGCTGATCTGCTAGTACCCGCCTCCTGTATAAAGGGGTAAAATCATTGGTGGTGCAGTGTGCCCCCCCCCCCCCCTCAATCCCCCCATCCCATTAAAATCATTGGTGGCACAGTGCGCCGGCCCCTCTCAACCCTCCAGTATTAAAATCATTGGTGGCAGTGGCCACAGGGACCTCTCCACTCCCCCTCATTGGTGGTGCAGTGGCAGCTTCTGATCGGAGCCCCAGCTGTGTAAGCCTGGGGCTCCGATCGGTTACCATGGCAGCCAGGAAGCCCTGGTTGCCATGGTAACATCCCTGATGCTGTGTGCACAAAGCACAGAGCAGCAGGGACAGTGTGGAGTCCTATTCACCCTGATAGAGATCTATCAGGGTGAATAGGAAAAGGGATGAAAGATCCCAGGTTCTAGCCCCTAAGGGGGGAAATAGTTATTAAATAAAAAGTGAAAAAAAAACAAAACACTAAAATATGAAGTATAAATCACCCCCCTTTTCCCAATTTCACATATAAAATATATAAATAAACATATTACATCGCCACGTCAGAAAAGTCCAAACTATTAAAATATAAAAAAAAAATCTAGGTGGTGAATGCCGGAACAGAAAAAATAAAATAAAAACTGCGCGATTCGCCATTTTTAAAAATGAGGAATGCACGTGGCTTTTTTTGTTTATTTTTTTCGCGTGGTATCGAATGGTATCGAGTATCGCAATACTTTTTCATGGTATCGAAACCGAATCAAAAATTTGGTATCGCAACAACTCTAGGCTGTACATAGGTGTAGACTGTATAGGTATAGGCTGTACATAGGTACATATAGGCTGTATATATGTGGAGGGCATGCTGCTGCAGAACACATGGGGTGAAACCACTGGCAAGAACACACCATCCCAGTGATAGACTATCACTGGGATGGTGTGTTCCTGCCAGTGGTTTCACCGCTTGGGTTCTGCAGCAGCATGCCCTCCAGGTATGTCCCCATCATACTTATGTAGCAGGCAGCTCTCAGTCTCAGAACAGAGTCTAGCTTTTAAGATGGTGCCGCCAACGCCGCCTCCACGTTACCACTCCCTGTGCACTGCTGCTCCTCCTCTTTGGTCAGGAAAAGAAGGAGGAGGCAACAGTAGCGCAGGAATATGTGGTGGGCGGCGCCCTGCTTACCACGCACATAGAAGGAGGAAGTTTGGAAGAACTCATCAATAGTGTGGGCAAGTGTATGGGCATTTTGCAAGCAGGGTGAGTGGGTGCGGCCGCTCACCCACGCAGCTTCGTACCGAACTTTAGGATTTTTGGACCCTGGACCCGAACCCGAACATTTCAGTAAAAGTTCTGGTTCGGTGTTCGGCGCTTTCTTAGCGCTTTTTGAAAGGCTGCAGAGCAGCCAATCAACAAGCGGTTAACTGTCTGACCTTAGAAGCCATCACAGCCATGCCTACTAATGGCATGGCTGTGATTGGCCAGAGCAGCATGTGACCCATGCTCTATATAAGCTTGAGTCACATATCGCTGCACGTCACTCTGCTGTTACAAGTGTAGGGAGAGGATGCTGCTGGACTTGTGATTTCAGGGAGAGAATAGGAGAGAATCTAACTCAGCGATCTACATATAAATAGTTGTGTGGGTGCAGGGCACAATCGTTTTACCCTGCCCTGAGCCCATTGAGCAAAAAAAAAAAAAAAAAAAAAAAGTATAATTCTGTTAGTTAGGTGGACGGCGGCGGCGGCCATTTTATCCAAGCTCAGTGCACCAGCACTGCATCTGAGCTTTTGGGACATTGCAAATCACATTTTTTTGGGGCAATCTACAACATCTGGATTAGTCAGTGTGCAATTTAGGGTAGATATACACCCATCATTTTCTGGGGTTTTAAAAACACACTTTTTTTTGCAAAAAAACAGTATTTTCCTGATCTGCAAGTGTTAAATTCAAGTTTAATATATACAGCTTTCATATTCTGTTACCAGAAAAAAACACTTTTTTGGCAATCTATAACATCTGGATTAGTCAGTGTGCAATTTAAGCTAGAAATACATTTTCTGGGGTTTTAAAAACACACGTTTTTTTTACAAAAACCACTGTTTTCAGGCCTTGCAACATCAGCACGTGTGAAATTACAGGCTTATATACTGCTGTCAAATTCAGTTGTTAAACAAACACTTGTTTGGGCAAAAAAAAAATTGTTGGCAGCCTTTGATGCAGATGTCATTGTGAGATACACCCTTAATACATTTGGGTTAGATTCAGAGATTTGAAATACCACCATTTGGTGCACCAATATTGAATTCAGGCCTACACTGGTTCAGGCCGTGTGAGATACACCCTCTACATACAGGAGTTTGATTCAGTCATTTGAAATACAGCCATTTGAAATACAGCCATTTTGGTCAAATAAATCTTTAATTCAGGCCTACACTGGTTCAGACCGTGTGAGATACACCCTCTACATACAGAGGTTTGATTCAGGCATTTGAAATACAGCCATTTGAAATACAGCCATTTTGGGTAAAGAAATATTTAATTCAGGCCTACACTGGTACAGACCGTGTGAGATACACCCTCTACATACAAAGGTTTGATTCAGGCATTTGAAATACAGCCATTTTGGTCAAAGAAATCTTTAATTCAGGCCTACACTGGTTCAGACCGTGTGAGATACACCCTCTACATACAGGGGTTTGATTCAGGCATTTGAAATACATCCATTTGAAATACAGCCATTTTGGGTAAAGAAATCTTTAATTCAGGCCTACACTGGTTCAGACCGCGTGAGATACACCCTCTACATACAGGGGTTTGATTCAGGCATTTGAAATAAAGCCATTTTGGGCAAATAAATATTTAATTCAGGCCTACACTGATTCAGACCGTGTGAGATGCACCCTCTACATACATGGGTTTGATTCCGGCATTTGAAATACAGCCATTTGAAATACAGCCATTTTGGGCAAAGAAATATTTAATTCAGGCCTACACTGGTTTAGACCGTGTGAGATACAACCTCTACATACATGGGTTTGATTCAGGCATTTGAAATACAGCCATTTGAAATACAGCCATTTTGGGCAAATAAGTCTTTAATTGAGGCCTACACTGGTTCAGGCCCTGTGAGATACACCCTCTACATACAGGGGTTTGATTCAGGCATTTGAAATACAGGCATTTGAAATACAGCCATTTTGGGCGAAGAAATATTTAATTCAGGTCTACACTGATTCAGACCGTGTGAGATACACCCCGTGTGAGATACACTCTGATAGGCAGAGGCGCATAAAGGAGTTCAACATATGGCTTGGTAAATGGTGTCAAGAGCAAGGATTTGGCTTTGTTTCTCATGATAGCTCTACTTGGAATAGAAAGGAACTGTACAAAAAAGATGGTTTGCATCTTTCTCTCAAAGGAACAAATGTACTCAGTGAACAACTCCAAGAATTTGCGAAAGAGTATTTAAACTAGGAAGGGGGGGCAAAAGAGTTAAAATAATAGAGTCCAATTGCCCCCCGAAACAATGCCAGAACAGGTCAGAAGCACAGAGGTTAAGAAATGATAAGCTCAGAGTCCTGTCTACAAATGCTCGCAGTTTAGGTAAAAAAAATCAATGAACTTGGGTCAATAATGGCATCTGAGAATGTAGATTAAGTGGCTGTTACGGAGACATGGTTTAATGAAAGAAATGACTGGGACATAACCATACCAGGGTACTCTTTATACAGAAGAGACAGAGAAGGCAAGAAAGGAGGAGGAGTCGCCCTGTATGTGAAAGATAGCATTAAATCTAACCTAATACAAGTTGGTGAGGCCAACATAGAGTCAGTTTGGGTTACGTTGCAGTTTGCTAACCATGCAGTAACTCGTGTAGGTGTGATATATAGACCACCTGGTCAAGTTAAAGAACTAGATGATCTACTAGTTGAAGAAATAGCTAAAATGACAATGAAAGGAGAAGTTATCATTATGGGAGATTTCAATCTTCCAGATATAAACTGGAAAACCAAAATAGCAAGTTCTACCAGGAGTACAGATATTCTAAATTCCCTACTGGGGTTATCTCTACAACAAGTGGTTGAGGAGCCAACCCGGAGGGAGGCCATTTTGGATTTGGTATTCACAAATGGGGATTCGGTATATGATGTCATTGTAGGCGAAGCCTTAGGATCTAGTGATCACCAGTCAGTGTGGTTTAATATAAGAACTGTGAAAGAGTCCCACCACACAAAAACAAAAGTTTTAGATTTTAGAAAAACAGACTTTTCAAAAATTAAATTAGTCATAAATGAGTCCTTATCAGACTGGAACGGATTACATGGAGTCCAGGAGAAATGGGACTACTTAAAAGGTGCATTATTGAAGGCAACAGAAAATTGCATTAGACTTGTCAGTAAAAGCAAAAAAAGGAAGAGACCACTGTGGTACTCAGCAGAAGTAGCCCAAATCATTAAAAATAAAAAGCTAGCATTTTGTAATTATAAAAAAAACCCAGAGCAATGAAGATAAGGAAATCTACAAGATTAGGCAAAAAGAGGCCAAGCAAGTTATAAGAACTTCTAAAGCGCAGGCAGAAGAAAAACTAGCTCAGTCTATGAAAAAAGGGGATAAGACATTCTTCAGATATATAAATGAAAAAAGGAAATTAAAACAAGGAATAACTAAATTAAAAACAAAGGAGGGAAGGTATGTAGAAGAGAATAAAGGGCTAGCCGACTGCCTTAATGAATACTTCTGTTCAGTTTTTACAAAAGAAAAAGAAGGAGAAGGACCTCCACTAGAAAGGATGACTAATAAATCGTTTGATGCATGTGTCTTTACAGAGGAAGATGTTCTAAGTTTGCTGTCTAAAGTGAAGACAAATAAGTCACAGGGGCCTGATGAGATACACCCAAAATTATTAAAAGAGCTTAGTGGTGAGCTGGCAAAACCGTTAACAGATTTATTTAACCAATCATTAGTAACAGGAGTCGTCCCGGAAGATTGGAAATTGGCAAATGTCGTGCCCATTCACAAGAAAGGTAGTAGGGAGGAATCGAGCAACTATAGACCAGTGAGTCTGACATCAATAGTAGGCAAATTAATGGAACCCCTATTAAAGGATAGGATTGTGGAACATCTAAAATCCCATGGATTGTAAGATGAAAAACAACATGGGTTTACTTCAGGGAGATCATGTCAAACAAATCTTATAGATTTTTTTGACTGGGTGACTAAAATAATAGACGGTGGAGGTGCAGTAGACATCGCATATCTAGATTTTAGTAAGGCTTTTAACACTGTCCCACATAGAAGACTTATCAATAAACTGCAGTCATTGAGCATGGACTCCCATATTGTTGAGTGGATTAGGCAGTGGCTGAGTGACAGACAGCAGAGGGTTGTAGTCAATGGAGAACATTCAAAACAAGGTCATGTTACCAGTGGGGTTCCACAGGGATCTGTACTGGGACCAATTTTGTTTAATATCTTCATAAGTGATATTGCAAAAGGCCTCGATGGTAAGGTTTGTCTTTTTGCTGATGACACAAAGATATGTAACAGGGTTGATGTTCCTGGAGGGAAACACCAAATGGAAAAGGATTTAGGAAAACTAGAAGAATGGTCAGAACTCTGGCAACTGAAATTTAATGTGGATAAGTGCAAGATAATGCACCTGGGGCATAAAAACCCAAGGGCAAAATATAGAATATTTGACACAGTCCTGACCTCAGTATCTGAGGAAAGGGATTTAGGAGTAATTATTTCAGAAGACTTAAAGGTGGGAAGACAATGTAATAGGGCAGCACGAAATGCCAGCAGAATGCTTGGATGTATAGGGAGAGGTATAAGCAGTAGAAAGAGTGAAGTGCTTATGCCGCTGTACAGAACACTGGTGAGACCTCACTTGGAGTATTGTGCGCAGTACTGGAGGCCATATCTCCAGAAGGATATAGATACTCTAGAGAGAGTTCAGAGAAGAGCTACTAAACTAGTACATGGATTGCAGGATAAAACTTACCAGGAAAGATTAAAGGACCATAATATGTATAGCTTGGAAGAAAGAAGAGACAGAGGGGATATGATAGAAACTTTTAAATACATAAAGGGAATCAACTCGGTAAAGGAGGAGAGCATATTTAAAAGAAGAAAAACTACCACAAGAGGACACAGTTTTAAATTAGAGGGGCAAAGGTTTAAAAGTAATATAAGGAAGTATTACTTTACTGAGAGAGTGGTGGATGCATGGAATAGCCTTCCTGCAGAAGTGGTAGCTGCAAATACAGTGAAGGAGTTTAAGCATGCATGGGATAGGCATAAGGCTATCCTTCATATAAGATAGGGCCAGGGACTATTAATAGGATTCAGATATATTGGGCAGACTAGATGGGCCAAATGGTTCTTATCTGCCGACACACTCTATGTTTCTATGTTACATACAGGGGTTTGATTCAGGCATTTAAAATACAGCCATTTTGGGCAAAGAAATCTTTAATTTAGGCCTACACTGGTTCAGGCCCTGTGAGACACACCCTCTACATACAGGGGTTTGATTCAGGCATTTGAAATAGAGCCATTTGAAATACAACCATTTTGGGCAAATAAATCTTTAATTAAGGCTACACTGGTTCAGGCCCTGTGAGATACACCCTCTACATACAGGGGTTTGATTCAGGCATTTAAAATACAGCCATTTTGGGCCAAAAAATCTTTAATTGAGGCCTAGTCTGGTTCAGGCCGTGTGAGATACACCCTTTACATACTGTCGTTCTATTCTACTATTAATTAAACACCCATTTAGGGCAAGATCCTAAATTAAAAAAATATAAGGAGAGCGTCAAATAAGGGACGTGGCCCAGGTCGTGGTGCTGCTGGTGGCGCTCCTGTTGCAGGGAGAGGACGTCGTTGATCTGTGCCAGCTATGCGCACAAGTGAAACACCTTTCTTCAAGTGCGAGTAGGCGACAAAGCCTGCAGCGGTATTTGGTCGGGCCTAATGCTGCTCTATGAATGGTGAGGCCTGAACAAGTACAGGCGATAGTAGATTGGGTTGCTGACAGTGGATCCAGTTCCTTCACATTGTCTCCCACCCAGTCTCCTGCTGAAAGACCAGAGTTGGCACCTGCAGCCGATGTCCATCAGTCTTTCACCTCACCCCCTTGCAAATCAGCCAAGCAGTCTGAGCCCCAAGTCATGCAGAAGTCTCTTCTGATTTTTGATGACTCTGTTAGCAGGGTTTCCCAGGGCCATCCACCTAGCCCTGCCACAGAAGTGGAAGAGATTGAGTGCACCGATGCCCAACCACTTATCTTTCAAGATGAGTACATGGGAGGACCATTGCAGCACGTCTCGGATGATGACGAAACACAGGTGCCAACTGCTGGGGCTTTTGAAAGTGTGCAGACCGACAAGGAAGGCAGGGGTGAAGACTGGGTGGAAGATGATGTGGAGGGCGATGAGGTCCTCGACCCCACATGGAATCAAGGTCATGCGAGTGACCTATGTAGTTCGGAGGAAGAGGAGGTGGTCGCACAGAGCCACCAGCACAGCAGAAGAGGGAGCAGGGTGCAAAAGCGGAGCGGCCGTCCTCTAGACAGTACGCCTGCTACTGCCCACCGCAGCAAGGGACCGAGCACACCAAAGCCAGCTCCAAGGAGTTCCCTGGCGTGGCAGTTCTTCAGTCAATGTGCTGACGACAAGACACAAGTGGTTTGCATGCTGTGCAATCATAGCCTGAAGCGAAGCATAAATGTTCTCAACCTGAGCACAACCTGCATGACCAGGCATTTAAGTGCAAAGCACGAGCTGCAGTGGAGTAGACACCTCAAAAACAAAGAAAGGTCTCTGGCTCCTCCTGCTTCCTCTTCTGCTGCAGTCTCGGCCTCTTCATCCACCTCTGGAGTGACAGTGCCACCTGCCACCGCGCAGAGGATCTGCCAGCAACACCAACACCTGGGTCACCAAGCATCTCCACAATGTCCCACGGAAGCGTTCAGCTCTCCATCTCCCAAATGCTGGAGAGGAAGAGGAAGTACCCCGCTACCTACCAGCGATCCCTAGCGCTAAATGCCGGCATTTCTAAATTACTGGCCTTTGAAATGCTGTCATTCCGTCTGGTGGAGACGGAGAGTTTTAAAGGCCTTATGGCGATGGCTGTCCCACAGTACGTCGTGCCCAGACACCACTACTTTTCAAGGCTTGCCATCCCTTTCCTGCACAACAAAGTAGGGGACAAAATCAGGTGTGCACTGCACAATGCCATCTGTGGCAAGGTGCACCTGACTACGGATACGTGGACCAGTAAGCACGGTCAGGGCCGTTATATCTCCATAACAGCACACTGGGTAAATGCAGTGGCGGCTGGGCCTGAGGCGGATAGCAGTTTGGCGCATGTCCTTCCACCACCGAGGATTGCAGGGCGCTTCAGTTTGCCTCCTGTTGCTTCCTCCTCCTACTCTGCTTCCTCATCCTCTACCAGCTCCTCATCTGGTCAGCGTAATACCTTCATCACCAACTTTAGCACAGCCAGGGGTAAACGACAGCAGGCAGTTTTAAAACTTATCTGTTTGGGGGACAAACCCCACACCGCGCAGGAGCTGTGAACGGGCCTTGAACAACAGACCGATGAGTGGTTTGTGCCAGTCAGCCTCAAGCCTGGCCTGGTGGTGTGTGATAATGGGTGAAATCTCATAGCAGCTCTGGGACTAGCCGGTTTGACGCACATCCCTTGCCTGGCGCATGTGCTGAATTTGGTGGTGCAGAGATTCCTTAAAACTTACCCCGATATGTCAGAGCTGCTGCATAAAGTGCGGGCCGTCTGTGCGCGCTTTCGGCATTCTCATTATGCTGCTGCTTGCCTGTCAGCGCTGCAGCGTAAACTTCGGCCTTCCCGCTCACCGCCTCATATGCGACGTGCCCACAAGGTGGAACTCCACCTTGCACATGCTGGCCAGACTGTGCGAGCAGCAGCAGGCGATAGTGGAGTTTCAGCTGCAGCACGCACGGCTGAGTCGCCCTGTGGAACAGCACCACTTCACCACCAATGACTGGGCCTCCATGCGAGACCTGTGTTCCTTGTTGTGCTGTTTCAAGTACTCCACCAACATGGCCAGTGCCGATAACGCCGTTCTCAGCGTTACTATCCCACTTCTATGCCTCCTTGAAAAAACGCATCTGGCAATGATGGAAGAGGATGTGGCACAGGAGGAGGAGGAGGAGGAAGAGGGATCATTTCGTAGGGTTTCCAGCCAGTCATTCCCAAATGGCTCCGATGGTGGGTTCCTGCACCCACAAACCCAAGGTACACAATTGTCCAGCCAGGGCACAGTTCTGGAGGATGACGAGGTGGAGGATGAGGAGGAGGACATGGAGGAGGAGGAACCATGTTCACAGCAGGGTGGCACCCAGACCAGCTCATGGCCATCACTGGTGCGTGGCTGGGGGGATACAGAGGACACAGACGATACACCTCCCACAGAGGACAGCTTTTCGTTGCCTCTGGGCAGCCTGGCACACATGAGCGATTACATGCTGCAGTGTCTCCGCAACGACCGCCGAGTTGCCCACATTCTAACTTGTGCTGATTACTGGGTGGCCACGCTGCTGGATCCCCGTTACAATGACAACGTACTGTCCTTAATTCCCTCACTGGAGCGTGATCGTAAGATGCGCGAGTACAAGCGCACACCTGACAGCGGAGGCACAGTGGAAGCACAAGGCGAAGGCAGAGGACGAGGAAGAGGTCGCTAACGCAGCTGGGTCACCGCCAGCACCTCTGAAGGCAGGGTTAGCATGGCCGAAATGTGGAAAAGCTTTGTCAGCACGCCACAACAACCAGCACTACCAGCTGATATGGAACGTCTTAGCAGGAGGCAGCATTTCACCAACATGGTAGAGCAGTATGTGTGCACACGCCTACACGTACTGAATGACGGGTCTGCCCCCTTAGTCTTCTGGGTCTCCAATTTGGGCACATGGCCTGAGCTTGCCCTTTACGCCTTGGAGGTGCTGGCCTGCCCTGCAGCCAGTGTATTATCTGAACGTGTGTTTAGCGCGGCAGGGGGCGTCATCACAGACAAGCGGATCCGCCTGTCCACAGCCAATGTGGACAAGCTCACGTTCATTAAAATGAACCTGGCATGGATCCCTCAAGACTTGTCCATAATAGACATGTATACCGGCACTAACCAGCCATTGTTATACTGCAGCGCAATTGCTCATGTTTGTATTTTGGATATTTCACACTCTTTTGGAGTGTACCCTAATTTTAAAAAAATAAATTAAAACCAAAAACCTGTGTTGGCTACCTCGTCCTCCTCCACCGCCGCTTCCACCTACACCGCTACGTCTACCACCACCTCAAACTCCTACTCCATATGGAACTCCACCTCATAAATCAAATTTTCTTTTTTTATTTGTACGTATTTTATTTTATATCATTTCACTACTTTGTCATTTACATTTTCTGGTGAAATTCACCAATTTTTGGGTGTATAGCACCACTGCTATACCCAGTAGGCTGGTTAAAATAAATAAATAAATTGTCAGTTACATTTTCTGGTGAAATTGACCAATTTTTGGGTGTGATGTACCACTGCTATACCTATGAAACACAGAGAGGAAATGCACCAACAAGAAATGCTACTGACTATACTGGGAAGTCATAAATGCAGGTATTAAAAGCTGAGACTTTCGCCAATATGTTCCAGTCAGGAAAATATCGGAGCCCATCACTGCACCACGTCACGGTCACTCAGCACGGCAGAGGGTCCTAGCCGCTGCTCTAACTATGGTGTGAACACGGTCTGGGGGTGATATAATTCAGCTCACAGCCAAGCTTCCACACAACCGCCCAGCATGAATACTGTGGTAGTACAATGTGAATGAGGCCAGGCTGTGAGCCACAGACCATGTGATGGAGGTTACCAGGTGCAGAAGAGTGTTTGAACACACTCAAATCTAACAAGACAAAAACACAGAAATGAAGTGGCAATTCTGGAGGAGCTGCTCAGCCCCTGACACTGTGGCGTGTCTTTTTATTGGAGGAGCAGCCCCACCGCATGTGGACCGCAATAAGCGACTAACCCCAGCAAAATATGCATACAATGGAGGATGTCGACGCGGTCCACATGCACCACAAGAGCAAACTACACAGAATGTAGCAAATAAACATATGAAACACAGAGAGGAAATGCACCAACAAGAAATGCTACTGACTATACTGGGAAGTCATAAATGCAGGTATTAAAAGCTGCATTTATGACTTCCCAGTATAGTCAGTAGCATTTCTTGTGAAATTCTTTTTATTAAAATTTTTATAAACAAACAAATAGAACAGAAATTGCTTTCTAAGTCGCGTGGAAGATATGAAGAAATAAACATAAAATTTTTCACAATGTCAAAAGAGAAACATATTATAAGCGATTTGTATAACAGCTTGTATTGTGAAGAAACGATTGTAACCAAGAAGTATTGATTATCAGTAAACATTCTTCCTATAAAAATAGTATATAACCTAAGGATATGAAAACAGAAAAACAAACAAATAACATAACTAACACATCAAAACTATGCAGGAATATCTCTCAAGTTTGAGAGGGATAATAATTACTGTTTAACCATCTGTCCCACCTATAATGAAATGTGGGAGTTTTGTCCTGTATCCTTGCAATTGTCTGTTCAAATGAACAGGTGGTATTTACAGCTTGCCATACTTCTTTTATATGTGGGGTATCTTTTGACTTCCAGTGTCTCGTTATCACTAGTTTCGTAGCCATAGCTACATGAGCCACTATTGACCTGAAGTCGTTCGGAAGATCTTCAAGTCCTAGTAATAACAGAGCCAGTTGTGGTGTTAATGTAAGACGTATGTTCAAGATAGAGTTTAAGACAATTTCCGCCGCTTTCCAAAGTGGCCGTATAGTGGTGCATTCCCAAAGTGTATGTATAAGCGTGCCCTTGGCTCCGCATTGTCTCCAGCATCTATCAGATGTATCAGGAAATATCAAATGTAACTTGCTTGGTGTATGATACCACCTGAAATATGTCTTATATAGCACCTCTTTGTGGTTGGTACTATGGAAAAGTTTGTGTATGTTGGAAAAAGAAGCATGCCAGTCTGACAGCTCTATTTTGATCTGCAGATCCTGCTGCCATTTGTCTAAGTGTTTATTGGTAGATGTATTAAGCGAGTCTGTCAACTGAGTGTAAAATGTGGAAATACCTTTTTTTTTCTTAAACAGCGTCGAAACCCTGATCATATGCGGTAAGGGTATCCTATCTGTTATAGAGCGCTTATTAGCAAAATCTCTGACATTCAAAAATCTATAAAAATCATCTCTTCCAAGATTAAATCGGGATTTAAGGTGCGAGAATGAAGTGAACATCCCATCAGTATAAAAATCCTGAAGGGAATTGATTCCTAAAGCTTTCCATTCTTGAACCAGGATCATATCTACCTGATCTTGTAGGGATTCTAAATTGCATTCAGAAAGTGGCAGATGTATTTTTACCTTTTCTCAATCTAATAAATTCTTTCCATATTTCATCTGAGATTTTAATTACTTTGATAGGAGGTGGAGAGGGTGGAAAGCCTAGCATGGGAGCTAGCAGCCTAGTTTTCAACGTGTGGAGACCGCAGATGCTTTTCTCTATTTGAACCCATAATTTCTCTGGATTGTCCGACCACCAGTGGGACAGTTGGTCCAATATAGCTGAAGAATAATAAAATTGTATGTGTGGGACTCCCAAACCGCCCTTTTTCTGGTGTCTAATAATAGTTTTAAATGCCACTCTAGGTTTTTTATAATTCCAGATAAACAACCTAAGCTTGGCGTTCAATGATGTGAAAAATGATTGAGGTATTTCAACTGGCAGTGACCTGAAGAGGTACAATAGCCTCGGCAGAAGCAGCATCTTATATGCCGCTATCCTGCCTAGCCAGGAGATAGTGTTCTTTGAATATTCAGCCATGTCTTTATTCATTTCTGAGGCCAACCTAGGATAATTATTTTCAAATAATTTTGATGAGGGATGTGACACCCGTATGCCCAAGTAAGTTATTTCCGACTGTTGCCAATCAAGTCTATATTTTTGTTTAAGATCTTCTAAAAGAGTTGTGGTGATGCTGAGTGATAAAGCTTGAGACTTATCCTGATTTATTTTATAGTAAGATATCTTTCCAAATAGCTGGGAAGTATCAAAGAAAGCCTTCAATGAGGTTTGAGGGTTGGTTAATGACAATATGATGTTGTCAGCGAATAGAGCTAGTTTATACTCTTGATTACCTAATTTAATACCTTGTATGTCTGGGTGTCGTCTAATTGCCATAGCCAATGGTTCTATCGAGAGTATGAACAGTAAGGGGGAGAAAGGGCAACCTTGCCTAGTGCCATTCGTAATATTGAATGACTCTGATAAGGAGCTGTTCACGTATACATTGGCAGAGGGATTGCTGTAAAGTGCTCCGATGCCAGAATATATAGGCCCGATTATCCCAAATTCCTCCAACACCTTGAAAGCGTAAGACCAATTAATGCGGTCAAACGCTTTCTCGGCGTCTATTGTTAAAAAAATGGACGGTACTTTAAGTTTCTCACAATATTGAAGTAGGGATATGATACGTCTAGTATTGTCAGGCCCTTGCCTATTTTTCAAAAAGCCAACTTGATCTTTATGAGTTAGTCCAGGGAGAATATTTTGAAACCTGTCTGCTATGATTTTAGCATAGATTTTAATATCCACATTTAATAAGGATATCGGCCTATAGTTTTTAACATCTGAAGGGTCTTTACCCGATTTTGGAATTGTCACAATTGTGGCCCTCAGCATGTCTTTAGGGAAATTACCAGATGAAAATGCCATATTATATATTTTATGTAAATAAGGTAGTAGTATATCTATGAATTTTTTATAATATTCGGCTGAAAACCCATCAGGGCCTGGGGACTTCTGGTTGGGGGATGTTTTTACCGCTTTAGAAATCTCAACCAAAGAAATTGGGAGATTCAATTGTTGGAGCTGTTCTGATTTGATTTTTGGCAGATTCAATTTGTTTAGGAAATTTTCAATATCTAATTCATTTACCAATTGTTGTGAGTTAGAAGCTAAATTGTATAAATCTTCATAGTAATGTTTGAAAGCGTTTGCAATATCTCTAGGGGCCATTTTTGTCTGTTTAGTACTTGGGTGTATGATATGACGGATTTTAGTCTTTTGAATCCTTGCTTTCAAACGTCTTGCAAGAAGAGCTCCTGCTTTATTATCATGCGAGTAGAAATTAATTTTAGTCTGTCTGAGAGACTTCTCATACTTGAATAATAATAAATTGTAAAGTTTGAACCTTACTTTTTGTAATTCCTCAGTAACACTATAGGACGGGTTTACTTTATTTTTAGTTTCCAGATTTTTAATTAGTTTCAAAGCTTCATTAATTTCTTTTTCTCTCTGTTTTTTAATATATGAACCAATAGACATGAAAGTGCCTCTGATTTTAGCTTTATGCGCAGACCAGATGATGAAAGGGTCTACGTCAGGGGTATCATTAAGATTAAAATATTCCTTCAGGTCAGATTCAATGGAGTTGGTTGATTTTTCGTTATTTAATATAAATGGGTTAACTCTCCATATATAGTCATTAGTTTGCTGTCGATTTGTGGAAATACTCAGGGTGATAGGAGCATGGTCAGACCAAACAATATTACCAATTTCAGATTTGGATACTAAATCTATAAGAGGTTTTTCAATTAGAAAAGAATCAATCCTAGAATATGAATTACATTTGTTTGAGAAATGAGTATAGTCTTTTTCTGACGCGTGTTGTAATCTCCAGATATCAAAGAGATCGTTGTGTTCTATCAGTTTTTGAAATGCTGAATCTCTGTATCTACTGCCATGAGTGGAGTCTGACACAGAGTTGAGGACTGCATTAAAATCCCCTCCTATTATTAAGGAACCTTTTTTCACAGAGTTTATTTTTTTCAGCAATTTTTTTAAGAATTTAGTTTGTCCCAGGTTGGGGGCATACACATTAACTAGGGTGTAGAGTCTATTATCAATTTGGACTATCAATATAATGAATCTCCCTGCTGGGTCTAAATACTGCTCTTGAACATCAACCGAAATGGTATCTTTAAACGCTATTAGAACTCCCCTTTTTTTCTTTTTATAGGTGGTGTAGATTATTTTTGGAAACTTTTTATGTTGTAATTGTGGAGTGCTATTTTCAGCGATATGAGTCTCTTGGGCATACAGTATGTCACATTTCCTATTTAGTGCCTCATTCCATAACTGGTGTCGCTTAAAATGGGAATTTAAACCCCTCACGTTAATCGAGGTTAAGGTGATAGCCATAGTTGTAAATTAGACATTGCTGAGTACCTCAATACCTCCAGGTCACCATACCAGCCGCATACATTTAAGGTTGTATCACATTCTTTGTCTAGGTGCCAAGATCCAGGACAATATAGATGGACAGTAGTATAAAGATAGATGTACATCCCTGCAACAATAACATAACATAAACAAACAATTGTTAAAGCTGAAACGTTAAGAGTAGATGTTGAAACAAATAGCCCTAGAGCAAACAGGGCAGAAAAGGGTAGATGATCCGGTGTCATCTATAAAGGGTTTAGGGCGGGTAAGTCCGGCAGACATGAAGATTTTCTCCTCCACATTAAAATAAGCTCTTTGTAGCTGCCTCAGGCGTCGCCCCATTTGTCTATGATGATTGTAGCAGTCTCAGGCGTCGTCTCTTTGTTTAGGATGACTCACTGTTCTATTGTGGAGATGTGCTTTGTAAGATAGCTGGCTCTCCTGTGGCCTTCTGAGGGCTTTGTCTTGGTAGAGTGGGGGTTGTTCCAACTTTAAATTCCAATCTCTAAGGGTGGATAGTGCGGTTTCAGGCGATTTAAGTATGTGCAATACGCCATCTTTTAAAACTAAAACCTTAACAGGAAAACCCCATCTGTAGCCGATTCCGTTGGCAGCTAAGGTTTTAGTAACCACTGTAAATTCTTTTCTAGCCTTGATGGTGGCCGCAGAGAGATCAGTAAATAGCTTCAAACCAGCATATTGATCAGGAAGAATAGGGTTCTTCCTCATTTCCCTTAACATCAATTCTTTCACATGGAAAAAAGTAAATCGTGCCAAAACATCACGGGGAACATCCTTATGCAAAAACGCAGGTTTGGGCAGCCTGTGTGCCCTATCAATGCTGAGTTCATAGTCCTTAGCATGGGGAATCAACACTTTGATGAGATCAGAAATATAAGGGACCAGTTCACTGTTGGGAACAGACTCAGGGACCACTCTGAATTTAATATTATTTAGTCTACTACGATCCTCCAAATCAATGATTTTGGCTTGCAGCGATTCCACTGTGTCTTCTATAATATTGTGGCGGTCAATCACTTCGTTCTGTGATTCTGCAAATTCTCCCATTTTATTTTCTATATGTGACACTCTGTCACCAAGATCCTCTATGGCTTGTTGAAATGGTAAGATAGATGCTTTAAAGTCGTTATTAATAGAGCTCCTCAATGCTAGGAGCATATCATTTATAAGGGACGCAGACAGGTCTTGATCTGCGGCTGGGAAATCAGTGACGGTATCGGGCACAGTCTCGGTAGTATGCGCTGTACTCACTGTGTCCTGGCTCCGATCATGCTGCGGCTTCTCCTCCGTTCTTTGAGGGTTCCGTGCCGGCGATACGATCCCCTGCTTCTTAGAACTGTAGGCAGCTTCTCTCCGCCCGCGATCGCTGTCTTCCAGGGAGTCAGATAGCTGGGGATTTGTGCTAGCGGCTGGCGCTGCAGCTCCTGCCACGATCCTCTCTCTGCTTTGTTCACGCGGCGCTTTACAGGAGTCCGATCCAGCGCTGGATAAATCCTTTATTAAGTCCGTCGGTGTCCCCTTTTTAAACGGGGTGCAGGGAGGCACATGTGGTATTCTCTTCTCTGTATTGATCGGAGTATTATAAACCGATCGCTTCTCATATGTAGGAGCCCTCCTGTAGTTAGAGCCCGATGAGGCATCAGAGACAGTCCCTGCATCGTCTCGGTCCTCTTGTTCATGGCTGGAAAACGATCTATTTCTCCGAATTGATCCGTTAGAGTTCTTGGGTCCTCTGATCCTTGATTGTCTGGACCTCTTAGTAGAATAAAAGTGGTCCATTTTGAGGCAGAAGTCGATAATTTGCCGCTTTTAGAGCTATTATGTGGAGGAGCTCTCACCTCATGTGGCCATTCAGTTCAGCAGCCAAGCCACGCCCCGTCAGTAGCATTTCTTGTTGGTGCATTTCCTCTCTGTGTTTCATATGTTTATTTGCTACATTCTGTGTAGTTTGCTCTTGTGGTGCATGTGGACCGCGTCGACATCCTCCATTGTATGCATATTTTGCTGGGGTTAGTCGCTTATTGCGGTCCACATGCGGTGGGGCTGCTCCTCCAATAAAAAGACACGCCACAGTGTCAGGGGCTGAGCAGCTCCTCCAGAATTGCCACTTCATTTCACTGCTATACCTAGCAGACAGGTTAAACATTTTTATAAATAGTCAGTTACATTTTCCGGTGATATTCACTAATTTTTGGGTGTGATATACCACTGCTATACCTAGTAGACAAGTTTAAAAAAAATATATTGTCAGTTACATTTTTTCTTTAAATTCACCAATTTTTGGGTGTAATATACCCCTCCTCTACCTAGTTGACAGCTTAATAAATTTCAATAATTTTTCTGTTACATTCTTGGGTTGACATTATACAATTTTAGATGTGAATAAACACCTGCTATGCATAGGTGACTAAAATGTAATATATTATTCAGTAATTAATGCGCGCCACATCCTTTCATTCAATGCTTAAACTTTGAAAAGTTTTCACACTTTTACGCTTTAATAATTTCTCCCATATTTCAACTCTATAATTTTAAATTTGAAAAAAATGAATCCTCCCTTGGATGTGGTCTCTCTTTCTCACGCTCCCTCTCTAGCCTGGAACCCTTATTCCCCGCCACCCATGATCACCATGGTAGGCGCATAAAAGAACATTGAAAGTTGATAGAGCAGATATCAAATTGGATTGTGAACTTCACAGGGACGTGCGAGTAAAAATTGCGATAACGATATGCGATGCGTTATTTCAAGGGAATTGTGCTAGAGGTCTATTTGCTTGGATTTTCCCATATGAGCCGCTGACGCGGCTGGGTATGACATAGTTATGGGGGATCTGTGGATGGCACTGTTATGGGGGATCTGTGGATGACACTGTTATGGGGGATCTGTGGAAGGCGCTGTTATGTGGGGGATCTGTGGATGGCGCTGTTATGTGGGGGATCTGTGGATGGCGCTGTTATGCGGGGAATCTGTGGATGGCGCTGTTATGGGGGTGATCTGTGGATGGCGCTGTTATGTGGGGGATCTGTGGATGACGCTGTTATGTGGGGGATCTGTGGATGACGCTGTTATGTGGGGATCTGTGGATGACGCTGTTATGTGGGGGATCTGTGGAGGACGCTGTTATGTGGGGGATCTGTGGATGACGCTGTTATGTGGGGGATCTGTGGATGACGCTGTTATGTGGGGGATCTGTGGATGACGCTGTTATGTAGGGGATCTGTGGATGATGCTGTTTTGGGGTATCTGTGGATGACGCTGTTATGTGGGGGATCTGTGGATGACGCTGTTATGTGGGGGATCTGTGGATGATGCTGTTATGTAGGGGATCTGTGGATGATGCTGTTTTGGGGTATCTGTGGATGACGCTGTTATGTAGGGGATCTGTGGATGATGCTGTTTTGAGGTATCTGTGGATGACGCTGTTATGTGGGGGATCTGTGGATGACGCTGTTATGGGGGATCTGTGGAGGACACTGTTATGGGGGATCTGTGGATGACGCTGTTATGTGGGGGATCTGTGGATGATGCTGTTATGTGGGGGATCTGTGGATGACGCTGTTATGTGGGGGATCTGTGGATGACGCTGTTATGGGGGATCTGTGGAGGACGCTGTTATGGGGGATCTGTGGAGGACACTGTTATGTGGGGGATCTGTGGATGATGTTGTTATGTAGGGGATCTGTGGATGATGCTGTTATGTGGGGGATCTGTGGATGACGCTGTTATGGGGGATCTGTGGAGGACGCTGTTATGGGGGATCTGTGGAGGATGCTGTTATGGAGATCTGTGGAGGACACTGTTATGGGGTATCTGTGGAGGACACTGTTATGGGGGATCTGTGGAGGACACTGTTATGGGGGATCTGTGGAGGACACTGTTATGGGGGATCTGTGGAGGACACTGTTATGGGGGATCTGTGGAGGACACTGTTATGGGGGATCTGTGGAGGACACTTATGGGGGACCTGTGGATGACGCTGTTATGGGGTGGATCTGTGGATGGCACTGTTATAGGGAATGTGTGCTATAACACATAGGGCCATGAGGGGGGCCAGCATAAGACACACATCTAGCATCTTATGCTGGTCCCCCTCATGGCCCTATGTGTCCCCTCATGTGTCCTAAACTGCGCAAATAACTCTCCTATTGATAAAATGGCCAGCCTCTGTACTCACTTTCACTGACGTCACTGTCACGCTCCTCCCACTTAATTCAGGAAGCAGGAGCGTGACTAAGTGACTTCAGTCATGCGCCACCCGGCTTGCTCGCTGCTGCTCGCTGCAGTGCATTCATCGTGAAAGTAAGTACAGAGGCTGGCCATTTTATCAATAGAAGAGAGGACATTTTATCAATAGGGGCCACTTCATATATAATCGCGGCATTTTCGGGTCGGCCGAATCGCCATATCACATTTGGCGATTATCGCGATTCGATTATTTTTGCGATATATCATGCAGCCCTAGTGTGCACACGCCTACACGAACTGACTGACGGGGGTCAGCCCCTGCAACTTCTGGGTCTCCAAATTGGGCACATGGCCTGAGCTTGCCCTTTACCCCTTAGAGGTGCTGGCCTGCCCTGCAGTTAGTGTATTGTCTGAACATGTGTTTAGCATGACTGGAGGGGGTTATCACAGGTTATATTTCCCAATGTTTTGTGGTGTAAACCAATTAAAAAAAATACAAATACATTTAAAACCAAAAGAAGTGTAGGCTACTTCCTCCTCCTCCACCGCCACTTCCACCTACACCGCCACATCCACCGCCTCCTCAACCTCCTACTCCATATGGACCTCGTCCTCCTAGATCAAGATTATTATTTTTTATTTTTACATATTTTATGTTATTTTAAGTCATTTCCCTATCCATATTTGTTTGCAGAGCACTTGCCATGCTCTTAACCACATTTTGACGACATTTGCAGCCCTCTAGCCCTTTCCATTACATTTTTACAGCCATTTTAGTGCTCAAAAGTTCGGGTCCCCATTGACTTCAATGGGGTTCGGGTGCGGGGTCAAGTTCGGATCAAGTTCGGGTCCCGAACTCAAACCTTTTTCTCAAGTTCGGCCGAACCCCTCGAACCCGAACATCCAGGTGTCCGCTCAACTCTACTCGTGAGGCTTTGCGCAATAATTTCAAAAAATTAATTTGTACTGTAAAGAAACATTTCCCGAACTCGGGTTTGGTTCCAAGGTACCACTTCGGCAATAACTTCGGCTCATCGGAGCCAATACATTTTAATACTGTACGTAGCTCCTGCTCCATACAGTATTAGAACAAAGTTTTTTGCGAATCTCCGAAGTTGATTCGCTCATCCCTAGTGATATCTATACCCTCAAAAGTGATATAAAATAGAACTGAAACCCCTGGTGAAACTGTATGACCTGGAACACATAGAGGACTTAAACATATACGTCGTGTTTGTCCCAAATGGGGTGGTATCACTCAGTGTGTACACCTTAGCTCCACTAAACCGGTTATCACGAAGGGGTGTCACTTGAATTAAATCCAACAATGTACAGTCGTAAGGGTCACCAGAAAACAGCGTGGGTGATCACACTTTACTGGTTGTCGCCATAGAATATATAACCAGGAGGGATTGGGATGGTGCAGGCTAATGTATTACCAAAGTGGGCTCTGTGTTAGCTTTCTGTCAAAAGTCCCAGGTGGTAGCCTCAATATTATCGACCATCTCAGGGTGTAACGGCCGCCTTAACTGTGGTGCCTACAACTCTGATCACCCAGCCCTACCTGCCTACAAAGTCTCAGCTAGCTACACAGTATATATCCCACACGTGCGTCTGGCTCAACTCGTTTCTTCATATGTGAGTCATCAGGAGCTAGTAAAACAGTGGTTATTCAGCAGAGAAAAACCGGCGCTGATATGGCTGTAAGACGACCGCCTAAAAGAGGGAGAACCGCCCCCAAGGAGGAGTCAAGGCGTGCCATCCAGTCTGATGGTAGATGGGCAAGTACACTCCTTACCACCGCCTGGCTGCACGAGATGGATCACCCGACTCATGATTAGGTAAGTAGATAAAACGAGGATCTATGCAGCAGGGAAAAGTTCCCATAGATGCCATGACAAATGACAAGGGAACATAGCAGAAACAGAGGCTGTTACCTGATAACATAAAAACACAGCGAAAAAAAATCAAAGATTGCTAATGTGACAAGAAGTACGACATCCGCACATAATCGGTATTATATGATGATATAATGGAGATATTAACACCATTACGAGTCTTATGCCAGCATCCAATTGACATGAAGGAGCCCCAGATCTGATATAGATTAAATAAACTGCAGAGATCGGACGCGCTAATGTCAGTGGGAATGTTATAATGACAAGATGTTAAATGTCATACTCTGGTGATTAGAAGATGATGTAAGAATGCGCCTTGCCAAATTGTAATGGTCACATACAGGGAGTGCAGAATTATTAGGCAAGTTGTATTTTTGAGGATTAATTTTATTATTGAACAACAACCATGTTCTCAATGAACCCAAAAAACTCATTAATATCAAAGCTGAATATTTTTGGAAGTAGTTTTTAGTTTGTTTTTAGTTTTAGCTATTTTAGGGGGATATCTGTGTGTGCAGGTGACTATTACTGTGCATAATTATTAGGCAACTTAACAAAAAACAAATATATACCGATTTCAATTATTTATTTTTACCAGTGAAACCAATATAACATCTCAACATTCACAAATATACATTTCTGACATTCAAAAACAAAACAAAAACAAATCAGTGACCAATATAGCCACCTTTCTTTGCAAGGACACTCAAAAGCCTGCCATCCATGGATTCTGTCAGTGTTTTGATCTGTTCACCATCAACATTGCGTGCAGCAGCAACCACAGCCTCCCAGACACTGTTCAGAGAGGTGTACTGTTTTCCCTCCTTGTAAATCTCACATTTGATGATGGACCACAGGTTCTCAATGGGGTTCAGATCAGGTGAACAAGGAGGCCATGTCATTAGATTTTCTTCTTTTATACCCTTTCTTGCCAGCCACGCTGTGGAGTACTTGGACGCGTGTGATGGTGCATTGTCCTGCATGAAAATCATGTTTTTCTTGAAGGATGCAGACTTCTTCCTGTACCACTGCTTGAAGAAGGTGTCTTCCAGAAACTGGCAGTAGGACTGGGAGTTGAGCTTGACTCCATCCTCAACCCGAAAAGGCCCCACAAGCTCATCTTTGATGATACCAGCCCAAACCAGTACTCCACCTCCACCTTGCTGGCGTCTGAGTCGGACTGGAGCTCTCTGCCCTTTACCAATCCAGCCATGGGCCCATCCATCTGGCCCATCAAGACTCACTCTCATTTCATCAGTCCATAAAACCTTAGAAAAATCAGTCTTGAGATATTTCTTGGCCCAGTCTTGACGTTTCAGCTTGTGTGTCTTGTTCAGTGGTGGTCGTCTTTCAGCCTTTCTTACCTTGGCCATGTCTCTGAGTATTGCACACCTTGTGCTTTTGGGCACTCCAGTGATGTTGCAGCTCTGAAATATGGCCAAACTGGTGGCAAGTGGCATCTTGGCAGCTGCACGCTTGACTTTTCTCAGTTCATGGGCAGTTATTTTGCGCCTTGGTTTTTCCACACGCTTCTTGCGACCCTGTTGACTATTTTGAATGAAACGCTTGATTGTTCGATGATCACGCTTCAGAAGCTTTGCAATTTTAAGAGTGCTGCATCCCTCTGCAAGATATCTCACTATTTTTGACTTTTCTGAGCCTGTCAAGTCCTTCTTTTGACCCATTTTGCCAAAGGAAAGGAAGTTGCCTAATAATTATGCACACCTAATATAGGGTGTTGATGTCATTAGACCACACCCCTTCTCATTACAGAGATGCACATCACCTAATATGCTTAATTGGTAGTAGGCTTTCGAGCCTATACAGCTTGGAGTAAGACAACATGCATAAAGAGGATGATGTGGTCAAAATACTCATTTGCCTAATAATTCTGCACTCCCTGTATATGTTTTTTAATGATTATACAATACATTTTGATACATGTATTGGTAGTTTGGTACTTCATTTTGTTGAGTTGAGTAATATGTAGAGGAAGTACACCTGTGTACGCACTTGCTATATTGATCCAGTTGAATATAATAAAAATAAAGCTCTAACATAAAACTGATAGCTTGTCAGTGTCTGCAGTACATTACTTATAATTTAATTACCCAGCTCTAAGAAAGTTTATGACTTCCTTGTTAGAGTAGCTACTGATAGATAATTCACTTTAACTTTGGCTTCTGGTTAGGGATGAGCGAACCCGAACTGTATAGTTCGGGTTCGTACCGAATTTTGGGGTGTCCGTGACATGGACCCGAACCCGAACATTTTCGTAAAAGTCCGGGTTCGAGTTCGGTGTTCGGCGCTTTCTTGGCGCTTTTTGAAAGGCTGCAAAGCAGCCAATCAACAAGCATCATACTACTTGCCCCAAGAGGCCATCACAGCCTTGCTTACTATTGGCATGGCTGTGATTGGCCAGTGCAGCATGTGACCCAGCCTCTATATAAGCTTGGGTCACGTAGCGCTGCACGTCACTCTGCTGATACAAGTGTAGGGAGAGGTTGCAGCTGCGACGTTAGGGCGAGATTAGGCAGTGATTAACTCCTCCAAAAGACTTCATTCAGTAATCGATCTACAGCTGTGGATCATTGAACTGCTGCTATTCAATTGCTCATTGTTTTTAGGCTGCCCAGAGCGTTTTTCAGTCACTTTTTTCTAGGGTGATCGGCGGCCATTTTGTGGCTTGTGGTGCGCCAGCACAAGCTACCACCAAGTCCATTTAACCATCAATAGTGTGGTTATTTTTTTCTATATCCTACATCAGTGTCAAGCTGTCATCAAGTGCATTTAACCATCAATAGTGTGGTTATTTTTTGGCCATATACTACATCAGGGGCAAGCTGAGCCTGTCACCCAAGTGCATTTAACCATCAATAGTGTGGTTATTTTTGGGCTATATCCTACATCAGGGTCAAGCTGTCATCAAGTGCATTTAACCATCAATAGTGTGGTTATTTTTTGGCCATATACTACATCAGGGGCAAGTTGAGCCTGTCACCCAGCGCCTAAAAAATAGGCCTCACATTTATATTCATCCAAATCTGTCATTACTGCTTTAGCTGGTCAAGTTATTTAGTGTCCGTCAAAGCACAGTTTTTGTTCTGGGTTGAAATAAAATTCCCAATTTTGCAATTCTCAAAATTAGTGGTTTCTGCTGTATCAGGCCTACTTTTTTTTGAATCAGATAATTTTTATTGCTTTTTCAAGAAAATTTGTAATACAATTACAACAATAACCCACCCTTCCCACCCAACCCCACCCCAACCCCACCCCAAAGCACGCCCATTTAGAAGAAGCAGTATACAGTCCATAACTGTGATTAGAAAGTCCATCTGGAAAAATCATAGTCCATTCTCTTAAATCATAGTACATGACATCGCAGAGCTTCCATACTACTAAATATATATCCACTTAATATACCGGCACAAATATACCATCATAGTTTACTATCCCATGTTTTATCATTCACATACTCATACACATCCGTCTCTAACACTCCTTTCATACCCTGCGAGCATACTCTAGGACAAGTCATAATGTGTAATCCACGAGGACCATCCCTTCAAATTTTTTCCTTGAGTTCCTTTTCAAATAAACATATTCCTCCAGCTTAACCAGTGTATGCACCCTACCTACTACTTCTTGAAACGCAGGAGCTGTTTCATCAATCCAGTGAAATGCTATGCACTTCCTCGCTTGATATAATATCCTCATTACGGCCACCTTTTTTTTTTAACATGTTTCTTGGTACTTTTACAAAACCAAGTAAACAGGTCAATGGTCCAATTTCTAGATTAATTTGAAAAACCCTGTTTATAAGTTCCACTATCTCAACCCAATACCTTCTTAATCGTGGGCAATTCCACATAAGATGGATCAAATTTGCACTACTAATATTACAACGTGGACAGACATCATTCTCCCTATAACCCATTCTGAATAGTAGTGCAGGTGTTCTATAGACCCTATGTAGGAGATATAATTGTGAGATCCTATATGACTCGCTCAATGACAGCGTCGGTAGGTCAGTGAGAATTTCCTTCCATTGCTCCTCAGTTAGCTCCTCAATATCCTTCTTCCATTTCTCATACAGTTTCAGTGGGTTGGATTTATCAATTTCCTCCCTGAGTGTGTTGTAATATATGGATATCACCCCACTAGTGGAACCTGACCTTGCTGTGTAGTCAATGATGGGGCATCTGGCTGCCTGTTGGATCTTTCCCTTCTTTTCCTGAGTTTGAATAGCGTGCCTCAACTGTAAATACACATAGAAATATTTATGTGGAATACTAAATTCCTGTCTTAATACCTCAAAGTTCTTTAATGACCCGTCCGAAAACAGTTGAGCCATCCTCCCCAACCCATATTGCTCCCACTGTTGCACTCCACTAATCTTATTCAATTCAGAATATAGGCAATTGGGCCATATAGGTGTGTGAGTACTATACCCGGTTATACTCATTCTTTCTTTGGTTTTCCACCATATCTTATGCATCATGTTTATCAATGGATATTGAGTACCATGAGAATGAAATGAACCATCCTCTAAAGCCGACAATAAGCATGTACGATGTATCAAATGTTGAACAATGCGACCCGCACTATTCAATTGCGTCACATCTCCCCATCCTCTAAAATGCTGTAACTGGGCTGCAATGTAATAGGACCAAGGATCTGGTACAGCCAGTCCTCCTTGTGTTTTAGGTCGTTGCAGGGTTGAAAGCTTAATCCTAGGGACACCTCCCCTCCATATTAACCACCTCCGGACCGCCTAACGCAGGATCGCGTTCCGGAGGTGGCAGCCCTGCGCAGAGTCACGCATATATGCGTCATCTCGCGATGGGCGAGATTTCCTGTGAACGCGCGCACACAGGCGCGCGCGCTCACAGGAACGGAAGGTAAGAGAGTTGATCTCCAGCCTGCCAGCGGCGATCGTTCGCTGGCAGGCTGGAGATGTGTTTTTTTTAACCCCTAACAGGTATATTAGACGCTGTTTTGATAACAGCGTCTAATATACCTGCTACCTGGTCCTCTGGTGGTCCCCTTTGTTTGGATCGACCACCAGAGGACACAGGTAGCTCAGTAAAGTCCCACCAAGCACCACTACACTACACTACACCCCCCCCCCGTCACTTATTAACCCCTTATTAGCCCCTGATCACCCCTGATCACCCCATATAGACTCCCTGATCACCCCCCTGTCATTGATCACCCCCCTGTCATTGATTACCCCCCTGTAAAGCTCCATTCAGATGTCCGCATGATTTTTACGGATCCACTGATAGATGGATCGGATCCGCAAAACGCATCCGGACGTCTGAATGAAGCCTTACAGGGGCGTGATCAATGACTGTGGTTATCACCCCATATAGACTCCCTGATCACCCCCCCTGTCATTGATTACACCCCTGTCATTGATCAACCCCCTGTAAAGCTCCATTCAGATGTCCGCATGATTTTTACGGATGCACTGATAGATGGATCCGATCCGCAAAACGCATCCGGACGTCTGAATGAAGCCTTACAGGGGCGTGATCAATGACTGTGGTGATCACCCCATATAGACTCCCTGATCACCCCCCTGTAAAGCTCCATTCAGATGTCCGCATGATTTTTACGGATGCACTGATAGATGGATCCGATCCGCAAAACGCATCCGGACGTCTGAATGAAGCCTTACAGGGGCGTGATCAATGACTGTGGTGATCACCCCATATAGACTCCCTGATCACCCCCCTGTCATTGATCACCCCCCTGTAAAGCTCCATTCAGATGTCCGCATGATTTTTACGGATGCACTGATAGATGGATCCGATCCGCAAAACGCATCCGGACGTCTGAATGAAGCCTTACAGGGGCATGATCAATGACTGTGGTGATCACCCCATATAGACTCCCTGATCACCCCCCTGTAAAGCTCCATTCAGATGTCCGCATGATTTTTACGGATGCACTGATAGATGGATCCGATCCGCAAAACGCATCCGGACGTCTGAATGAAGCCTTACAGGGGCGTGATCAATGACTGTGGTGATCACCCCATATAGACTCCCTGATCACCCCCCTGTCATTGATCACCCCCCTGTAAAGCTCCATTCAGATGTCCGCATGATTTTTACGGATGCACTGATAGATGGATCCGATCCGCAAAACGCATCCGGACGTCTGAATGAAGCCTTACAGGGGCATGATCAATGACTGTGGTGATCACCCCATATAGACTCCCTGATCACCCCCCTGTCATTGATCACCCCCCTGTAAAGCTCCATTCAGATGTCCGCATGATTTTTACGGATCCACTGATAGATGGATCGGATCCGCAAAACGCATCCGGACGTCTGAATGAAGCCTTACAGGGGAGTGATCAATGACTGTGGTGATCACCCCATATAGACTCCCTGATCACCCCCCTGTCATTGATTACCCCCCTGTAAAGCTCCATTCAGATGTCCGCATGATTTTTACGGATGCACTGATAGATGGATCGGATCCGCAAAACGCATCCGGACGTCTGAATGAAGCCTTACAGGGGCGTGATCAATGACTGTGGTGATCACCCCATATAGACTCCCTGATCACCCCCCTGTCATTGATCAACCCCCCTGTCATTGATCACCCCCCCTGTCATTGATCACCCCCCTGTCATTGATCACCCCCCTGTCATTGATCACCCCTCTGTAAGGCTCCATTCAGATATTTTTTTGGCCCAAGTTAGCAGAATTTTTTTTTTTTTTCTTACAAAGTCTCATATTCCACTAACTTGTGTCAAAAAATAAAATCTCACATGAACTCACCATACCCCTCACGGAATCCAAATGCGTAAAATTTTTTAGACATTTATATTCCAGACTTCTTCTCACGCTTTAGGGCCCCTAGAATGCCAGGGCAGTATAAATACCCCACATGTGACCCCATTTCGGAAAGAAGACACCCCCAGGTATTCCGTGAGGGGCATATTGAGTCCATGAAAGATTGAAATTTTTGTCCCAAGTTAGCGGAACGGGAGACTTTGTGAGAAAAAAATTAAAAATATCAATTTCCGCTAACTTGTGCCAAAAAAAAAAAATTTCTATGAACTCGCCATGCCCCTCATTGAATACCTTGGGGTGTCTTCTTTCCAAAATGGGGTCACATGTGGGGTATTTATACTGCTCTGGCATTCTAGGGGCCCCAAAGCGTGAGAAGAAGTCTGGTATCCAAATGTCTAAAAATGCCCTCCTAAAAGGAATTTGGGCACCTTTGCGCATCTAGGCTGCAAAAAAGTGTCACACATCTGGTATCGCCGTACTCAGGAGAAGTTGGGGAATGTGTTTTGGGGTGTCATTTTACATATACCCATGCTGGGTGAGAGAAATATCTTGGTCAAATGCCAACTTTGTATAAAAAAATGGGAAAAGTTGTCTTTTGCCAAGATATTTCTCTCACCCAGCATGGGTATATGTAAAATGACACCCCAAAACACATTCCCCAACTTCTCCTGAATACGGCGATACCACATGTGTGACACTTTTTTGCAGCCTAGGTGGGCAAAGGGGCCCATATTCCAAAGAGCACCTTTAGGATTTCACAGGTCATTTACCTACTTACCACACATTAGGGCCCCTGGAAAATGCCAGGGCAGTATAACTACCCCACAAGTGACCCCATTTTGGAAAGAAGACACCCCAAGGTATTCCGTGAGGGGCATGGCGAGTTCCTAGAATTTTTTATTTTTTGTCACAAGTTAGTGGAAAATGATGATTTTTTTTTTTTTTTTTTTCATACAAAGTCTCATATTCCACTAACTTGTGACAAAAAATAAAAAGTTCCATGAACTCACTATGCCCATCAGCGAATACCTTGGGGTCTCTTCTTTCCAAAATGGGGTCACTTGTGGGGTAGTTATACTGCCCTGGCATTCTAGGGGCCCAAATGTGTGGTAAGGAGTTTGAAATCAAATTCTGTAAAAAATGACCTGTGAAATCCGAAAGGTGCTCTTTTGAATATGGGCCCCTTTGCCCACCTAGGCTGCAAAAAAGTGTCACACATCTGGTATCTCCGTAATCGGGAGAAGTTGGGGAATGTGTTTTGGGGTGTCATTTTACATATACCCATGCTGGGTGAGAGAAATATCTTGGCAAAAGACAACTTTTCCCATTTTTTTATACAAAGTTGGCATTTGACCAAGATATTTATCTCACCCAGCATGGGTATATGTAAAAAGACACCCCAAAACACATTCCTCAACTTCTCCTGAATACAGAGATACCAGATGTGTGACACTTTTTTGCAGCCTAGGTGGGCAAAGGGGCCCACATTCCAAAGAGCACCTTTCGGATTTCACAGGTCATTTACCTACTTACCACACATTTGGGCCCCTAGAATGCCAGGGCAGTATAACTACCCCACAAGTGACCCCATTTTGGAAAGAAGAGACCCCAAGGTATTCGCTGATGGGCATAGTGAGTTCATGGAAGTTTTTATTTTTTGTCACAAGTTTGTGGAATATGAGACTTTGTATGAAAAAAAAAAATAAAATAAAAAATCATCATTTTCCACTAACTTGTGACAAAAAATAAAAAATTCTAGGAACTCGCCATGCCCCTCACGGAATACCTTGGGGTGTCTTCTTTCCAAAATGGGGTCACTTGTGGGGTAGTTATACTGCCCTGGTATTCTAGGGGCCCAAATGTGTGGTAAGGAGTTTGAAATCAAATTCAGGAAAAAATGAGGAGTGAAATCCGAAAGGTGCTCTTTGGAATATGGGCCCCTTTGCCCACCTAGGCTGCAAAAAAGTGTCACACATCTGGTATCCCCGTACTCAGGAGAAGTTGAGGAATGTGTTTTGGGGTGTCTTTTTACATATACCCATGCTGGGTGAGATAAATATCTTGGTCAAATGACAACTTTGTATAAAAAAATGGGAAAAGTTGTCTTTTGCCAAGATATTTCTCTCACCCAGCATGGGTATATATAAAATGACACCCCAAAACACATTCCCCACCTTCTCCTGAGTACGGAGATACCAGATGTGTGACACTTTTTTGCAGCCTAGGTGGGCAAAGGGGCCCATATTCCAAAGAGCACCTTTCGGATTTCACTGGTCATTTTTTACAGAATTTGATTTCAAACTCCTTACCACACATTTGGGCCCCTAGAATGCCAGGGCAGTATAACTTCCCCACAAGTGACCCCATTTTGGAAAGAAGAGACCCCAAGGTATTCGCTGATGGGCATAGTGAGTTCATAGAACTTTTTATTTTTTGTCACAAGTTAGTGGAATATGAGACTTTGTAAGAAAAAAAAAAAAAAAAAATCATAATTTTCCGCTAACTTGTGACAAAAAATAAAAAGTTCTATGAACTCACTATGCCCATCAGTGAATACCTTAGTGTGTGTACTTTCAGAAATGGGGTCATTTGTGGGGTGTTTGTACTGTCTGGGCATTATAGAACCTCAGGAAACATGACAGGTGCTCAGAAAGTCAGAGCTGCTTCAAAAAGCGGAAATTCACATTTTTGTACCATAGTTTGTAAACGCTATAACTTTTACCCAAACCATTTTTTTTTTACCCAAACATTTTTTTTTATCAAAGACATGTAGAACTATAAATTTAGAGCAAAATTCCTATATGGATGTCGTTTTTTTTGCAAAATTTTACAACTGAAAGTGAAAAATGTCATTTTTTTGCAAAAAAAATCGTTAAATTTCGATTAATAACAAAAAAAGTAAAAATGTCAGCAGCAATGAAATACCACCAAATGAAAGCTCTATTAGTGAGAAGAAAAGGAGGTAAAATTCATTTGGGTGGTAAGTTGCATGACCGAGCAATAAATGGTGAAAGTAGTGTAGGTCAGAAGTGTAAAAAGTGGCCTGGTCTTTCAGGGTGTTTAAGCACTGGGGGCTGAGGTGGTTAAATCCCTGAACACTGCGTTAACAGTATTAAAAAACCTAAGCGGAATCCAGGTCGGTGCGTTATGGAGAAGGTATAAGAGTTTTGGCATCAATATCATTTTCAAGAGATTAACCCGTCCGATCACAGATAAGGGTAATTTGCTCCAGGCCTGTATTTTCTTCCTAAATTCAGTGAGCATTGGCACCAAGTTTAGACGCTCATAGTCATCCAGATTCGCAGTTACCCACACCCCCAAATACTTTAAAGACGACACTACCTCCAACCCTCCCGTATCAGGTGGTGGCACAACACTACTACCACCTAGGGGTAATAAGGCAGATTTTGACCAATTAATCACTAACCCGGACATAGCCCCAAATTGATTAATGATTGCCATAGCAGCAGGAAGAGACTGCTCCCAGTCGTCCAAGAATAAAAGCAAGTCATCCGCATATAATGCCACTTTTTCTATTCTAGGCCGTACTGAAGTCCTTTGACAGTAGCAGCCATTCTCAGAGCTTCCGCTAAGGGCTCCACTGCCACCGCAAAGAGAAGCTGCGACAGTGGACACCCCTGTCTAGTTCCTCTAAACAACATGAACGGATCAGACAGGTCCCCGTTAACCCTCACCGCCGCTCTAGGGCATGCATATAGTAGTTGAACCCATGAAATAAATTCAACTCCAAAGCCCATTTTTTCAAGTACCAACCATAAATAGCGCCATTCCACGCTATCAAACGCTTTGGCCGCATCAAGAGATGCGACCGCCGCGGTCGAGGCGCGGACATGTGTCGCTTGAATGTTCAGAAATAGACGTCTGATATTTACTGCCGTCGACATATTTGGCATAAAGCCTGCTTGATCCTGACATATTAAGGTAGTTATTACTGAGTTCAGACGATTTGCTAATACTTTCGCTAAAAGTTTAATATCAACTGGGAGTAAAGAAATGGGTCTATATGATTCAGCTTCAAGCACATCTTTACCTGGCTTGGGCAAGAGCGCGATGACCGCTTCATTCATGGAATCAGGGAGCCGACCCTTCCGCTTGGCATCATCACAAACCTCCAGTAATTGAGGGAGGAGAATGTCAGAATAACGTTTGTATATCTCGGCCGGTAGGCCATCCCTTCCTGGGGCTTTGTTATTAGACATTGTACTTAATGCTACCTCTAACTCCTGAACCGTAATAGGACCTTCCAATAATGCTTTATGTTCATTTGATAGGGTACGCAATTTTAGGGGTTGCAAAAACTGACCTATCTCCCCATCTGTAACTTTCAGTTTGGATTTATATAGTGTGGAATAGAAGGAATACATGACCTGGAGCAAATGCGGTGGTTCAGTTTGAATAACACCATATGAATCCCTCAGAGCTGCAATATACGTAGACTGTAATTGGGCTTTAGATATTAGTGACAAAAGTCTACCCGCTCTCTCCCCCTCCTCATAGAAGGTTTGCTTTTGAAAGAATCGTTTATTTTTTGCCTGCATCAGTAACCTGTCATTCAATTTTTGTTGGGACTCTTTCCATTTCTCTCTAGTGACATCTTGTGGTTGTAGTATAAAATTCGCCTCTGCTGCCTCTACTTCCATGATTAACTTTTTCGTGTGTGCCCTAGATTCACTCTTTTTCCTGTTTACTTCTGCTATAAGCAGACCCCTCAAAAATGCTTTCATAGTCTCCCACACTATTGATTTTGTTGCAGACGGTAAATTAATCTGGAAGAATTCCTTAAGTTTTTCGCCAATTCCGCCAGTAGGAGAGGTAACCAGTAAGGATTAAACCTCCAACCCCCACACTTATTGCTCCGTGTTTTACGGAGGTCAAGCACCATCAATACAGGTGAATGATCTGAGATCCTTCGTGGTAAATACTGCACGTCCCTTACATATTGTCCTATAAGGGCATCACCAAGAATGAGGTCTATCCTGGATAGAGAATTATATGAACTGGAGCAGCATGAAAATTGCTTTACTAACGGATTTTTCAACCTCCAAAAATCTAACAACATAGCTTCCTGCATCAAGACCCCAAAAGGTGTCATCCCTTTCACTTGAGGAGTTTGACCCGACCCCATTCTACCCAGGTCATGATTGAGAATATTGTTGAAGTCCCCCAATAATAAGACTGGAATATCAGGCACATCCGCTATAAACTGTAGAATACTTTTAAGTACCACTGGTGAATATGGCGGCGGAATGTACACTCCCACTAGAACACATGTAGTTGCAAAAATCACACAATGCAAACAGATATAACTCCCTTCTTTGTCCACCTTTTTCGCAATGCATTGAAACGCAATTGACCTGTGTATCAGGAGACTCACCCCCCTCGCATAGGACGAGAAAGTGGAATGATAACAGTGTCCTGCCCACCTAGGGGTAAGCAATTTAGTCTGATCTGAGGTGAGATGAGTCTCCTGCACACAACAAATCAAAGGCTGATGCTGACTTAAGCAGTCCATAACCGCCCGTCTTTTAATCACATCTTTAATCCCTCGTACATTCCAGCTGAGAACATTAACCTTCCCTGCCATATTTAAATATCATAGAATGTGTACATCCAGCATCCAGACTAATAGCATTAAGAGAACAGACATAGTAGTAGGACATGTCATATTTAGACCGTAGACTTGTACCCACAACCTCATATACAGTGCGTGCATTTAGGCTAAACAAAACACCCCCCTCCCACTCCCTAAAACTTTCCCTCCCAAACATTCCAAGTTATTACTCAACCCAGCGATCACCCCAACAACGGGCCCCACAATAACACCTATATAAGGCCTGTGGGAAAAAGGGTACACAACCCGCTATTGAAGTTAATCACGTGCTGAGAACCTTCCTCCAGTCACTTGGAGAAGAGGTTGAAGCGTACCTAGAAATAACTGTGGGTGCGCAACCATTAGGTAGTGAGCTCATAAAGGGGCCCAGAACCTCCCTCACATTACTCCTCGGACAATTATGTGCGAAAACAGTTAAGGAATGATTATACCTGTCAGACTATACATTCCAATAGAATATTACAGTAAGACTCTTGTTCACATGCCCACAACATACATAACACCACACCTGAACACTCACACCCAAACACCACAAGGCCGCATCAACAGAATTATATGACCTGAGCCTATAAACATAATGGCACTTCTTCTAGTGCGGATCAGCCTTGTTCTGCTGCAAGCTGCCTCTCATGTCGATCTGTCCATCTTGCCGCCTCTTTCGGATCCTCGAAAAAATGTGTGGCTCCCAATGCGGCTACCCGTAGCTTGGCCGGATACATCATGGAATAGGACATGCCATGTGCTCGCAAACGCCTCTTCACATCTGTAAATCTGGCCCTTCGTTTCTAGATCTCTTGTGAATAATCCGGGAAGAGTGCTACTTTATGACCATCAACAGACAGATCCGGTTTATCCCGCGCTTTTCTTAAGATAATGTCCCGGTCTCTGAAGTGCAGGATCTTAATCAGGACTGTTCTGGGTGGGGCACCCGGCGGTAAAGGTCGCGTAGGAACCTTGTGGGCCCTTTCCACTGCAAATAAGGGAGTTAATACATCTGCGCCAAAGTTCTCCCGTAACCAGGATTCAAAATATTCTGACGGATTCCCGCCTTCCACTTTCTCTGGTGCTCCCACCACCCGCACATTATTTCTGCGAGATCGATTTTCGAGATCATCCTGCTTTGCGGCAATAATGTCCAATCTCATTGAATAGTCCCTCACATTATTAGTCAGAGGTGTCATAGCGTCCTCCATTTCTCCCATCCGACCCTCCAGAGCTGTCGTGCGGTCAGCCAGCTTTCTCATATCGTGCCTCACTATTGATACATCCTCCTTAATGGCCCCCACTTGCATGGTAAGGGTGTTCAATGACTTGCCGCATTTAGCTATGGCTTGCATGACATCTTTTAAAGTCGGTTCCTCTGCATCAGAATCTAGCGTTCCTGAGGGCATACTTTCATGTGTATCGGCTAGCGCGCCAAAACGATTTGAACAAGCCGCCGAAGTATTATCCGGATCAGGCCCTTCAGGGTCAGAGTCTGCATCAGACATGTCTTCAGTAGCCCTTGATTTTCTAGGAGTACCTTTCCCAGATGCAGCCGTCGATAATCGGGCATATTTCACTAACTTGGCCGCCGCTTCTTTCTGGAGTTCCGTGACGCGGCCTGGGCGCCCTGGAGTGCCGCCGGCGCCATCTTGCTTCTTCTTCTCCATCCCTCGCTGCTCCTTTCTATGGGTCATGCTGACCTGTTACGATCTCCCCAGCTATTCAGGGGGGTTCTCTGATGTCCGTCCGACCAGGTATAGGTAGCAGAAGTTCGATTCCAGGAGTCTAGCAGGATAAATTAGCTCTGCACCACACGTCCGCTCACATACTCCGCTAGGCCACGCCCCCCGTATCAGGCCTACTTTAAATCTATCCCTAAAAGGGTATATTAGATTCAAGGTGCTGATAGGGTAATTCTCAAGAACTTCACACACACGCTACAGTGCAGATCCAAGTCTAATTCTGTGATTAAACGTATACCTGTCACCCAGCGCCTAAAAAATAGGCCTCACATTTATATTCATCCAAATCTGTCATTACTGTTTTAGCTGGTCAAGTTATTTAGTGTCCGTCAAAGCACAGTTTTTGTTCTGGGTTGAAATACAATTCCCAATTTTGCAATTCTCAAAATTAGTGGTTTCTGCTGTATCAGGCCTGCTTTAAATCTATCCCTAAAAGGGTATATAAGATTCAAGGTGCAGATAGGGTAATTCTCAAGAACTTCACACACACGCTACTGTGCAGATACAAGTCTAATTCTGTCCGTAAACGTATACCTGTCACCCAGCGCCTAAATAATAGGCCTCAAAATTATATTCAGCTAAATCTGTCATTACTGCTGTGCCTATATTAGTGTAATACGGTACCTAAATAGATAGCCAGATAGTGTTAGGTGTCTGTAAAAAAAAGGCCTGAATTTAAATTCAATACATTGGCCCGAATAATATTTTTCTTATTGTGGTGAACGGTAACAATGAGGAAAACATCTAGTAAGGGACGCGGACACGGACGCGGACATGGTCGTGGTGGTGTTAGTGGACCCTCTGGTGCGGGGAGAGGACGTCGCCGTTCTGCCACAGCCACACGTCCTAGTGTACCAACTACCTCAGGTCCCAGTAGCCGCCAGAATTAACAGCCATATTTAGTGGGGCCCAATGCCGTTCTAAGGATGGTAAGGCCTGAGCAGGTACAGGCATTAGTCAATTGGGTGGCCGATAGTGCATCCAGCACGTTCACATTATCTCCCACCCAGTCTTCTGCAGAAAGCGCACAGATGGCGCATGAAAACCAAGCCCATCAGTCTGTCACATCACCCCCATGCATATCAGGGAAACTGTCTGAGCCTCAAGTTATGCAGCAGTCTCTTATGCTGTTTGAAGACTCTGCTGGCAGGGTTTCCCAAGGGCATCCACCTAGCCCTTCCCCAGCGGTGGAAGACATAGAATGCACTAAGGCCTCTTTCACACTTGCGTTGTCCGGATCCGGCGTGTACTCCACTTGCCGGAATTGCACTCCGGATCCGGAAAAACGCAAGTGTACTGAAAGCATTTGAAGACGGAACCGTCTTCCAAATGCGTTCAGTGTTACTATGGCACCCAGGACGCCATTAAAGTCCTGGTTGCCATAGTAGGAGCGGGGAGCAGGGGAGCGGTATACTTACAGTCCGTGCGGCTCCCCGGGCGCTCCAGAATGACGTCAGAGCGCCCCATGCGCATGGATGACGTGATCCATGTGATCACATGATCCATGCGCTTGGGGCGCCCTGACGTCTCTCTGGAGCGCCCGGGGAGCCGCACGGATGGTAAGTATACTGCTCCCCCGCTCCCCACTACACTTTACCATGGCAAACAGGACTTTAGCGTCCCGGCAGCCATGGTAACCACTCTGAAAAAGCTAAATGTCGGCTCCGGCAATGCGCCGAAACGACGTTTAGCTTAAGGCCGGATCCGGATCAATGCCTTTCAATGGGCATTAATTCCGGATCCGGCCTTGCGGCAAGTGTTCCGGATTTTTGGCCGGAGCAAAAAGCGCAGCATGCTGCGGTATTTTCTCCGGCCAAAAAACGTTTCGTTCCGGAACTGAAGACATCCTGATGCATCCTGAACGGATTTCTCTCCATTCAGAATGCATTAGGATAAAACTGATCAGGATTCTTCCGGCATAGAGCCCCGAGGACGGAACTCTATGCCGGAAGACAAGAACGCAAGTGTGAAAGAGCCCTAACGCACAACCACTTATGTTTCCTGATGATGAGGACATGGGAATACCACCTCAGCACGTCTCTGATGATAACGAAACACAGGTGCCAACTGCTGCGTCCTTCTGCAGTGTGCAGACTGAACAGGAGGTCAGGGATCAAGACTGGGTGGAAGACGATTCAGGGGACGATGAGGTCCTAGACCCCACATGGAATGAAGGTCGTGCCACTGACTTTCACAGTTCGGAGGAAGAGGAAGTGGTGAGACCGAGCCAACAGCGTAGCAAAAGACAAAGAGGGAGCAGTGGGCAAAAGCAGAACACCCGCCTCCATGAGACTCCACCTGCTACTGACCGCCGCCATCTGGGACCGAGCACCCCAAAGGCAGCTTCAAGGAGTTCCCTGGCATGGCACTTCTTCAAACAATGTGCTGACGACAAGACCCGAGTGGTTTGCATGCTGTGCCATTAGAGCCTGAAGCAAGGCATTAACGTTCTGAACCTTAGCACAACCTGCATGACCAGGCACCTGAATGCAAAGCATGAACTGCAGTGGAGTAAACACCTTAAAAACAAGGAAGTCACTCAGGCTCCCCCTGCTGCCTCTTCTGCCGCTGCCGCCTCGGCCTCTTCTGCTGCTGCCGCCGCCTCGGCCTCTTCCTCCGCCTCTGGAGGAACGTTGGCACCTGCCGCCCAGCAAACATGGGATGTACCACCAACACCACCACCTGCGTCACCAAGCATCCCAACCATGTCACACGGCAGCGTTCAGCTCTCCATCTCACAAACATTTGAGAGAAAGCGTAAATTCCCACCTAGCCACCCTCGATCCCTGGCCCTGAATGCCAGCATTTCTAAACTACTGGCCTATGAAATGCTGTCATTTAGGCTGGTGGACACAGACAGCTTCAAACAGCTCATGTCGCTTGCTGTCCCACAGTATGTTGTTCCCAGCCGGCACTACTTCTCCAAGAGAGCCGTGCCTTCCCTGCACAACCAAGTATCCGATAAAATCAAGTGTGCACTGCGCAACGCCATCTGTGGCAAGGTCCACCTAACCACAGATACATGGACCAGTAAGCACGGCCAGGGACGCTATATCTCCCTAACTGCACACTGGGTAAATGTAGTGGCGACTGGGCCCCAGGCGGAGAGCTGTTTGGCGCACGTCCTTCCGCCGCCAAGGATCGCAGGGCAACATTCTTTGCCTCCTGTCTCCTCCTCCTCCTACTCAGCTTCCTCCTCCTCTTCTTCCACCTGCTCATCCAGTCAGCCACACACCTTCACCACTAACTTCAGCACAGCCCGGGGTAAACGTCAGCAGGCCATTCTGAAACTCATATGTTTGGGGGACAGGCCCCACACCGCACAGGAGTTGTGGGGGGGTATAGAACAACAGACCGATGAGTGGTTGCTGCCGGTGAGCCTCAAGCGCGGCCTGGTGGTGTGCGAAATCTCGTTGCAGCTCTGGGACTAGCCGGTTTGACGCACATCCCTTGCCTGGCGCATGTGCTGAATTTGGTGGTGCAGAAGTTCATTCACAACTACCCCGACATGTCAGAGCTGCTGCATAAAGTGCGGGCCGTCTGTTCGCGCTTCCGGCGTTCAAATCCTGCCGCTGCTCGCCTGTCTGCGCTACAGCGTAACTTCGGCCTCCCCGCTCACCGCCTCATATGCGACGTGCCCACCAGGTGGAACTCCACCTTGCACATGCTGGACAGACTGTGCGAGCAGCAGCAGGCCATAGTGGAGTTTCAGCTGCACCACGCACGGGTCAGTCGCACTGCGGAACAGCACCACTTCACCACCAATGACTGGGCCTCCATGCGAGACCTGTGTACCCTGTTGCGCTGTTTCGAGTACTCCACCAACATGGCCAGTGGCGATGACGCCGTTATCAGCGTTACAATACCACTTCTATGTCTCCTTGAGAAAACACTTAGGGCGATGATGGAAGAGGAGGTGGCCCAGGAGGAGGAGGAGGAGGAG
Source organism: Bufo bufo (assembly GCF_905171765.1). NCBI lineage: Eukaryota > Metazoa > Chordata > Amphibia > Anura > Bufonidae > Bufo > Bufo bufo. Next base: position 506,196,233 of record NC_053393.1, on the reverse strand, counting down.
GAAGAGGGGTCATTTTTAGCACTTTCAGGCCAGTCTCTTCGAAGTGACTCAGAGGGAGGTTTTTTGCAACAGCAAAGGCCAGGTACAAATATGGCCAGATAGGGCCCACTACTGGAGGACGAGGAGTACGAGGATGAGGAGGAGGTGGAGGAGGATGAGGATGAAGCAGGTTCACAGCGGGCTGGCACCCAACGCAGCTCGGGCCCATCACTGGTGCGTGGCTGGGGGGAAACGCAGGACGATGACGATACGCCTCCCACAGAGGACAGCTTGTCCTTACCTCTGGGCAGCCTGGCACACATGAGCGACTACATGCTGCAGTGCCTGTGCAACGACAGCAGAGTTGCCCACATTTTAACGTGTGCGGACTACTGGGTTGCCACCCTGCTGGATCCACGGTACAAAGACAATGTGCCCACCTTACTTCATGCACTGGAGCGTGATAGTAAGATGCGCGAGTACAAGCGCACGTTGGTAGACGCGCTACTGAGAGCATTCCCAAATGTCACAGGGGAACAAGTGGAAGCCCAAGGCGAAGGCAGAGGAGGAGCAAGAGGTCGCCAACGCAGCTGTGTCACGGCCAGCTCCTGTGAGGGCAGGGTTAGCATGGCAGAGATGTGGAAAAGTTTTGTCACCACGCCACAGCTAACTGCACCACCACCTGATACGGAACGTGTTAGCAGGAGGCAACATTTCAATAACTTGTGGAACAGTACCTGTGCACACCCCTCCACGTACTGACTGATGGTTCGGCCCCATTCAACTTCTGGGTCTCCAAATTGTCCACGTGGCCAGAGCTAGCCTTTTATGCCTTGGAGGTGCTGGCCTGCCCGGCGGCCAGCGTTTTGTCTGAACGTGTATTCAGCACGGCAGGGTGCGTCATTACAGACAAACGCAGCCGCCTGTCTACAGCCAATGTGGACAAGCTGACGTTCATAAAAATGAACCAGGCATGGATCCCACAGGACCTGTCCATCCCTTGTGCAGATTAGACATTAACTACCTCCCCTTAACAATATATTATTGTACTCCAGGGCACTTCCTCATTCAATCCTATTTTTATTTTCATTTTACCATTATATTGCGGGGCAACCCAAAGTTGAATGAACCTCTCCTCTGTCTGGGTGCCGGGGCCTAAAAATATCTGACACTGGCCTGTTCCAGTGGTGGGTGGCATGAAGCCTGATTCTCTGCTATGATATGAAGACTGATTCTCTGCTGAAATGAAGCCTGAATCTCTGTTATGGGACCTCTCTCCTCTGTCTGGGTGCCGGGGCCTAAAAATATCTGACAGTGGCCTGTTCCAGTGGTGGGTGACATGAAGCCTGATTCTCTGCTATGATATGAAGACTGATTCTCTGCTGACATGAAGCCTGAATCTCTGTTATGGGACCTTTCTCCTCTGTCTGGGTGCCGGGGCCTAAAAATATCTGACAGTGGCCTGTTCCAGTGGTAGGTGACATGAAGCCTGATTCTCTGCTATGATATGAAGACTGATTCTCTGCTGACATGAAGCCTGAATCTCTGTTATGGGACCTCTCTCCTCTGTCTGGGTGCCTGGGCCTAAATATGTGACAATGGACTGTTCCAGTGGTGGGTGACGTGAAGCCTGATTCTCTGCTATGACATGAAGACTGATTCTCTGCTGACATGAAGCCTGAATGTCTGTTATGGGACCTCTCTCCTCTGCCTGGGTGCCTTGGCCTAAATATGTGACAATGGACTGTTCCAGTGGTGGGTGACGTGAAGCCTGATTCTCTGCTATGACATGAAGACTGATTCTCTGCTGACATAAAGCCTGAATCTCTGTTATGGGACCTCTCTCCTCTGCCTGGGTGCCGGGGCCTAAAAATATCTGACAGTGGCCTGTTCCAGTGGTGGGTGACATGAAGCCTGATTCTCTGCTATGACATGAAGACTGATTCTCTGCTGACATGAAGCTTGAATATCTGTTATGGGACCTCTCTCCTCTGCCTGGGTGCCTGGGCCTAAATATGTGACAATGGACTGTTCCAGTGGTGGGTGACGTGAAGCCTGATTCTCTGCTATGACATGAAGACTGATTCTCTGCTATTATATGAAGACTGATTCTCTGCTGACATGAAGCCTGAATCTCTGTTATGGGACCTCTCTACTCTGTCTGGGTGCCGGGGCCTAAAAATATCTGACATTGGCCTGTTCCAGTGGTGGGTGACGTGAAGACTGATTCTCTGCTGACATGAAGACTGATTCTCTGCTGACATGAAGCCTGAATCTCTGTTATGGGACCTCTCTCCTCTGTCTGGTTGCCGGGGCCTAAAAATATGTGACAGTGCCCTGTTCCAGTGGTGGGTGACATGAAGCCTGATTCTCTGCTATGACATGAACACTGATTCTCTGCTGACATGAAGCCTGAATCTCTGTTATGGGACCTCTCTCCTCTGCCTGGGTGCCTGGGCCTAAATATGTGACAATGGACTGTTCCAGTGGTGGGTGACGTGAAGCCTGATTCTCTGCTATGACATGAAGACTGATTCTCTGCTGACATGAAGCCAGATTCTCTGCTATGGGACCTCTCTCCTCTGCCTGGGTGCCTGGGCCTAAATATGTGACAATGGACTGTTCCAGTGGTGGGTGACGTGAAGCCTGATTCTCTGCTATGACATGAAGACTGATTCTCTGCTGACATGAAGCCAGATTCTCTGCTATGGAACCTCTCTCCTCTGCCTGGGCCTAAATATGTGACAATGGACTGTTCCAGTGGTGGGTGACGTGAAGCCTGATTCTCTGCTATGACATGAAGACTGATTCTCTGCTGACATGAAGCCAGATTCTCTGCTATGGGACCTCTCTCCTCTGCCTGGGTGCCTGGGCCTAAATATGTGACAATGGACTGTTCCAGTGGTGGGTGACGTGAAGCCTGATTCTCTGCTATGACATGAAGACTAATTCTCTGCTGACATGAAGCCAGATTCTCTGCTATGGGACCTCTCTCCAATTGATATTGGTTAATTTTTATTTATTTAATTTTTATTTTAATTCATTTCCCTATCCACATTTTTTTGCAGGAGATTTACCTACATGTTGCTGCCTTTTGCAGCCCTCTAGCCCTTTCCTGGGCTGTTTTACAGCCTTTTTAGTGCCGAAAAGTTCGGGTCCCCATCGACTTCAATGGGGTTCGGGTTCGGGACGAAGTTCGGGTCGGGTTCGGATCCCGAACCCGAACATTTCCGGGAAGTTCGGCCGAACTTCTCGAACCCGAACATCCAGGTGTTCGCTCAACTCTACTTCTGGTTGTTTAGCTATGAGTTTTACCTAATCTGTGCAGGATAAATGCAACCTACGAAATACTGTAAAAATATGGAGTAACTAGCAAATCAACTTTGCCCCATGAATAAAAGCCAATTAAACAATTGGTATTTCTATGTAAATACAGACAAGGTCTCAAATGGCCAAGATAGTTCTTTAAAGGGATTCTGTCATCAGAAATGAGCCCTATAAGCTAAACATATGGCAATGTCCCTTGTAAAACACAGAATCCTAAAGTGAGTTTATCAAATGCCCCTGTGGCTCTATATTCCTAAAAAGAGCGGTTTATATCACCTGTCAATCACTTCAAAATGTGTCCAAGGGGACGTCTCATGATGAAAGGTGCCCGGCTGCAGCCATGTCGTTTAGGTGCCCAGCGCTGCCTTCTGAGCTGAAATCGCCGCCCTCCCTTTCATGCGATCCGCCTACCTCACGTCATCACTGCCTCTCTAACCACCGCTCGCTTCATCCAGATCCCGCGCGTGCGCACTAGGTATATCCTGATGCGCCCGTGCGGACTACTGGCAGCGGCCTCGTACAGCGAAGTGCGCATGCGCCGGCCGGCGCACTTCGCTCGAACCTCCACTGACTGCCCTATTACAGCCCATCCCAGCCATCCAACCTCCTACAGCCTGTTTCAAAGCTCGCGGGATCTGGATGAAGCGAGCGGTGGTTCTTTAAGTCTTTTTTTATTATGTATTTTTTATTTCTATGTACTAGGGTCTAAATAGACAATGTAGCTTAATTATGTCATATATGGTGTACATTGTATAATTTACATTGTGTATCTCTCATGTCTTTATATTTTCCTGATCATGTACTGTCTATTCTTTTTTGATTGAAAGAATACTGTAGTGCCCGTATTGTGATTGAACAAATGAGGGCCTACAATTTGGTCGAATCATGCAATATATATATTGTAATTGGGCACGCTATGCAGTGATCATGGAAAGATGCATTTATCCCTTTAGAAATATCGATATCTATATCCATCTATCTTCATTTATATATGCACCCGTGTCCTCTGAATGATAGACACCTCCCATATAGATCCCATATGCATGATTCCCTAGTATTGGGGTTAATGCGTTAGATACATTCTGGGTATCTTGTTTACCTGATCAGGGGATGCAGCGCTCTGCTGTGATGCGTTGTGCGCCAGATCACATGGGGACGCCGCTACGTCTCCTTGGGAGGCGGGCTGGAACACATAAAGTGCGTTCCACCCCTCCTCCTGACGATTGCGGCATCGTCATTGTGGCCTCGGCGTACATCATCAGGTATGGAGCGCTCGATATTAGGCACCAGCTGCTGTGATTTTCTATTGAGACCACATGTGTTTGGGTTCTATGGGAGATATAAATAGGGGGATATGGCTACACTTTCATTCACCTCCCGACGAAGCTGAGGCGAAACGCGCGTCGAGGTTCCTATCCTGCCCTGTGCCTGCTGTTTTCAACCCCCGTCATGTCTTACGGTATGCTTTGATTTCTATTTGTAGTCATTTGCTGGGCTCCTCTATATCCTTTACTATAAGGTTTTGTGCATTATTATCTTCTGAGGGTCTAACCTCTCCCTCTATTGCTAGATTCTAGCGTCTGTTTTATTTTTCCCTAACTGCATTTTGAGTTGAGCTTTGCTTAGTGGTTATTTACCAGGGTGATGACCATATGCTTTCTACTTTACAATAGCAGCATCATTTGTTCTACTTCATGTGGAATCACCCTGATATATACCATCGGCACACTTGACATGTTCTCCATCTTTTGATGGGTGGCAGCGGCATAGGCCAGTGGATTGCGGCATCCGGTTTCCTGCTGGTTCTTCTTTTTTTATATATTTTTTTCTAATATTTTATAAATAATAATATGTTTATTACAATCAAATAAATTATATTTTTTGGAATATTTTGGGCATTCTTTTGTTGTTTGTTCTCTAACAACATTGTAGGTTTATATTGTATTGGCTAATGCAGGTCATTTTTGGGGAATATCTCAGGAACGGTACGTCCTAGAGAGCTTAGACTAAAACCTTCCCGGACACCTGTGTGTGCCAAATTTAGTGAAAATCGGTTCAGTCGTTTGGTTGCGCATAAAGAACAGACAGACAGACAGAAACTAATTTTTATATATATAAGAGACTAGTATAAGGATCCGGCTTCGCATGGGTATATTTTATCTATTTTATTTAATGTTTTTATGTGTTGTTAAAAGATATCGACACTATCCCCCATAACAGTGACCTCTACAATACCCAGCCCCTTTAACAATGTCCTCCACAGTGCCCGCCCCTTTAACAGGGATCTCCACAGTTCCCGCCCCTTTAACAGTGACCTCCACAGTGGCCGCCTCTTTAACATTGATCTCGACAGTGGCCTCCCCTTTAACATTGACCTCCAAAATGTGTCCAAGGGGACGTCTCATGGTGAAAGGTGCCCGGCTGCAGCCATGTCGTTTAGGTGCCCAGCGCCGCCTTCTGAGCTGAAATCGCCGCCCTCCCTTTCATGCGATCCGCCTACCTCACGTCATCACTGCCTCTCTAACCACCACTCGCTTCATTCAGATCCCGCACGTGCGCACTAGGTATATCCTGATGCGCCCGTGCGGACTACTGGCAGCGGCCTCGTATAGCGAAGTGCACATGGACCGGCCGGCGCATTTCACTCGAACCTCCACTGACTGCCCTATTACAGCCCATCCCAACCATCCATCCTCCTACAGCCTGGTTCAAAGCTCGCGGGATCTGGATAAAGCAAGCAGTGGTTTTTTAAGTCTCTTTTTATTATGTATTCTTTTTTGGGAATATCTCAGGAACGGTACGTCCTAGAGAGCTTAGACTAAAACCTTCCCGGATACCTGTGTGTGCCAAATTTGGTGAAGATCGGTTCAGTCGTTTGGTCGCGCATAAAGAACAGACAGACAGACAGAAACTCATTTTTATATACAGTACAGACCAAAAGTTTGGACACACCTTCTCATACAAAGAGTTTTCTTTATTTTCATGACTATGAAGGCATCAAAACTATGAATTAACACATGTGGAATTATATACATAACAAACAAGTGTGAAACAACGGAAAATATGTCATATTCTAGGTTCTTCAAAGTAGCCACCTTTTGCTTTGATTACTGCTTTGTACACTCTTGCATTCTCTTGATGAGCTTCAAGAGGTAGTCCCCTGAAATGGTCTTCCAACAGTCTTGAAGGAGTTCCCAGAGATGGTTAGCACTTGTTGGCCCTTTTGCCTTCACTCTGCGGTCCAGCTCACCCCAAACCATCTCGATTGGGTTCAGGTCCGGTGACTGTGGAGGCCAGGTCATCTGGCGCAGCACCCCATCACTCTCCTTCATGGTCAAATAGCCCTTACTTTCAAAGTTTTCCCAATTTTTCGGCTGACTGACTGACCTTCATTTCTTAAAGTAATGATGGCCACTCGTTTTTCTTTACTTAGCTGCTTTTTTCTTGCCATAATACAAATTCTAACAGTCTATTCAGTAGGACTATCAGCTGTGTATCCACCTGACTACTCCTCAACGCCACTGATGGTCCCAACCCCATTTATAAGGCAAGAAATCCCACCTATTAAACCTGACAGGGCACACCTGTGAAGTGAAAACCATTTCAGGGGACTACCTCTTGAAGCTCATCAAGAGAATGCCAAGAGTGTGCAAAGCAGTAATCAAAGCAAAAGGTGACTACTTTGAAGAACCTAGAATATGACATATTATCAGTTGTTTCACACTTGTTTGTTATGTATATAATTCCACATGTGTTAATTCATAGTTTTGATGCCTTCAGTGTGAATCTACAATTTTCATAGTCATGAAAATAAAGAAAACTCTTTGAATGAGAAGGTGTGTCCAAACTTTTGGTCTGTACTGAAATGGTCTTCCAACAGTCTTGAAGGAGTTCCCAGAGATGGTTAGCACTTGTTGGCCCTTTTGCCTTCAAGAGTGTGCAAAGCAGTAATCAAAGCAAAAGGTGGCTACTTTGAAGAACCTAGAATATGACATATTATCAGTTGTTTCACACTTGTTTGTTATGTATATAATTCCACATGTGTTAATTCATAGTTGTGATGCCTTCAGTGTGAATCTACAATTTTCATAGTCATGAAAATAAAGAAAACTCTTTGAATGAGAAGGTGTGTCCAAACTTTTGGTCTGTACTGAAATGGTCTTCCAACAGTCTTGAAGGAGTTCCCAGAGATGGTTAGCACTTGTTGGCCCTTTTGCCTTCACTCTGCGGTCCAGCTCACCCCAAACCATCTCGATTGGGTTCAGGTCAGGTGACTGTGGAGGCCAGGTCATCTGGCGCAGCACCCCATCACTCTCCTTCATGGTCAAATAGCCCTTACTTTCAAAGTTTTCCCAATTTTTCGGCTGACTGACTGACCTTCATTTCTTAAAGTAATGATGGCCACTCGTTTTTCTTTACTTAGCTGCTTTTTTCTTGCCATAATACAAATTCTTGTATGGAAATAAGAGGGGCACTCTCTACATACGGGATCACACACAATCTGGATATGATAAGATTCAGTATTTATTATCCTCACTGTAACAATAATATTGCCCTAAAGTAAATAATTAAAATGGTAAATTGTTACCCAAACATAAAACACTTCAATTAATCATAAAATGCAATGCTAAAATAGAAAATAATCCACTATATACAACTCCTCCTTAGGGTCAAGGAAAGTAAGTCCTTAAATTTGCAGCACTATATTTCTCTGGAAGGGCTATTCAATATATAGCGTAATGATGCAATTCTCATTTAAGGTGCAGTAGTATAATCAATTAATGAGAGCAATCCATACAGCTTTGTTTATCTTATTCCGGTTATGTTCCGATATCACCATACAGTCAGTTCAACCTTGCTGCTCACTTGAGCTGCGCTAGGTGTATCAGCCAAACGGCTATGTATTGTTTTGTCCGGAGCTAAAAGTGATTGTCTCTTACCAGACTCTCGATGTGCCACTCGCCCGCCTCCCAGTACTCGGTCGTCTCTTACCGGCCTCCCGCTTCACGGCGTTCTCCTCTGCCCTGCTCCTCCTCACCCTTCACACGGCGTCCCGCGTGGTGATGAAGCAAGCGTCGGCGCAGCGTCTCACGTGATGCGGAAGAGGCGTTCCTTGCCGGTCAGCTGATTATGCTTGCCGGAGGTCCTGGTCGGGCTGAGGCAATTCCTAGACAGGCCTGTCGTTATTAGTCAAGTATCCTTTACGTGCACATCAGTTGATTAAGCTCACTTGCTGGGACCATACGCGTTTCGGAGACAACCCCTTCCTCAGTGGATAGCCGCTGTTTGTTACTTTATAATACAAACAGTCTATTCAGTAGGACTATCAGCTGTGTATCCACCTGACTTCTCCTCAACGCCACTGATGGTCCCAACCCCATTTATAAGGCAAGAAATCCCACTTATTAAACCTGACAGGGCACACCTGTGAAGTGAAAACCATTTCAGGGGACTACGTCTTGAAGCTCATCAAGAGAATGCCAAGAGTGTGCAAAGCAGTAATCAAAGCAAAAGGTGGCTACTTTGAAGAACCTAGAATATGACATATTTTCCGTTGTTTCACACTTGTTTGTTATGTATATAATTCCACATGTGTTAATTCATAGTTTTGATGCCTTCATAGTCATGAAAATAAAGAAAACTCTTTGTATGAGAAGGTGTGTCCAAACTTTTGGTCTGTACTGTATATAAAAATGAGTTTCTGTCTGTCTGTCTGTTCTTTTTGCGCGACCAAACGACTGAACCGATCTTCACCAAATTTGGCACACACAGGTATCCGGGAAGGTTTTAGTCTATAGGAGAGTGATGGGGTGCTGCGCCAGATGACCTGGCCTCCACAGTCACCGGACCTGAACCCAATCGAGATGGTTTGGGGTGAGCTGGACCGCAGAGTGAAGGCAAAAGGGCCAACAAGTGCTAACCATCTCTGGGAACTCCTTCAAGACTGTTGGAAGACCATTTCAGGGGACTACCTCTTGAAGCTCATCAAGAGAATGCAAGAGTGTGCAAAGCAGTAATCAAAGCAAAAGGTGGCTACTTTGAAGAACCTAGAATATGACATATTTTCCGTTGTTTCACACTTGTTTGTTATGTATATAATTCCACATGTGTTAATTCATAGTTTTGATGCCTTCATAGTCATGAAAATAAAGAAAACTCTTTGAATGAGAAGGTGTGCCCAAACTTTTGGCCTGTACTGTATATAAGAGACTAGTATAAGGATCCGGCTTCGCACGGGTATATTTTATCTATTTCATTTAATGTTTTTATGTGTCGTTAAAAGATATCGACACTATCCCCCATAACAGTGACCTCTACAATACCCAGCCTCTTTAACAATGTCCTCCACAGTGCCCGCCCCTTTAACAGTGATCTCCACAGTTCCTGCCCCTTTAACAGTGACCTCCACAGTGCCCGCCTTTTTAACAGTGACCTCCACTGTGCCCGCCCCTTTAGCAGTGACCGCCCCTTTAACAGAGGAAAAAAGACAATGCAACAGCACCCTGCATACCACATAAAGTACAATAATGCCATGGTCACAAAAAAATATTATATTATAGTGCTTATGCTACGCTTATTTATAAAGTGAGATGCTTGGCAAATGCATTGTGTACAAAACCATCTGAGCCCGTCTGCCGAATGTCAAGGCGATCTCTGTAAGACGGGTCCTAAAACTAAATACTACCTGTTATGCGCCATAATGACCGCCATAAAGTTCAGGAAGTGTTGGATCGATCCACATGCATGCTGGGTCCACTTTGCCTTTTACCATTTTTGGTGCCATAATGGCCTCCATTACTTACAAGGGATGCAGGTACCAACATGCATGCCGAGCCCACTCCATACCTTTCCTTGTGCCAGACAGCTTCCAATGAATGTAGTGAGAGCAGGCCACAACTTTATACTGAGACTAATTAAAATCAGCCTATGGGGCAGACAGGCTAATCAGGAGTGCACGACTCGCTGGAGTGCCACACCTCCAGCACTGTAAATCTGCAAAGAAAATGGGGTTAGTCAGCACATCCCAATGCGCAGGTGCACGCTGCCATGGCTAAAAACAGAGAAATAAAGACAATGCAACAGCACCCTGCATACCAGATAAAGTACAATAATGCCTTAGGCACAGTGCCCACCCCTTTAACAGTGACCTCCACAATGCCCACCCTTTTAACAGTGCCCAACCCTTTAATAGTGACCTCCACAGTGCCTGCCCCTTTAACATTGACACCCCTTTAACAGTGACCTTCACAGGCCCGCCCCTTTGACAGTGACCTCCACATTGCCTGCCCCTTTAACAGTGACCTCCACAGTGCCTGCCCCTTTGACAGTGACCTCCACATTGCCTGTCTCTTTAATAGTGACTGCCCCTTTAAAAGTGACCTCCACAGTGCCCGCCCCTTTAACAGTGACATCCACAGTGCCCGCCCCTTTAACAGTGACTTCCACAGTACCCGCCCCTTTAACAGTGACCTCCGCACTTCCTGCCCCTTTAACAGTGACCTCCACAGTGCCTGCCCCTTTAACAGTGACCTCCACATTGCCTGTCCCTTTAATAGTGACTGTTCCTTTAACATTGACTTTCACAGTGCCCGCCCCTTAAACAGTGACCTCCACAGTGTCTGCCCCTTTAACAGTGACCTCCACAGTGCCCGCATCTTTAACAGTGACCTCCACAGTGCCCACCCCTTTAACAGTGACTCCGCAGTGCCCGCCCCTTTAACAGTGACCTCCACAGTGCCCACCCCTTTAACAATGACCTCCACAGTGCCCGCCCATTTAACATTGACCACCCCTTTAACAGTGACCTTCATAGTGCCAGCCCCCTTTAACAGTGACCTTCATAGTGCCAGCCCCCTTTAACAGTGACTTTCACAGTGCCCACCGCTTTAACAGAGACATCCACATTGCCTGCCCCGTTAACAGTGACCTCCACAGTGCCTGCCCCTTTAATAGTGACCTCCACAGTGTCCATCCCTTTAACAGTGACCTCCACAGTGTCCGCCCCTTTAACAGTGACCTCGACATTGCTTGTCCCTTTAATAGTGGCCGCCCTTTAACAGCGATCTACACTGTGCCGGCCCCTTTAACAGTGACCTCCACAGTACCTGCCTCTTTAATAGTGACCTCCTCAGTGCCCGCCCCTTTAACATAGACCACCTTTTTAACAGTGACCGTCATAGTTGCCACCGCTTTAACATTGACTTCCACAGTGCCCGCCCATTTAACAGTTACCTCCGCAGTGCCTGGCCCTTTTTTTATTTTTTATTTTATTTCAACATCTTTATTGATATACAAAACAAATACACAAAGGAAATTCAAACTTAGTTTAATTAATACAATTTTTCCCCTAACCCCCTCCCCCCCCCTTTGATGCGTCCGCCCCTCCTCCATCCCCCCACCCCCTCTAAAAAGGGCAGAGAGAGAAGGGGAGAAGAAAAAAAGGGAAAAGAAGAGAACAACAAAAAAAATATAATGTTAGTAACTGCCAGATACAGTTAAATCAGAAGTTCCAATCGTCCCATATCTTAATCCATTTCTCTAGTACATCTCTCTGCTTATAAAGAATCCGTTTATAGTTTTTAACCTTATTAACCAGATTTATCCAATTGTTTAACTCTGGAGTATGGCGTGCAAACCAGCTCCGACTAATCAGAACTCTGGCCAGTAATAGTATTCTACCTAACAAGATCTTTTGATATTTATGGCTACCTAGTGACGAAAAATCGTTCAGTAGAAACTATTGTGGCTCAAGATGAATCCGTATTTTTAATTTATGAGTAAGACGATTATTAATACCGTTCCAGTAATCTCCAAGTTCTGGGCATGCCCAGATCATGTGCAGATAATCCGCACCTACAGTATCACATCGGGGGCATTTGGAGGTATCTCTTAATCCACACTTGTTTAACCAGATGGGGGTAACATATAGTCTGTGATAAATATTGAACTGTATTAAAACATGATTAAAGTTGTGAGATAGTAAGTCAGAGTTAGTAAAAATGCTTCCCCACCCTAACGGGGCAATCCATCTCCCAGGCCCTTTGTCCCGGCGATTGTGTCTCTCCAAAACGTGCCTGGCCCTTTAACAGTGACCTCCAGAGTACCTGCCCCTTTAACAGTGAACTCCACAGCGCCCGTCCGTTTAATAGTGGCCCCTGCCCCCCATGCATGTAGCAGTGTAGTTGTGCCGTCGTATGACTGAATATTTAAGGACCTGCGAACTGCTAAAACCAGTGATCAATTGTTATGGCAACCTGAAGTAGGACCTGCGAGCTTCTATTGGCTGATAAGGGACATGTAACTGTGCAAATGGCAGTTCAGATTTAAGTGAAAGGCTTGCTGGCTTCTATTGGCTAATGCAGGTAATTTTTTTGGGAATATCTCAGGAACAGTAAGTCCTAGAGAGCTGAGACCCATTCTAAAACCTTCCCGGACACCTGATGTACACCTGTGTGCCAAATTTGGTGAAGATCGGTCCAGTCGCTTGGTTGTGCATAAAGAGCGTACAGGCAAACAGACGTCTAGACAGACAGACAGACAGAAACTCATTTTTATAATATAAGAGACTAGCAGAAGGACCCGGCTTTGCACAGGTATATTCCATCTATTTTATTTTATGTTTCCGTGTGTCGTAAAAAGATATTGACAGTTTCCCCCATAACAATGACCTCTACAGTACCCGCCCCTTTAACAATGACCTCCACAGTGCCCGCCCCTTTAACAGTGTCCACCCCTTTAACAGTGACCTCCACAGTGCCCGCTTCTTTAACAGTGACCGCCCCTTTAGCATTGACCACCCCTTTAACAGTGACCTTCACAGTGCCTGCCCCTTTAACAATGACTTCCACAGTGCCCGCCCCTTTAACAGAGACCTCCACAGTGACCGACCCTTTAAAAGTGACTTTCACAGTGACCGCCTCTTTAACAGGGACCTTCATAGCGCCCGCCCCTTTAATAACAGTGACCTCCACAGTGCCCGCCCATTTAATAACAGTGACCTCCACAGTGCCCGCCCCTTTAATAACAGTGACCTCCACTGTGCCCACCCCATTAAAAACAGTGATTTCCACAGTGCCCACCCCTTTAAACAGTAAAGAAAAATGGCTGGGTTGTTATGGAAACCTGGAGTAAAACTGTTTATGGCAGTTGGGATTTGAAGAGAAAGACTTGCAGGCTTGTATTGGCTAATGTAGGTCATTTTTTGGGAATATCTCAGGAATGGTACGTCCTAGAGAGCAGAGACCCAGTCTAAAACCTTCCCGGACACCTGATGTACCTGTGTGCCAAATTTGCTGAAGCAAACAGTCGTTTGGTCGTGCATAAAGAACGTCCAGACAGACAGACGTCTAGACAGACAGAAACTAATTTTTATATATACACTCACCTAAAGAATTATTAGGAACACCTGTTCTATTTCTCATTAATGCCATTATCTAGTCAACCAATCACATGGCAGTTGCTTCAATGCATTTAGGGGTGTGGTCCTGGTCAAGAGAATCTCCTGAACTCCAAACTGAATGTCAGAATGGGAAAGAAAGGTGATTTAAGCAATTTTGAGCGTGGCATGGTTGTTGGTGCCAGACGGGCCGGTCTGAGTATTTCACAATCTGCTCAGTTACTGGGATTTTCACGCACAACCATTTCTAGGGTTTACAAAGAATGGTGTGAAAAGGGAAAAACATCCTGTATGCGGCAGTCCTGTGGGCAAAAATGCCTTGTGGATGCTAGAGGTCAGAGGAGAATGGGCTGACTGATTCAAGCTGATAGAAGAGCAACGTTGACTGAAATAACCACTCGTTACAACCGAGGTATGCAGCAAAGCATTTGTGAAGCCACAACACGTACAACCTTGAGGCGGATGGGCTACAACAGCAGAAGACCCCACCGGGTACCACTCATCTCCACTACAAATAGGAAAAAGAGGCTACAATTTGCACGAGCTCACCAAAATTGGACTGTTGAAGACTGGAAAAATGTTGCCTGGTCTGATGAGTCTCGATTTCTGTTGAGACATTCAAATGGTAGAGTCCGAATTTGGCGTAAACAGAATGAGAACATGTATCCATCCTCTGATGGCTACTTCCAGCAGGATAATGCACCATGTCACAAAGCTCGAATAATTTCAAATTGGTTTCTTGAACATGACAATGAGTTCACTGTACTAAAATGGCCCCCACAGTCACCAGATCTCAACCCAATAGAGCATCTTTGGGATGTGGTGGAACGGGAGCTTCGTGCCCTGGATGTGCATCCCTCAAATCTCCATCAACTGCAAGATGCTATCCTATCAATATGGGCCAACATTTCTAAAGAATGCTATCAGCACCTTGTTGAATCAATGCCACGTAGAATTAAGGCAGTTCTGAAGGCAAAAGGGGGTACAACACCGTATTAGGCCTCATGCACACGACCGTATTTTTTTGCGGTCCGCAAAACGGGGTTCCGTTTTCCCGTGATCCATGACCGTTTTTTCGTCCGTGGGTCTTCCTTGATTTTTGGAGGATCCACGGACATGAAAAAAAAGTCGTTTTGGTGTCCGCCTTGCCGTGCGAAGCCAAACGGATCCGTCCTGAATTACAATGCAAGTCAATGGGGACGGATCCGTTTGACGTTGACACAATATGGTGCCATTTCGAACGGATCCGTTCCCATTGACTTTCAATGTAAAGTCTGGAGTCCCTTTTATACCATCGGATCGGAGTTTTCTCCAATCCGATGGTATATTTTAACTTGAAGCGTCCCCATCACCATGGGAACGCCTCTATGTTAGAATATACTGTCGGATATGAGTTAGATTGTGAAACCTCATTTCCGACAGTATATTCTAACACAGAGGCGTTCCCATGGTGATGGGGACGCTTCTAGTTAGAATATACTACAAACTGTGTACATGACTGCCCCCTGCTGCCTAGCAGCATCCGATCTCTTACAGGGGGCCGTGATCAGCACAATTAACCCCTCAGGTGCCCTGTAAGAGATCAGGGCTGCCAGGCAGCAGGGGGCAGACCCCCCCCTCCCCAGTTTGAATATCATTGGTGGCCAGTGCGGCCCCCCCTTCCATTATAATAATTTGTTGGTGGCACAGTGTGCCCCCGCCCCCCCCTTCCTCCCTCTATTGTAATAATTCGTTGGTGGCACAGTGTGCGCCCCCCCGCCCCCCCTTCCTCCCTCTATTGTAATAATTCGTTGGTGGCACAGTGTTCGCCCCCCCCCTTCCTCCCTCTATTGTAATAAATTGTTGGTGGCACAGTGTGCGCCCCCCATTGGCCCCCCCTCCCTCTATAGCATTAACAACATTGGTGTCACGAGTTGAAGGTCCCAGGAGAGACCACCGCGTCGTCAAGCAATAAACGAAAATCAGGTACAGACACATAAGAGTTTATTGCACAGACAAAAACATGAAAAGCAGCACAGATAAAACATGAGCTCTATGTACCGTCAGCACAGTGGGAGAAAACCCCCACTTCTTCCCCTTTCTGTTTGGGAGGAGAGGGGGGGGGGCTTTGAGGGGTGGGAGTGTCACAGCCACTATCTCTGGCTGTGACCTTCCATCCTTGCTTGCTCAGCGCTCCTCGCTGAAGTTTCGTTTCAGTGTCATTTGTGGTTCTGTATGGGTTAACTCCCCTGTGTTCCTATTAGGAGTTAATCCTCTGTCTGCTCCATGGGTGTGGTCTCTCTGCTGCACCCATGGAACCTGTATATAAGGCTGAGGTTTCCTCAGTTCTGTGTCAGCTCTCCTGGTGTGTGTTGTCTGTCCTGTTCCTGGTTTGTACTCTCTCCCATGCTGCTGACCCATGGGATCTGTGTCTGTCTGTGCTCTGTGAGTTTCCCTACTTGTTCATTCTGTCACGAGTTGGAGGTCCCAGGAGAGACCACCGCGTCGTCATGCAATAAACAAACGGAAATCAGGTACAGACACATAAGAGTTTATTGCACAAACAAAACAGGGAAGGCAGCACAGACAAAACAAGAGCTCTATGTACCGTCAGCACAGTGGGAGAAACCCCCACTGCGCCACTGTCTAGTAATACTCCAGAGGGGCGTAACTAAGCAACTCCTGGTTTTCACAAGAGCCCTAGATGGTAGGGTTAGACTTAGCCGCAGGAAGTTGCCAGGGTCCACTCTGGAGCGTGACCTAGACAGTGACAGCAGGAGCGAATGGACAACAGGTACCAGAAGGTACCGACGGCACATAGGCATACATAACATACAGGCAAATACAAAACAGAGCAACTAATGATACAAGCAGGAGTTCACGCAAGGGAGCAGGAGTGGCAATGAGCAGAGAAGGACTTGCTCCACCAGTAGTAAACTGCATGGCCTTGTCATGCCACTCTGCTGCAAAGGCTTGCTGAACACAGACATATGAATACAAAACAGGGCAACTAATAATACAAGCAGGAGTTCACGCAAGGGAGCAGGAGTGGCAATGAGCAGAGAAGGACTTGCTCCACCAGTAGTAAACTGCATGGCCTTGTCATGCCACTCTGCTGCAAAGGCTTGCTGAACACAGACATCAGAATAAACACAAAGTAACTAAAACATAACAGGCAGAACAGAAAGACAAGAAAAAGGACGCAAATGAACAAGTAGGGAAACTCACAGAGCACAGACAGACAGACACAGAGCCCATGGGTCAGTAGCATGGGAGAGAGTACAAACCAGGAGCAAAGCAGGACAAGACAACACACACCAGGAGAGCTGACCCAGAACTGAGGAAAGCTCAGCCTAATATACAGGTTCAATGGGTGCAGCAGAGAGACCACACCCATGGAGCAGACAGAGGATTAACTCCTAATAGGAATACAGGGGAGTTAACCCATAAAGAACCACAAAAGACACACAGGAACAGAACTTCAGCGAGGAGCGCCGAATGAGCAAGAACGGAAGGTCACAGTCAAAGGTAATGACTGTGACAATTGGTGGCCAGTGTGCGGCCTCCCATCTCCCCCCCCCCCGATCATTGGTGGCAGCGGGTTACTAGCAATAGTACAATAGTAAAAGATTCATACTTACCTGGGAGCTGCGATGTTCGTGTCCGGCCGGGAGCTCCTCCTACTGGTAAGTGACGGTTCATTTAGCAATGCGCCGCACAGACCTGTCACTTACCAGTAGGTGGAGCTCCCGGCCGGACACGAACATCGCAGCAGCAGGTAAGTATGAATCTTCTACTATTGTACTATTGCTAAGTAACCATGGCAACCAGGACTGTAGTAGCGTCCTGGTTGCCATGGTTACCGATCGGAGCCCCAGCGATTAAACTGGGACTCCGATCGGAACTCCGCTGCCACCAATGATGGGGGGGGGGGAGATGGGAGGCTGCACACTGGCCACCAATGTTGTTAATGCTATAGAGGGAGGGGGGGCCGATGGGGGGCGCACACTGTGCCACCAACGAATTATTACAATAGAGGGAGGGGGGGGCGCACACTGTGCCACCAACGAATTATTACAATAGAGGGAGGGGGGGGGGCCGCACTGGCCACCAACCTATTATTACAATAGAGGGGGGGGCCGCACTGGCCACCAATGATATTCAAACTGGGGAGGGGGGGGAGGGTCTGCCCCCTGCTGCCTGGCAGCCCTGATCTCTTACAGGGGGCCGTGATCAGCACAATTAACCCCTTCAGGTGCCGCACCTGAAGGGGTTAATTGTGCTGATCACGGCCCCCTGTAAGAGATCGGGTGCTGCCAGGCAGCAGGGGGCAGTCTTGTACACAGTTTGTAGTGTATTCTAACTAGAAGCGTCCCCATCACCATGGGAACGCTTCTGTGTTAGAATATACTGTCGGTTCTGAGTTTTCACGAAGTGAAAACTCAGCTTTGAAAAAGCTTTTATGCAGACGGATCTTCGGATCCGTCTGTATAAAAACTAACCTACGGCCACGGATCACGGACACGGATGCCAATCTTGTGTGCATCCGTGTTCTTTCACGGACCCATTGACTTGAATGGGTCCGTGAACCGTTGGCCGTGAAAAAAATAGGACAGGTCATATTTTTTTCACGGCCAGGAAACACGGATCACGGATGCGGCTGCAAAACGGTGCATTTTCCGATTTTTCCACGGACCCATTGAAAGTCAATGGGTCCGCGAAAAAAAACGGAAAACGGCACAACGGCTACGGGTGCACACAACGGTCGTGTGCATGAGGCCTTAGTATGGTGTTCCTAATAATTCTTTAGGTGAGTGTATAAGAGATAAGAGATATACAAATGCATACACATTGGAAGGATATCCAAATGTGGCATGACATCCTGGAACAAACACACAATAAACCAGGAAATTAAAGTGGCCCTGGAGAAAATATTATAGTGGCCTCATGTTAAAGATGAGCCCAAATTGACAGAAGGTAGGTCAAACATGAGTATGAAGGGTAAACTCTAGTAGGCAGGGCCAGTATACATGGAGGGGAGGGAGGGGGGGGGGGGGGGGGGGGGGCAATACTATAGAGCAGGAATGCTCAAGCTGCGGCCCTCCAGCTGTTGTAAAAGTACAACTCTCATAATGCCCTGCTGGAAGCTGATAGCTGTAGGCTGTTCAGGCATGCTGGGAGTTGTAGTTTTGCAACAGCTGGAGGGCCGCAGGTTGAGCATGCCTGCTATAGAGGAACAGTATATTGTGCTACACTTTGGTATTTGGCTCTGCAGCAGCATAACATATCGCCCCAGCGTAACCAAATGTCACAGTGCCGCACAATATACTGCCCCAGCAGAGCTAGACAACACAGTGCAGCACAATATACTGCCCCAGCAGAGCTAGACAACACAGTGCAGCACAATATACTGCCCCAACAGAACCAAATACCACAGTGCAGCACAATATACTGCCCCAAACGAACCAAATACCACAGTGCAGCACAATATTCTGCCCCAGCACAACTAAATACTATGGTTCAACACAATATAGTGCTCCAGCAGACCAAATACTGCAGGGCAGCACAATGTACTGCCCCAGCAGAACCAAATACTACAATGCTCCACAATACACTGCCCCAGCAGATCCAAATATCAGAGTGCAGCACAATATATTGCCCCAGAGGAACCAAATACTTCAAAACAGCACAATATGCAATGAGCCACATGGTCTGTGTGAGGGATGGAAGTAGTTGTGCTTACAGTTCGGATACTCCCTGGGCCATGCATTGATAGGAAGGGACCCTTCGGGGCACATCTAGGTTTTGGGGGTCCTGCCTTATGTTAGCTGCAGTGTACTTGGTGGTGTCAGGTTTTAGATGCTCAAGACAAGGTTCCCTGAAGTGATGGGTCAGCAATGTAGGTGTTTTTGTGCAACACGTCCACTGTACTTTACTGAGTCTATTTTGCAGATGGTTCACACAGACTCTGTACACATTAAATGGAGTCTTTACAGCCGCTGTATGCAATTTCCAAGGTTGTGTATGGGGCCCTTTCTGTTCTTTTTATATAATGGGGATCCTGAGGCTTGTTATCTCCCACCACAAGCAGAGAAGTCTGCAGCTACAATTCAAATGTGTTTACATTTCTCTGACAAGTGCTCTGCAATCCTCCTTGTATAGGCACTGAATTTAGCACTGGTGTCTTGCAGCGCTAGGGTCTTAGGTTCAAATCTGACCAAGGACAATATCTGAATAAATAGGTAAGATGTCGCTCTAAAGGCACCAAAACGACACCAGGTGCTCCTGTAAATTGAGACCACTCGCTCAATACAAGAAAATGTATAATATAATTAAACAGGGCACTCAAGGAGACCGTGACCATGTATCAGAAGCAATTCTGAGCTTTTATTACTAAAATAAATCAATATAGTTGATGAATAAAACAATGAATCACAATTAGAATTAGAAATGCAATATACAATATACTATCAATATTAGAATGATCGGTTGACCAAACTAGAAAATAATCGATAATCCGATCTAACATATATTCAGTCCAATGAATATGGACATCCAAAAAGTCACTTATTGTCGATAAATATGGTCACTACTTATCGAGACCAAAGTCAAATGTCCTGCAATTTTTCGATTTGTCACGGCGGCGTTCCGCCAAAGCAACGTGGGTAGCGGCGTTCCGCTACTAAATGGCTTGCAAGTTGAAATATTCCATTACATTTAAATCGACCAAATATTCGTCCGAAATTATCATAAGAACCTTCAGTTGTACTCACTCCCAGGATATGCCCTTTGATGTTTGTAGCGCTATTCAATCGGGAGATTAAAGACGGCTCTCTGTTCGGTTATGGTCGGTTCGTTGGTATGGTAGGTCTCTCGGTACAAAGATGGGGTGTAGCACCAGACGTGTTTCGGGGTCCAACCCCTTCTTCAGTGGTATGCTTCACCCCTTTCAAAACCCCTCTTTTATACTGAATGTTCCATACTTTCATTGGTCCCAATTTGATCGTCATGTCCTGTTTGTCAATTAACTCAGGTGTTCTCCATTGTAGCTTAATCACAGACATAGTGTCATATGGAGAAACTAAAAAGTGTTTATAACAACCTTAGCAATTCATCATATTTCTACAATTTCATCAAGTTGTATATTGCAAATTTCTGCATTTATTAAAGCAAAAAACGCATCTATGCACTCTGCGTTTTTGATGCGGTATCTGTGCGTTTTTTGCTTATTCCGTTAAAAAAGGGCAAAATATTACCCATCCTATATCCTACTAGTATATAATATGATTAAAACAATAAATATAGACACTAAAAGACTTTCTTACAGCTTTCCAAGCAAAATATGTGACAGAATTATATTTAAACCAAATGCCCATTTATAAAACACCATCTGTCTACTGCAAAGGGAATGCATGTAACTATCATCATTACTACCATGCATATATATTTGTAGACATGATGGCAAGACAAAATCAATAAACTACAAGAATATCAATAAGTAAAATATTTATATAAAACTGGTTTAAAAAGCACAAATTCAATAAAAACTGGCAATAAAATGTGTGTTGATTGGAGGGTTGTACCGTGGTGGGAACCCACGTCTAGAGGAGAAACCGACTGTAATGTAAACAATCGGTTAATCGTCAAAACGTCGGTGCCCACCAACTCATGAATTAGTGTCCATTAATAATAATCATCGCCACCTAATCAAGGACTGTCTAACGTGCAATTCAGAAAATGTAATTTATGCCATAGAATGCCCGTGTAAACAACTATATATAGGCAGAACTAAGAGATCTTTAAAAAAACGCATATCGGAACATATGAATAACATACGGAAGGGATTTGAAAATCATTCGCTATCATACCACTTCAAAATTACCCATAATCAGGATCCCTCAGGTTTGAGGTTTTTTGCTATTGACAAAGTGGAGAAAGAATGGAGAGGAGGCAACCACATAGAAAGGATGTCTAGACTTGAAACTAAGCGAATCTTTGAATTCGATACCCTGATACCCAAGGGGCTCAATGCGGAGTTTGAGCTCTTTGGATTTTTATGAGTAGTTGGTGGGCACTGACGTTTTGACGATTAACCGATTGTTTACATTACAGTCGGTTTCTCCTCTAGACGTGGGTTCCCACCACGGTACAACCCTCCAATCAACACACATTTTATTGCCAGTTTTTATTGAATTTGTGCTTTTTAAACCATTTTTATATAAATATTTTACTTATTGATATTCTTGTAGTTTATTGATTTTGTCTTGCCATCATGTCTACAAATATATATCCATGCATATATGCAGGCATATGGGTAGGCAAAAATTAGGTACTACGTATATGTATATACCATATCCAATTACACATACACATACGTAGTCCTGTAGCATAGATAGTAACACTATGGTTTACAATGGAGAACACCTGAGTTAATTGACAAACAGGACATGACGATCAAATTGGGACCAATGAAAGTATGGAACATTCAGTATAAAAGAGGGGTTTTGAAAGGGGTGAAGCATACCACTGAAGAAGGGGTTGGACCCCGAAACGCGTCTGGTGCTACACCCCATCTATGTACCGAGAGACCTACCATACCAACGAACCGGCCATAACCGAACAGAGAGCCGTCTTTAATCTCCCGATTGAATAGTGCTACAAACATCAAAGGGCATATCCTGGGAGTGAGTACAACTGAAGGTTCTTATGATAATTTCGGACGAATATTTGGTCGATTTAAATGTAATGAAATATTTCAACTTGCAAGCCATTTAGTAGCGGAACGCCGCTACCCACGTTGCTTTGGCGGAACGCCGCCGTGACAAATCGAAAAATTGCAGTACATTTGACTTTGGTCTCGATAAGTAGTGACCAGATTTATCGACAATATGTGACTTTTCGGATGTCCATATTCATTGGACTGAATATATGTTAGATCGGATTATCGATTATTTTCTAGTTTGGTCAACCGATCATTCTAATATTGATAGTATATTGTATATTGCATTTCTAATTCTAATTGTGATTCATTGTTTTATTCATCAACTATATTGATTTATTTTAGTAATAAAAGCTCATAATTGCTTCTGATACATGGTCACGGTCTCCTTGAGTGCCCTGTTTAATTATATTACAAGGACAATATCTGCATGGAGTTTGTATGTTGTCCCTCTGTTTGCGTGGGTTTCCTCTGGGTACTACAGTATCCTCCCATACTTTAAAAATATACCTATAGGCAAGTTAGATTGTGAGCTCCATTGGGGACAGCGATGATAAAAGTCTGTAAAGTGCTGCAGAATATGTCAGCGCTATATAAGTGAGTAAACGAAATAAATACATAAACCTTCTGCATTATTCAGTCACTCATTCCCTGCTGTCACTTTACTCCTTATAGTCCACAGGGTAAGAGGATTTCCCTGTCAGCACTGCTTCTTAACTGTTTACTTGTCTACATCTCACACATGACTGAATTCACTTTCTCCTAGAAAGGAAAGAGTGGTGCTCTACCTACTAGGGTTGCACCGGATTATCGATACCCAATCAATACTTTTGTACCGGTATCGATTCGATACTGGGATTTGCCTTTTACTAATACTAGGCTGCGCTACTGGGAGGAGCCGGAGCATCTCCTTTCCTACATAGCGCCACATACAGTTGCAAGAAAAAGTATGTGAACCCTTTGGAATGATATGGATTTTTGCACAAATTGGTCATAAAATGTGATCTGATCTTCATCTAAGTCACAACAATAGACAATCACAGTCTGCTTAAACTAATAACACACAAAGAATTAAGTGTTACCATGTTTTTATTGAACACACCATGTAAACATTCACAGTGCAGGTGGAAAAAGTATGTGAACCCTTGGATTTAATAACTGGTTGAACCTCCTTTGGCAGCAATAACTTCAACCAAACGTTTCCTGTAGTTGCAGATCAGACGTGCACAACGGTCAGGAGTAATTCTTGACCATTCCACTTTACAGAACTGTTTCAGTTCAGCAAAATTCTTGGGATGTCTGGTGTGAATCGCTTTCTTGAGGTCATGCCACAGCATCTCAATCGGGTTGAGGTCAGGACTTGTATTTTCTTCTGTTTAAGCCATTCTGTTGTTGATTTACTTCTATGCTTTGGGTCGTTGTCCTTTCGCAACACCCATCTTCTGTTGAGCTTGAGCTGGTGGACAGATGGCCTTAAGTTCTCCTGCAAAATGTCTTGATAAATGTGGGAATTAATTTTTCCTTCGATGATAGCAATCCGTCCAGGCCCTGACACAGCAAAGCAGCCCCAAACCATGATGCCCCCACCTCGATGTTTCACAGTTGGGATGAGGTTTTGATGTTGGTGTGCTGTGCCTCTTTCTTTCCACACATAATGTTGTGTGTTTCTTACAAACAACTTAACTTTGGTTTCATCTGTCCACAGAATATTTTGCCAGTACTGCTGTGGAACATCCAGGTGCTCTTGTGCAAACTGTAAACGTTTTTTTTGGACAGCAGTGGCCTCCTCTGTGGTATCCTCCCATGAAATCCATTCTCGTATCATAGATTCGCTAACAGGGATGTTAGCATATGCCAGAGACTTTTGTAGGTCTTTAGCTGACACTCTAGGTTTCTTCTTCACCTCATTGAGCAGTCTGCGCTGTGCTCTTTACAGGACGGCCACTCCTAGGGCAGTAGCAGCAGTGCTGAACTTTGTCCATTTATAGACAATTTGTCTTACCGTGGACTGATGAACAGCGAGGCTTTTGGAGATACTTTTACAACAATTTCCAGCTTTATGTAAGTCAACAATTCTTAATCGTAGGTCTTCTGAGAGCTCTTTTGTGTAAGGCATCATTCATATAAGGCAATGCTTCTTGTGAAAAGCAAACCCAGAACTGGTGTGTGTTTTTTATATGGCAGCTGTAACCAACACCTCCAATCTCATCTCATTGATTGGACTCCATTTGGCTGACACCTCACTCCAATTAGCTCTTGGAAATGTCATTAGTCTAGGGGTTCACATACTTTTTCCACCTGCACTGTGAATGTTTACATGGTGTGTTCAATAAAAACATGGTAACATTTAATTCTTCGTGTGTTATTAGTTTAAGCAGACTGTGATTGTCTATTGTTGTGACTTAGATGAAGATCAGATCACATTTTATGACCAATTTGTGCAGAAATCCATATCATTCCAAAGGGTTCACATACTTTTTCTTGCAACTGTACCTCTTACATCCAGTGATGTCACCTTTGATGTAGAAGTTCTCTTTCCTCATCTTCTCCATTCAGACCAGACCGCCATGATGATTTTTCAACCATCTCTCGTCTCTGCAGAGATTGACAAACAGACATTAGTTTCCCACTTTTCCATCATCTTCACATCTTCTGAACACCCCATCCTGCCACCCCCAATACTGTGTCCACTGTCCTCCCCAATACTATACTGCAGAAACTGTGTCCTGAAAAATATTTGTATCACACAGATAGTGCCCCCTCCAACAATTAATGGAACACAGTGCTCTAAAAAAAATAACTGCGCCCAGTAAATAGTGTCCCGGACACTAATATTATAAACATAATTTCCCCCAAGAATAATTGTGCTAAGCTGATATTGTGCCAGGGTACCCACCAAAGTAACAGTGCTCCCCAAAATCCCAATAGAAATAATTCTCTGCCAGAGCACAATGCCCCCATAGTGCCCATACTAGTAATCATGTTCCCAATAGCCCCCCAAGTAGTAGTAAAGCTTACCATAATGCACCCTAGTAGTAATAATTCTCCTTATAATATGACAGCACAAGAAATACCCCCTCTTACTGCCCGCAGTTGAGCTAATGTCCCCATAATGTATGCCAGTATAAAATACCCCAATATAGTGCCCCAGTAAATGCCCCCAGAGTGCTCCTCTCCCCCTTCCCCATAGTGCACCCCATAATATGCCAGTAAAAAAATGCCCCTTCTTAGTGCCCCCCATAATGTGCCAGTAAAAAAATCCCCCTTCTCAGTGCCACCAGATGCCCCCATAATGTGCCAGTAAAAAATGCCTCTTCTTAGTGCCACCAGATGCCCCGATAGTGCCCCCATAATATGCCAGTAAAAAATGCCCCTTCCTAGTGCCACCAGATGCCCCATAGTGCTGCTCTCCACTATAGTGCCTCCCATAATGTGCCAGTAAAAATTGTCCCCTTAGTGCCAGATGCCATAATGCCCCCTATAATGTGCCAATAAAAAATGCACCTTTAGAGCCACCAGATGCCCCCATAGTGCTCCACTCTCCCATAGTGCCCCCAAATAATGCCCCTATAGTGCCACCAGATGCCCCATAATGCTGCTCTCCACTATAGTGCCTCCTATAATGTGCCAATAAAAAATGCCCCCTTAGTGCTACCAGATGCCATAATGCCCCCTATAATGTGCCAATAAAAAAAATGTCCCTTTGGAGCCCCCAGATGCCCCCCATAGTGCTCCTCTCCCCCATGGTGCCCCCATAATGTGCCAATAAGAAATGCCTCCAGATCCATGCCCCCCAAATGGGCCAGTAGCAAATGCCCCCTTAGTGTCAGCAGGTGCCGCCTATAATGTGCCATCTATATATATAAAAAAAAAAAAAAACACTAATACTTACCTTCATGAGGCTGGCAGCGATGCGATGCAGGCCTCTTCCAGCGTGTGTCCCACGCTGTATGCTGCCCGGCTCAGGCGGCGCGATGATAATGATGTTATTGCACACCCTATCAGAAGACTGGGGACGGCGATACAGAGATGAATATGGAGATGAGCGCTTCCACAATGGAAGCGATGATCTCCTACTGCAGCTCTGAGTGTTTAAAAAAAAAAAAAGAAGAATGGTTCTTGGGGGTGGAGGGGAGAAGCCAGACCCGTTGGACCCCCCCTGTCGGTGGGCCCCTGCATAGTATAGTGGCTGTGCTTGGTATCTCGTTCAGTCCCTTTGAAGTGAAGGAGCTGAGTGTGATACCAAGTACAGCCGCTATACAATCTACGGTATTTCCCCAAAACACGCCCCAAAAGAAGTCCATGTATCTGTAAAGTGGGTGGAATACCGCTCCCTGGCCAAGATAGTGGGTAAAGTCTCTTGCTCTTCCAGAAATTTGAAAAAGAAAGGAAGGACGGACAGTTAGGAGGAGATGGTCAGCCCCTGTGATGTCACAGTCCTATAAAAAGTCTCCTCCTGGGGGCGTGGCCTGGACGTCTTCAGGAATGGCCGCGTGAAGACAGCTCCGCCGCCATTAGCCGCTAAAGGAGACTCTCCTGCCACGCCAGCGCAGCACATGGGGAAAAAACTGCCGGTCAAGCCCTCCACCTCGTCCCGATCGTCCGCCTGGGTGAACAAGACGCTTGATTCTTACCTCAGCCGTCCACTCCACACGGTCCCGTCTGGCCGCGGCCTGCTTCCATCTCAGGCCTCCGACGCGTGTGGGAGTGAGGAGATGAGCGCACAGCAGCCACCAGGTACAAGCTGCAATTCAGCCTTACGGCTTCCTACCTCATCCCTGTCCCCATTAGCAAGGACTTTCCTACCCACCAGCGCTGAGGGGGCACAGCCAAATCCTGCAGGAGCAAGAGAGGGGTTATACTCAGCAGGAGACACTGCCGCCATTGTGCCGCCAAAATCGGCAGCTAAGCAGGCTAAGCAAATGGCCACTCCGTCCCAGAAGCGGCGAGACTGGGCCGAATCTTCTGATGATCCCCCTAGCCAAACGCTTCATAGAAGGGGAGAGGGAGGAGAAACTGCTACTTGGGAGCAGGGGAATGAATATGTGGACGAGGGAGAGGAAGATCTTCTGCAACCTACCCAGGGCTCTGCAATACTTTAGCAAACTTTACAGCATTTGCCTACCAAGGAAGATTTTAAAATGCTGGTCTCAGAAGTCAGAAACGCCTGTAAATCTGAAATTTCATCTTTAAGGCAGGATCTGAAGCACTTAGCAGATCGCATGGACACTATTGAAATAGATCATGATGACACCCGTAGAAGTGTGGCACATTTACAATCTGTTATTGCCTCTCAATCCCAAGTTATCAGGGACAATGCACGTCATCTGGAAGACCTAGATAACAGAGGACGCAGAAATAACATTCGTGTGCGGGGTTTGCCTGAAGCTAATGCGGAATAAAATCTGCAGGAAATATTATCTGAGCTTTTTAATGCTTTATTAGGCACTCAGCCACCCCAGTTTATCAAGTTTGATCGAGCTCACAGAGCGCTGCGGCCTAAGTCCTCATCCACGCAGCCCAGAGACGTCATTTGCTGTGTGCATGATTTCCAGATGAAGGAAAACATTATGTCCAAAGCAAGGGAATTACGCTCAATTGAGTTTCATGGCACTTCTGTTCATTTATACCAGGATTTATCTTGGTGGACACTTCAGAAAAGAAGAGTATTACAGCCCTTATTGCAACTGCTGAAGGAAAAGAAGACGCCTTATAGATGGGGGTTCCCGTTTGCATTAATAGTTACGAAAAATGGCAGGTCCTCCATCTTGCGTCAGCAGATTTTTGTGCTGCTTTGGGCATTGAGATTCCATCCATCACGGACTGGGAACTACCGGATCCACAGCCTGCCCTGGGTCCAATTTGGCAACCTGCCAGACAAAAGAGAAGAAGATCGTCCCCTGCTGGAGGGACTCCTTCACGTGAGCCACAAGATGATCCCCCATGATTGCTGCATGGACTTCACTAGCTCAACTTATATCTCCTACTGTTTTTACTCGCCGGGAGGCGACGGCCTTATGGTTCTTTGTTTAAGGTCCAATGATAGTAGAATTGATTTATTGTTTAATTCTTTGGTTCTTTCAAGTTCTAATAAGCTTTGAAACCTGGCCCATCCTGTGCCAGTCCAGTCATGCTTCCACTAGGCAGACCAGTAGTTTCGCCCTCCCCCCCCAGCTTTTGTTGGCTGGGATGGAGGGACGGCAGTTTGCTGATATTAATATCACTAGTTGCTACTCACTGATCTGTATCTGGGTGACAGCACCCAATGTTCTGATACTATATGGTGTATCTTTATTGTTTGTATGGTCTTGTGTCTCCCCCCCTTCCCTCTTGTGTCTTTTCTTATTGTTTTCTATATTCAGGTCTTCAGAATTCAACCCACAAGCGACTGAACGCATTAAAGTGTTTTCATCTATGACATTGTCCTTGAAGGGGATCTATGGCAGCCACATAGCAAGTACATTTATCCCATGCTTTGAAAATGATTAAGTATGTCTCGCTTAATGTAAAAGGCCTTAACTCTAATGTGAAGAGACGCCTGGCACTTACTGAGTGCAAGTCTCAAAAGGCTGACATCGTTTTTCTTCAGGAGACCCACTTTGATCACCAGGGCTCTTTCAAGTTTGCGCAATATTTATTCCCTCGTATATATTCTGCTTCCTCTGGGAGGAAGACGGCAGGTGTTGCCATTCTCATGTCTGCTGACTGCCCCTTACAGGTGGAAGACGCTATTATTGACCCTGCTGGCAGGTATATTATACTAAAAGCCACACTCAATGGTAGCCCACATGTACTGTGCAATCTATACGCTCCGAATACTGCTCAAATCCCTTTTCTTAATAAGGTGTTCTTGAAATGATCTAAGTTGCTTCCAGCTGCATTACTAGTAGGAGGAGACTTTAATCTCTCCTTTTCCGAGCGTTTAGATAGATTAACCCTTCAGAATAGACCGCCCACTAAAGATCAATGTCGAAATTCACGTCTTTTTAGGCGTCTTATTAGAAAATTCGAATTATATGACCTCTGGAGAATTAACTATCCCACTGCAAAAACATTTTCTTTCTTCTCACATCCACATAATACGCATTCCCGTATAGACTACTTTTTTGGTAATGTCCCAATTTTAAGGATGCTTGCAGATGCTGACATAGGACCTATTTCTTGGTCGGATCACGCACCAGTCTCAATTAACATTAAAACTTCAGGTCACCACACTAGAGTTTGCCATTGGCGGCTTAACGAGTCCTTTTTGCACCAGCTGCCGCTTAGGCAGGAGCTACGAGAGGGCCTTACAGAATATTTAACCTTAAATCAGTCCTCAGGGCCCCCTATATCTATGATATGGAAAGCCCACAAGGCAGTCTTCAGAGGCACATGTATAGCTATGGGGTCTCGATTAAAAAAAGATCGTACTATGCAACAACACATTATCACCTCACAGCTGAAGGACTTAGAGAGAATGCTAGAATCCCGTTGCTCGCGACCTTTGCTTAGGCGCATTATCACCCTGCGTGCCAGATTGAAGGAACTAATGTTTTATAAAACGGAGAAAAAATTATTATACTCGCGACAAAGATTTTATATGTGGGGGAACAAGCCACATACCCTCTTGGCTCGACAGCTTCGAGAGTCTGGCACAATAAACACTCCGACTGCTATGAGGCGGGGTGATGGTGCAATAGTATATGATCCAGAGGTCATCTCCAACTTATTTCAGGACTATTACAAGGCGCTTTACTCTATCCCTCAACAACTCCCATCTGACCCGGGGCGAAGTCGACTCCTCCTGGATTCCTTTCTTTCTAAATGTAATCTTCCTCAGTTGTCTGGAGAAGCTCTTGCCTCATTAAACGCTCCTATTACTGTAGAGGAATTACAGGAGGTGCTTAAACAACTGCCCAATAATAAAGCCCCTGGGCCAGATGGTCTACCATACATTTATTACGCAACATTTTCCGATATTCTTCTGCCGCATATGACACTATTGTTCAACTCCTTCTTACAAGGGTCCCCAATACCCACTATAATGTCACACTCCTATATAACTTTAATACCTAAACCAGGTAAAGATCCCCTAGAATGTGGAAATTATAGGCCCATTGCACTTCTTAATTCGGATTTGAAAATTTTCACGAAAACTTTGGCTAACCGACTTTCAGACTGGTTACCCCAACTGATCCATAAGGATCAAGTGGGCTTTGTCCGAGACCGACAGGGCGGAGATAATACAAGGCGGACCATTGATCTAATTGACATCACGAATAAGCGCAGAGACTCGACTTTGTTGCTAAGTCTTGACGCAGAGAAAGCGTTTGATCGCTTAGGGTGGCCTTTTATGTTCTCTGCCATGGAGGCTTTTGGTTTGAAAGGCCCCTTTCTTACAGCCCTCCATGTTTTATATGCCCAACCTACAGCGATAGTGAAAATGAAGCATGCTCATTCTTTGCCTTTTCCTATAAAAAATGGTACGCGACAGGGATGTCCGCTATCCCCTTTGCTTTTCGTTCTATGCATAGAACCGCTGGCGGGGGCCATACGTTCTCACCCTGATATCCTTGGGATTAAAGTGAATGCAGTTGAATTCAAACTTTAACATTAACTGACATGCACATTTTGCTCCCCAACCTCTTTAAATTACTAGAGACTTATGGTAGATTATCTGGTTATAAAATTAATGCCACAAAAACGGAGGCTCTCCCCCTTAACCTATCCACTGATAATTTGGCCACCTTAAAATCCAGCTTTAACTTTCAATGGACGGAAACGTCCCTGAGGTATTTGGGGGTCAATTTAACCCCTACTTATTCCTCGTTGTATGCTCAAAATTTTCCATCTCTGTTCCGGGAACTTAAAACCTTGCTGATTAAATGGATGCCTTTTCCCATTTCCTTATTGGGCCGTATAGCATCAGTTAAGATGAATATCCTGCCTAAATTGCTGTATTTGTTTGAAACTCTCCCAATTCCTGTTCCTGAGAGGGAGTTGCGTGATTTTCAATCGTGTATATTCAGGTTCATCTGGAATGGAAAGAGGCATCGCATAGCTTGCTCAATTTTAATGTCACCCAAAACTCAAGGAGGATTGGCAGTTCCAAATATTAAAAAATATTACTGGGCTACACACCTTAGAAGACTGCCAGCCTGGTCCAATTTGTATGCGTACTCCAGATGGATGGAAATAGAGAAGTTGTGGATAGCCCCTGTACATCCGAATTCACTCATTTGGTATTCCCTGCAACCTTCACTTAGACCTGAGCTATTAGGCCCCATGTCTTTTACATGTAACATATGGTTGAGATGTAACAGACTGTTTTCACTTGCATCGGAAAAATCTTCTATGATCTCCTTTCTGTATAATCCACTATTTAAGTTGGGAACGCACACAGCTTTTCTTAAAACATGGTTTCCCAAGAAACTATTCAGATTTGCGGGTGTTGTAAACTATAGGTCTCTGTTTTTTTTTTTCATTTGATGAGGTACGATCCTTGCATCAGTTGCCGGAGTCTTCTAGATATCAATATGTGCAGATTTGGCATTTTTTTTCGGACCTCTTTCATTCAATGAAGGTGTCAACCCCTACACCATTTGAGAAACTATGTAAGATGACTGTTACAACGAAGGGTCTCATCTCAGACATTTACCTTATCCTATCATCCTCCTCTGTTACTCACTCCTACATGACTAAATGGGAAGTAATTCTAGGCCATCCTATAGCACATGCAGAATGGAAACAGATGTGGGAACGAGCAGCGAAATCGTCTTCATGTGTCACATATAGGGAAAACACATATAAAGTGCTTATGTTTTGGTATCATACCCCACAGTTATTAAAACACTTTAGCCAAGATATCTCTGATAGATGTTGGAGGTGTATGACAGGTGAGGGGACTCACCTTCATATTTTCTGGGAATGTCCTGTGATTGTGCCCTTTTGGAGAATGGTGGAGTCTGTCTTTTTTCAACTCTTCGCAATTCATTTTCCATTTACACCTTTTTTTTACTTATTGAATATGCCAAAAATGTCATTAAAGAAACAATTCCTGCTTTTAGTCCTTCAGGTGTTAATGGCGGCCAGGTGCCTAATTGCGAGGTTTTGGTTGAGGGCAGACGCGCCTACCCGAATGGACCTCATACACAGTGTAAGGGAAGTTAGGAAAATGGAATACTTAACTGCATGTATTACTAACTCAGTCGATAGATTTACAAAGACCTGGCAAGCATGGGATGACGCTTTTGATCACTTACAATAAAAGACCTCTGAATATCAGTTCATCTTTTTTTTTCCCCTTCCTTTATTTTCCCTTATGTGTCGTGTCGTTGTAATTGTCCTATGTCCTTTCGTTGTTTCAGCTCTCAATGCGTCTATTGGCTTCTGATGCAAAATGTATGTTTTGTATACTAATGTACATTTTTGATATTGACGTTATGCAATATAACATTGTACCTGTATTGCCTCTTACGGATATGCAATGAGACAATGTATCTGTATTATTTTTTCATTGACAAAAACTAATAAAATAAACAATTAAAAAAAAAAAAAAGTCTCCTCCTGCCGAGTCTCCACCATTTTCCAGTGAACTTAGTGCAGGGAGAGACGTGCAGGGACAGTGATTAGTAAATACTTTATTTACAAAATATAACTACTAAGCAGTTCAGGGACAGCACAGAGATAGTGTAGGGATATAGTAGGGAGGCTTTATCCACACTATAGGGCAGAGAGCAGGGTTCAATTGAACAGTATAATGCTTAGCTAATAGAGAAGCTATTCTATTACACCTTGCTGCACTAATTGTGGTTACAAAGTGCTCTAATACTACAGATTTTAGGATGTTCACATTCTTTTATACATAATTCCATTAATCCTTGATTCTGTTATTGGGGTGAAATTGCGGCCTGATACTACTGATTTTGGAGAGTTTGAGTCGTTTTATACATAAGTAAATCCATTAATCCTTGGTACTGTAATTGGGGTGAAATCAGTGGCGGATTACAATAGGAGCGCACAGCTCCCTGTCCCGTCGCCTATCACCGCCATAGGCTTCAGGCCTAGGCCTGAACCCTATGCGGTAGTGAAATCCCGGCGCAGGCGTGCGTGATGAGGTCATCACGCGCCTGTGTCTGGACACAGCACATTGACGTGTGCACGCCTGCCTCATCCCGCCTTCGTCTGCGAGCAAGTGCCTGGCCCTAGACGGTGAGTATTTAGCTTTTCATTTTTTTCCCCATTTTTTAATTTAATGTGCCTACTTTGGGGGACATGTGGGGGACGACACACAGAGGAGGACATATTAGGGAAGAGACCTCAAGTACATGGGAGGGGGAATGTGGGGGTTGTGTGGGACTAAATTATTATGGGAGGGAATACTATGTGGGGGCAAATTATTATGGGAGGGACTACTATGTGGGGGAAAATTACTATATGGGGCAGTGTGGGGACAAATTACTATGTGGGGGCAGTGTGGGGGCAAATTATTATGTGAGGGACTACTATGTGGGGGCAAATTACTATATGGGGCTGTGTGGGCCCAAATTATTATGGGAGGGACTACTATGTGGGAGCAAATTACTATATGGGGGCAGTGTGGTGGAAACTATTGTGTGGGGGCAGTGTGGGGTAATTTCTATGTGGGGACAGTGTGGGGGCAAATTACTATGTGGGGGAAACTATTGTGTGGGGGCAGTGTGGGGGGAATTGCTATGTGGGGGCTGTGTGGGGGGAATTGCTATGTGGGGGCAGTGTGGGGTAATTTCTATGTGGGGAAATTGCTATGTGGGGACAAATTACTATGTGGAGGAAACTATTGTGTGGGGGCAGTGTGGGGTAATTTCTATGTGGGGACAGTGTGGGGAAATTGCTATGTGGGGACAGTGTGGGGGCAGTGTGGTGGAAATTACTATGTGGGGGCAGTGTGGGGGAAACTATTGTGTGGGGGAAATTGCTATGTGGGGGCAGTGTGGGTTAATTTCTATGTGGGGGCAGTGTGGTGGAAATTACTATGTGGGGGCAGTGTGGGGGCAAATTACTATGTGGGGGCAGTGTGGGGGAAATTACTATGTAGGGGCAGTGTGGGGCAAATTACTATCTAGGGGAAATTACTGTGTGGGGGCAAACTACTATATGGGGGCAGTTTGGGGGAAATTACTGTGTGGGGGCAAATTACTATGGGGGGATTACTATGTGGGGGCAGTGTGGTGGAAATTACTATATGGGGGTGTTGCTATTGGGTAGGCACTGTAGGGGCAATTCTATTATTTTTGGGGACACTATACAGGGATTATTGCCTGCAGCACAATAGAGGGTGGTATTATTACTCGGGGCACTCTAGGAGACATTATAGCTGCTGTGGACACTATAGGAACATTTGGGGTAATTTATCAAACTGGGGTAAAGTAGAACTGGCTTAGTTGCCCATAGCAGCCAATCAGATTCCTGCTTTTAAATTTGACAGCTCTTTTGGAAATCCAGTTCTACTTTACACCAGTTTGATAAATGACTCCAATTATATCTTTTAGGGTCACTATTTTTTAAGCAGTATAGTACCTTGGGGAGCAAAACGGGCACAGTATTGGGAGTGGCAGCAGGATGACACTGTGGGGACACCAGGATGAGGAGGTTGATGGAAAAATTGAGAAATCTAACGTGTCTGTGTTACAAACTGTAGAGACGAGATGCGGCTGAAAGAATTTGCCATGGTGGTCTGGGTCAAACGGAGGAGAAGAGGAAAGAGAAGGTCTACATGACAGGACATGTCACTGGATGTAAGAGGTATGTGGTGCTGTATTCTCCTCCATGTCTTTTTTTATTATAATTATATGTATTTTAAATTTGGCGACCAAAGATGTCATATGGCCTAAGAAGAGACTGTGGCGCTCATGAAGCACCGCAGCCTCTTCATACAAAAAAAACTAAACTAAAATGGAGGGGGGGGGGGGGGCAAGTTGGTTAGACAGCCCCGGGCCTATCATGCACTTAATCTGCCCCTGGGTGAAATTGATGTCTGATACTACTGATTTTGTGGTGTTCACGTTCTTTTATACATAAATAATTCCGGTAATCCTTCATTCTCTATTTGGGGTGAAATTGCGGCCTGATACTACTGATTTTGGGGTGTTCACTTTTTTATACATACCTGTAAGTAATCCTTGATTCTGGGGTTAAATTGCGGCCTGATACTACTGATTTTGGGGTGTTCACGTCATGGGCGTTGCTAGGTTTTCAAAAGATCCGGGGCCTAAGCCCCAATGAATATGGCCCAGTTCTCTAAGTCGACACCCCCCTCCCCCCACACATCACATTTTGCTATACTTACTATACAGCAGCACATACCTGTCACATCCAGAGCCTCCAGGTGACGTCTCCTCCAATGTAGATCTTCTCTGTCATCATCCTTTCCATTTGGTCCGGACAACTTCTTTCAGCCGCGCCTTGTCTCTGCAGAGTGTGACACACAGACATCTTAGTTTCCTCACTTTTCTAGCATCATCCCCCAACCTGGAGTCCCCACAGTGTTATCCTGCTTCTCGCTGCGCTCCCCAATATCCCCAAATACTATCCTGAAGGAAAATGAATACCCCCATAGTAATAGTGCTCCTCATAGTCCCACCAATAGTAATTTCCTTCTAGAATGCCCTCATTAGTAATACTGCCCCCTACAGTGCCCCCAAAAGTGATAATGCTCCCCAAAAGTGCCTTCATTAGTAGAAGAGCCCTCCAGTATTAATAATACCCTCACAGAGCCCCCAGTAGAAATAAGGCCCCCTATTGTTCCCCAGTGGAAATAAAGCTCTCTACAGACCCCTCAGTAGTAATAAGGCCCCCACAGTGCTCTTAGTACAAGTAAGGCAGATCTATAAGTCCCTCCTATAGAGCCCTCAGTAGTAATAAGAATGCCTATAATGTCCCCTAGAGATCAAGTCTTTAAACGCTTCTGTTCGCTCCAACGCAACTTTCAGAAAAGACCAGAAACGATGGAACATTTTTTCTTATTCATGGACAAGATATTGGAGAACAGTCATGCAGAAGTAGCTCCACCCCTAAAAGACAAGGATGAATGCTGGTACTTACCAATCTTTGGCGTTTACCACCCCAAGAAGCCAGGACAAATCTGAGTGGTATTTGACTCTAGTTCACAATATGAAGGAGTCTCCCTCAATGGTGTTCTTTTGACAGGACCAGACGTCAACAACACACTTCTCGGTGTCCTCATCAGATTCCGCAAAGAACCCATTGCTGTAGTTGCCGACATACAACAAATGTTCTATTGTTTCCTAGTTAAAGAAGAGCATAGGAACTTCTTAAGATTCCTTTGGTTCAAGGACAACGACCCTTCCCAAGACTTCATCAAATATCGCATGAAGGTGCATGTTTTTGGCAACAGCCCATCTCCTGCAGTCGCTATTTATGTACTCAGACTTTCTGCCCAAGAAGGTGAAAAAGTCTATGGAGAGGACGTTAAGAAGTTTGTTGAAAGAGACTTCTATGTAGATGATGGCTTAAAGTCTCTTACCTCACCAGAGGCCGCAATCGGTCTACTTAAAAGGACTCAAAGTATGCTTTCCTGTTCAAACCTCAGGCTGCATAAGATAGCTTCAAACAGCAAAGTTGTTATGGAGGCCTTTCCTACTCAAGATCATGCCAGTGATTTGAAAGATCTAGACTTTGCAACAGACCCATTACCCATGCGGCGCAGCCTAGGGCTCAGCTGGGACCTCAAGTCTGACACCTTTACTTTTCAGGTCGACCAAGAACAGAAACCCTTCACACGACGTGGAGTCCTGTCCACCATCAACAGTCTATACGATCCACTTGGATTTGCAGCCCCTGTGATCATCCAAGGTAAGACTCTGCTCAGGGAGCTAACCACAGATATATGTGATTGGGATTCACCACTTCCCTCAGAGAAAGAGGCACTATGGATAACATGGAGAGACTCTCTAAAGGCATTATTTAACGTGCGCATATGTAGGCCATATGCCCTCTTCTCTCCTGCAGAGGTTCAGTCCAGACAGCCGTGCATGTTTTGTGATGCCTCAGTAAAAGCAATCGCTGCAGTCGTTTACCTTAAAACTATAAACATTAGAGGCCCAGTTAAACTTATCCGTTCTGATATGGGTACCAACTTCGTTGGAGCCTGCAAAGAACTGTATATCCCCTCAAACTTTGACAGTGATAATGTATAGAGATATCTTGCTGACCAGAACTACAAATGGTCATTCAACCCCCCACACTCTTCCCACATGGGAGGCTCTTGGGAGTGTATGATTGGCTTAGTCCGCCGGATCCTTGATTCTATCTTTTTAGAGCTGGGAACTTCAAAGCTCACTCATGAGACCCTCTCAACCTTCATGGCCGAAGTAGTGGCGATCATAAACTCCAAACCTTTGAACTCAATATCCAACGACCCAGAGGATCCTTTCTTGCTCACTCTTCTCACCCAAAAGATCGGTACAGCATCAGCTCCCCCTGTTGAGTTTAGTACTAAAGACTTGTACAAATGTCAATGGAGAAGAGTGCAAACCGTAGCAGAGGCCTTCTGGAATAAATGGAGGAAACAATACCTCTCCACACTACATGTCCGGAATAAATGGCAAAGCAGCAAACCCAACATGGAGGTTGGTAATGTTGTCCTTGTCAAAGACCATCAGTCAAAAAGAAATGACTAGCCTTTGGGACTGATAACCAAGGTGTTCCCAAGTGAAGATGGGAAGGTCAGAAAGGTGGAAGTTAACCTCTTAAGGACACAGGGCGTACAGGTACGCCCTAATGTCCTGGTGCGGGCGGTGATCAGAACTGGGTGCCTGCTGAAATCAATCAGCAGGCACCCTGGGACAATGCCGAGGGGGGTCCTGTGAGCCCCCTTATCGGCGATCGCTGCAAACCTCAGGTCAATTCAGACCTGCAGTTTGCAGCGCTTTCGGAAGTTTCTAATCCCCGCGGTCCGTGACCGTGGGGATCAGAAACTTCAAAATGACCTAAATTAACATTTTTAACCCCCCCGGGGAGGTGCGGCGGTGCTGAGGGGCGGGCGGGCGTGCAATCATCCCGCCCGCCCCCTCTCATTTCAAGGATGGCCGAGCGGTTATCAAGCAGAGTGTCAGCACATTGCTGACACTCTGCTTGAAACGGCTGACAACTGTGCTGTGATGTCAGCCGTTTAAACCCTTCCATGCCGCGGTCCATAGGGACCGCTGTATGGAAGGAGTTAAGAAGGAGGGAGCTCCCTCCCTCTCCCATTGGGGGCTTCTGTGCCTTTTCAGCCCCGATTCTTGACGGGATCACAGAGGGAGGGGGCCCCCCTCCCTCCCCATCACCCGCTGCTCTGTTGTGGCAGCGAGTGATGGTTACCATGGCAACCGGACGCCTTCACAGTCTTCCGGCTGTCCATGGTGCTGATCAGACTTCTGCTAAAGGCAGAAGTTTGATCAGACTTTGTAACGTGAAAATACAGTACAGTACACTATAAAGTGTACTGTACTGTATTATACAGACATCAGACCCACTGGATCTTCAAGAACCAAGTGGGTCTGGGTAAAAAAAAAATGTAAACAAAAAAGTTAAAAAAATGTAAAAATAAAAAACACATATATCACTGATTAATCCCTTAAGGATTCAGCCCTATTTCACCTTACGGACTTGGCCATTTTTTGCAAATCTGACCAGTGTCACTTTAAGTGCCGATAACTTAAAAAAGCTTTGACTTATCCAAGCCATTCTGAGATAGTTTTTTGTCACATATTGTACTTCATGACACTGGTAAAATTAAGTAAAAAAAAAATCATTTTTATTTATAAAAAAATACCAAATTTACCAGAAATATGTAAAAAAAAATCAAATTTCCAAGTTTCAATTTCTCTACTTCTATAATACATAGTAATACCTCCAAAAATAGTTATTACTTTACATTCCCCATATGTCTACTTCATGTTTGGATCATTTTGGGAATGATATTTTATTTTTTGGGGATGTTACAAGGCTTAGAAGTTTAGAAGCAAATCTTGAAATTTTTCAGAAATTTTCAAAAACCCAATTTTTAGGGACCAGTTCAAGTCTGAAGTCACTTTGCGAGGCTTACATAATATAAACCACCCAAAAATGACCCCATTCTATAAACTACACCCCTCAAGGTATTCAAAACTGATTTTACAAACTTTGTTAACAAGAATTAATGGAAAATAGAGATACAATTTCAAAATTTCACTTTTTTGGCAGATTTTCCATTTTAATAATTTTTTTCCATATACAAAGCAAGGGTTAACAGCCAAACCAAACTCAATATTTATGGCCCTGATTCTGTAGTTTATAGAAACACCCCAGATGTGGTCATAAACTACTGTACGGGCACACGGCAGGGCGCAGAAGGAAAGGAATGCCATACGGTTTTTGGAAGGCAGATTTTGCTGGACTGTTTTTTTTTACACCATGTCTCATTTGAAGCCCCCCTGATGCACCCCTAGAGTAGAAACTCCATAAAAGTGACCCCATCTAAGAAACTATACCCCTCAAGGTATTCAAAACAGATTTTACAAACTTCGTTAACCCTTTAGGTGTTCCACAAGAGTTATTGGCAGATGGAGATGAAATTTCAGAATTAAAAGTTTTTGGCAAATTTTCCATTTTAATCCATTTTTCCCAGTAACAAAGCAAGGGCTAACAGCCAAACAAAACTCAATATTTATGACCCTGATTCTGTAATTTACAGAAACACCCCATATGTGGTCGTAAACAGCTGTACGGGCACACGGCAGGGCGCAGAAGGAAAGGAATGCCATACACTTTTTGGAAGGCAGATTTTGCTGGACTGTTTTTTTTTACATCATGTCCCATTTGAAGCCCCCCTGA
Organism: Bufo bufo; assembly: GCF_905171765.1. Lineage (NCBI taxonomy): Eukaryota > Metazoa > Chordata > Amphibia > Anura > Bufonidae > Bufo > Bufo bufo. The sequence goes on along the minus strand of NC_053393.1, from coordinate 506,155,995 downwards.
TGCACCCCTAGAGTAGAAACTCCAAAAAAGTGGCCCCATTTTAGAAACTACTTTATTGGCAGATTTTCCATTTTAATAATTTTTTTCCAGTTACAAAGCAAGGGTTAACAGCCAAACCAAACTCAATATTTATGGCCCTGATTCTGTAGTTTACAGAAACACCCCATATGTGGTCATAAACTACTGAACGGGCACACGGCAGGGCGCAGAAGGAAAGAAATGCCATACGGTTTTTGGAAGGCAGATTTTGCTGGACTGGTTTTTTTGACACCATGTCTCATTTGAAGCCCCCCTGATGCACCCCTAGAGTAGAAACTCCATAAAATTGACCCCATTTAAGAAACTACATCCCTCAAGGTATTCAAAACTGATTTTACAAACGTTGTTAACCCTTTAGGTGTTCCACAAGAATTAATGGAAAATAGAGATACAATTTCAAAATTTCACTTTTTGGGCAGATTTTCCATTTTAATAATGTTTCTTCCAGTTACAAAGCAAGGGTTAACAGCCAAACAAAACTCAATATTTATGGCCCTGATTCTGTAGTTTACAGAAACACCCCATATGTGGTCGTAAACTACTGTACATGCACACGGCAGGGCGCAGAAGGAAAGGAATGCCATACGGTTTTTGGAAGGCAAATTTTGCTGGACTGGTTTTTTTGACACCATGTCCCATTTGAAGCCCCCCTGATGCACCCCTAGAGTAGAAACTCCATAATAAAAGTGACCCCATCTAAGAAACTACACCCCTCAAGGTATTCAAAACAGATTTTACAAACTTCGTTAACCCTTTAGGTGTTCCACAAGAGTTATTGGCAAATGGAGATGAAATTTCAGAATTAAAAGTTTTTGGCAAATTTTCCATTTTAATCCATTTTTCCCAGTAACAAAGCAAGGGTTAACAGCCAAACAAAACTCAATATTTATGACCCTGATTCTGTAGTTTACAGAAACACCCCATATGTGGTCGTAAACAGCTGTACGGGCACACGGCAGGGCGCAGAAGGAAAGGAATGCCATACACTTTTTGGAAGGCAGATTTTGCTGGACTTTTTTTTACATCATGTCCCATTTGAAGCCCCCCTGATGCACCCCTAGAGTAGAAACTCCAAAAAAGTGGCCCCATTTTAGAAACTACGGGATAGGGTGGCAGTATTGTTGGTACTAGTTTAGGGTACATATGATTTTTGGTTGCAAGATAACAAGAAATAGCTGTTTTGGCACCGTTTTTTATTTTTTGTTATTTACAACATTCATCTGACAGGTTAGATCATGTGATATATTTTTATAGACCACGTTGTCAGGGATGCGGCGATACCTAATATGTATACTTTTTTTTATTTATGTAAGTTTTACACAATGATTTCTTTTTTGAAGCAAAAAAAATCATGTTTTAGTGTTTCCATAGTCTGAGAGCCATAATTTTTTCAGTTTTGGGCGATTACCTTGGGTAGGGTATGATTTTTGCGGGGTGAGATGACGGTTTTATTGGCAGTATTTTGGGGTGCGTGTGACTTTTTGATCGCTTGCTATTACACTTTTTGTGATGTAAGGCTGAGTTCACACGGGCGAGATTTCCGCGCGTGTGCAATGCTTTAGGTGAACGTATTGCACCCGCACTGAATCCGGCACCATTTATTCCAATGGGGCTGTGTACATGAGCGTTTTTTTTCACGCATCACTTTTGCGTTGCATGAAAATCGCAGCATGCTCTATATTCTGCGTTTTTTCACGCAGGACAGGCCCCATAAAAAATGAATGGGGATGCGTTAATAACGCATTGCATCCGGATGCAATGCAATGCGTTCCGTTTTTCACGCAGGTTTCTTAGCAACACTTGAAAAAGAAAGTGATTAGACAGGAAGTGAGTTTTTTCAGAGCTGCATGTCCCAACCTGGTTTGGCTGCTGTTCTGAGGAGCTGGAAAAATGCCAAGACAAGCCAGCAAGCCTATGGACGTGGAGAACATGATCGTGGTGGTCCAGGGCAGGCCCTGTCTGTGGGACAGTCGGTCTGGTGACTACCATGACCGATACAAGAAAGATGCTGCCTGGGAGGAAGTAGCCAAGGAGGTGTTTGCAAATGTTTGGGGCAAAACACCTGAAGTCAAGCGCCATACTTTAAGTAAGTGCACTGTCCATATATATATATACACATTTGTGATAATGACTATATGTTCAAAGTAGCATAGCACATGTGTAACATTGTCCTCCATTTTACATAGCACATGTTTTATCCGAGAAGATAGTTTGCCATTTGCTATGCTAGAGGACATCCCTACAAATCCACATGGTAGTCATACAGTATGTCATGTATTAATTTATTTTTTGTTTGTTTTTTTGTAGTTGATGAAGTAAAGAATAGATGGCGGAGTTGCCGGGACCAATTTCGCAAGGAAATGGCCCATCACGGCCGCAGTGGTTCAGGGCCACTGAAGAAAAGGCCCTATATTTATAAAGAACAGCTAATGGTCCTCAGAGACATAATGGACGTGCGCCCATAAGCAGGGCTGGGACAAGGCCATTTGGTGCCCAGGGCGAAGATGGCAAACTGCGCCCCCCCCCCCCCCCCCCCCCCCCCCCCCCCCCGTTTTTAAGAAAGAATCAATGTTGTTTCAAAACAAGAATATACTTAAAGCAATAGAACAAAGGACTGTGGGACTTTGAAAGTCACAGACACTATAAAGTTCCCCCCCATCATCATGTGCCAGTATAAAGTCCCCCCCATCATCATGTGCCAGTTTTGTAATAAGCCCCCCCAATGTGCCAGTAACACTATTGTAAAAAAAAACAAAAAAAAAACACTTATACTTACCTAAGTGTCAGCGATGCGATGCAGCCTCTTCCTGTGTCCCAAGCTGTAATGTAAGGCTCAGGCGGCACGATGACGTCATTGCGCCGGCCTCTGATAGGCTGCCGGCCTAGTGCCTGCAGCCAGGGGCGTACATAAAAATCACTGGGCCCCATAGCAGGAATCTAAATTGGGCCCCCATTCCCCTTTTATAGCCCCTCCCTTTGTTCCATGAACTATTCTTGCTGCTGCGTTTTATAATTTATGCCATCAGGGCCGGAATGGGATTACAAAACAGCCCTGGCACACAAAAGAGGTATAATAGATGCAGATGTATATTATATACAGCAGTGTACAGTTATGTGAGGTACGCGGTATAATAGATGCAGTGTGTACAGGTATATAGTATATTCCCTAGTGTTCTGATATGTGAGGTACAGGGTATAATAGATGCAGTGTGTACAGGTATATAGTATATACAGCAGTGTACTGATATGTGAGGTACGGGGTATAATATATGCAGTGTATACAGTATATACAGTAGTGTAATATGTGAGGTACGAGGTATAATAGATGCAGTGTGTACAGGTATATAGTAAATACAGCAGTGTATTGACACCTCGTACCTCACATATCAGTACACTGCTGTATATACTATATATCTGTACACACTGCATCTATTATACCTCGTACCTCACATATATAGTATATACAGAAGTGTACTGATATCTGTACACACAGCATCTATTATACCTCATACCTCACATATCAGTGCACTGCGGTATATACTATATATCTGTACATATTGCATGTATAATACTGTGTAATATATGCAGTGTGTGTGCATGTATGTGTGTGTATATATATATATATATATATATATATATACAGAGCAGTGTATTGATGTGACACATAGAAGGTATAATACTGTAGATGCAGTGTTTATAGAAATATGTGGTCAGTTATGCATTATAGTCACTGTGAGGTACATGAGGTAGTGGTAACTGTCTGAAGTAGTATACATGAGTGAGCAATGAGTAAAAACAGGGCATGGAGGGGGGGGGGGGGTAAATGATGAAAAGTGGAGGACCTCCTCTTACCTCTCCATTCCAGTCTGTATGGATCAATACAGAGCTGCTTGTGAACTTTTAATACTTGCTGTTAGGGGTTGAAGGACCTGTGATGATGTCATCACAGGTCCTGGCAGATGTACCTTTGAAACCTAGGAACTACACCATTTTTGGTGCAGTTCCTTTGCTAGATTCTGCAGGACCTGTGATGTTGAAGATGATGTCATCACAGGTCCTGGCAGATGCACTGTTCTAACCTGGGAACTACACTTTACACTGTGCAGTTCCCTTACAGGACCTGTGATGACATCATCAAAGGTCCTTTAGCTTTAGAAAGGTAAACAGGAGTAATTAGGGGGCGGGGCCTCTCCTCCACTTCGGTGCCTGCCTGCAGCCTATCAGAGGAAAGGGAAGGGACACGCCTCTCCCTCCCCTGCACCTCCGCTGGCACAGACAGTTTACAATGGAGTTGAGCGCAATGGAAGCGCTCATCTCCCTGTGCCCGGCGGCGGCGGCGGCGGCGGCTCACTTGGGGGGGCACAGCATGATGTAGGGGGGGCTGTGGCCCCCTCTGGCCCCCCCCTGGCGACGCCACTGCTGCTGGCACTTCACCTGCGCCCCCCTCCTGTCCGCAAATGGTAGCGCCCAGGGCACCCGCTCCTTCGGCCCCTGCCTTGTACCGGCCCTACCCATAAGTACATATGTAATCCTATATGCTTACTGTTAAATAAATCCTACATGATAATTATCGTATTTTTCAAGGGAACCTGTCATCAAGTTTATGCTAACCTCCCTGAGGGCAGCATAAATTAGTGACACAAATGCTGATTTCAGTGGCCTGTCACTTAAATAAAGCCAGGCCTTTCAAAGAGTCAAATCTACCTGAGAATAGTCATGGTTATTCATAATCTCCTGCTCTCTCACCCATCTGCTAATGATGGACAGACTGACAATCAGCAGGTGGTCATGTAGAGGCAGAGTTTTTGAGTAAAAACCATGACTCTTCTGATGTTATTATCGTGCCAATTTTCCAGACCCAGTCTGCAATGATTGTGATGTGGCTATTCAGCAAAAAATGGCTTTGGACAATTTAAAATTACATACCGCTGTTATCAACTCACCAGTCTGTACTTTATTCTGGCGTGATTATGGCCAGCATAAAGTTGATGACAGGTTCCCAATATAGACATGTAATTTAATAATGTTTTCTCTATTGATGGACGGAAGACAACCTGGAGGAAGAGACAGAGCAGGCTGCCTAGCAGCATTCTTCTGCTGCTGAGGAAGAGATTCCCCCTTCCCTGGACACAGAGGAGATGTCAGAAGCAGGACCATCCACCAGCTCCACGCCCCACATCCCTGCAGAGTCTGCACCTTCACTTCAGCTGGGGGCACGCCGGAAACGGTCAATGCCCACAGCTGAAGTGGAGGTGAATACTCGTGTACTGGACTACTTGTCCAGAGTCCGGCAGGAGGACCATTATGAGTTATATGGGCACAGTATTGGATCCCTATAAAAAAAAAATTCATGAAGATCTTTATCTGCGGACCCAAGTCGCCATTGGGATCATCATTCAGACAGCCACTCCACCAAAAGATCCCACAGAATTATTTATAGCACTGGAAATTTGGCGCTTATATGGGAACATCCATGGGCCACCACCTAGGCCTCCTTCACAGTTTCCGAACAGGGCTCCCCACTACCCTCCTCCTCCTCGGCAACCATACCCCCCTCCACCCCAAAAATATGGGCCCCTATACAGTGCAGAGACAGCATATCCTCCACCTGCACCCTCCGCAGCTCAAGCTGCTCCACCACAGCACTTTGCCCCCTCTTCTCAGGGCAGTTACCAGCAGTTATATTGTTGTCAATGTGATTATTTATGTCATATATGACTATATTTTGTATTCATTTTATTTTTTCAGTAAAGCCCAAAAATTTCAACACAATTTGACTTTCTTATTTTTTATTACTAGTACGATACACAGTACAGAAAAAATTACATTATGAGGGATTAGTTGATATTTCACATGCATTTTAAAAAAATAGTTATGCACGTGAATTATGTAATCTCGCAACCCACGTCAAGGGTCCTCATATTTTTGCGAGTCCCTAACTTAATAAAAAATAACTAACTAAAAAATCAATCCATCCAGGATACATACAATGTATAGTCATCTTCACTTTATGAAAACAATATTATCTTTGACCAGATGAAAAGGGCTGTTGATTAAATGTAAATGAACCAGCAGGAGACATGAAATAGTCCGAAAATAATTCTCTCACTCTCAGTCCTGCTGAACCAGCTCTTCCAAGTAGAGAAGGGTCTCCATGGGCTGCTGAAGTCAACACCTCTGCATCGTCATCTGGACTGGCCTCATGCATGTGAGTGAAATTATGAAGCCCTACACACGCTTTAATAACATTGTTTACATTCTCAGGGGCAAGCTGAATAGCAGAATGAAAAATACGCCATTTGCTGGCTAAAATCCCAAAGGCACGCTCAACATACCTTCTGGCCCTGCTTAAACGATAGTTGAATGTGCGCCTTTCCTCATTTAATCCTCGCCTAGGGAAAGGACGCATCAGGTTTGGCGATAGAGCAAAACCCTCATCACCAACTATAACATATGGTGCTGGTGGGCCCGAAGAGCAAGGAAGAGGAGCTGGCTGGGGAAGGTCCAGTTGGTTGGACTGAAGCCACCAACCCATTCTGGAAGCCCGGAAGATGCGAGCATCTGCCGAACTTCCATAGGCCCCGATATCTACAATTATAAACCTGTAGTTTGTGTCAGCCAAGGCCAACAAAACTACAGAGAAAAACTGTTTATAATTATAGAATCGGGACCCTGAGTTCGGTGGCTTCTTCACCCGTATATGCTTCCCGTCAAGGGCACCTATACAATTGGGGAATTGTGCCCTCTCCTGGAAGCCCTGTGCAATCTGAAGCCACTGCTGCCTTGTTGGTTGTGGCAGCACAGCAGCTCGCAGTCGCGACCACATGGTGGCACAGGTAGCCCTCACTATTCCTAATATTGTGGAGGTCCCCATGCGGAATTCAAAATGTAATGAGGAAAATGAGTTTCCTGTTGCCAAAAATCTGTGAAAACAGAAAAAAAAATAAAAGTTATAAACACTATCAACATCACATTTTTCATGATATTATACAGCTTTAAATCAGCTATATAATCGGACATAAAATACATTGTTTTTATCGTGACTGCTTAAAAATTTACATACCTCAGGGTTATAATTAGCCGTTCCTCAGCTGAAACACAACGCCGCATGTTGGTGTTCATGAAGGTTAGGCCAGGCCTCAACTCCCCCAAAAGCAGATCAAATGTAGGGATGGACATTAGGCAATAACGGACAAATTTGTCAGGGTGCTCATGCAGGTCAGCATACATAGTTTGAAACTGCCCTTTGACAGCCCTCTGTGCAATTATTGGGTGAACCCACATCCTCGTCCTCCGCGGTTCCTCCTCAAGCATTTCTCTCCGCTCTCCGAAACAACGAAACACCAGCCAGTGCAAAAGCACAAGATCAGGAGTTGATGCAGGCAAAAACGACATGCTGCTTCAAAAAAGAACACCTACAGGATGTTTGCGGTTTTTTTCACGCGCGTTAAAAACGCATGTCATCCGGATGCTATCCGTGGGGAAAAAACGCAAACACTGAACGCAATCGCTGTGAAAACTGACTTGTTTTTGCTCCAAAATCGCATGTTTTTAACTGAACGCATCCTGAGCAAAAACTCCTGTGTGAACTCATCCTAAGGTGACAAAAAATGGTTTATTTAGCACAGTTTTTATTTTTTATTTTTTACGGTGTTCATCTGAGGGGTTAGGTTTATAGATCCGGTCAATACGGACGCGGCGATACCTAATATGTATACTTTTTTTTCCATATTCTTTGCCATTTTTTTTTACTTTATTTGGGGAAAATGACGTTTTTGTTTATTTTTACTTGAAACCTTTAATTTTTTTTGGGGAAAACTTTATTTTTTCAACTTTTTTTTCACTTTATTTTTTGTCCCACTTTGGGACTTGAACTTTTGGGGGTCTAATCCTTTACAATGCATTCCAATACTTCTGTATTGGAATGCATTGGGTGTATGAGTAATACAGTGTGTATTACTCATACAGCTTCCGGCCTGTGAGATCCAGGGGGCTGGATCTCACAGGCTCTTCACCGGAAGTCAGTGCGATGCCTTCCTTCAATGCCATCAAGTCCCCTCCACAGCCCGATGGCACAACCGACCACCGCCGCCGCACCAGGTAAAAGCTTCAAACCGCAGGTCTGAATTCACGGGACCCACCCGCGCATTTAGCCGTGGTGCCTTCTCAATGATTTGAGCAGGCACCGTGTTTCAATCACCGCCCACCAGGCGGCGGTGATCGGAACTATAGATGACGTACCAGTACGTCATGGGTCCTTAAGGACTCGGGAACCATGCAGTACTGGTACGTCATGGGTCCCTAAGGGGTTAAAAATTTTAAAAATAAAATGCACTACACATATTAGGTATCGCCGCGTCCATAATAACTTGCTCTATAGAAATATCACATGACCTAACCCCTCAGGTGAATACTGTAAAAAAAATAAAACGGTGTAAAAAAAGCCTTTTTTTGTCACCTTACATCACAAAAAGTGTAATAGCAAGCGATCAAAAAGTCATACGCACCCTAAAATAGTGCCAATCAAACCGTCATCTCACTGCCACCCTATCCCTTAGTTTCCAAAATGGGGTCACTTTTTTGGAGTTTCTACTCTAGGGGTGCATCAAGGGGGCTTCAAATGGGACATGGTGTCAAAAAACCAGTCCAGCAAAATTTGCCTTCCAAAAACCCTATGGCATTCCTTTCCTTCTGCGCCCTGCCGTGTGCCCGTACAGCAGTTTACGGCCACATATGGGGTGTTTCTGTAAACTACAGAATAAGGGCCATAAATATAGAGTTTTGTTTGGCTGTTAACCCTTGCTTTGTAACTGGAAAAAAATTATTAAAACTGAAAATCTGCCAAAAAAGTGAAATTTTGAAATTTTATCTCTATTTTCGATTAATTCTTGTGGAACACCTAAAGGGTTAACCAAGTTTGTAAAATCAGTTTTGAATACCTTGAGAGGTGTAGTTTCTAGAATGGGGTCATTTTTGGGTGATTTCTATTATGTTAGCCTCACAAAGTGACTTCAGACCTGAACTGGTCCTTAAAAAGTGGGTTTTTGAAAATTTCTGAAAAAATTCAAGATTTGCTTCTAAACTTCAAAGCCTTGTAACATCCCCAAAAAATAAAATGGCATTCCCAAAATGATCCAAACATGAAGTAGACAAATGGGGAATGTAAAGTAATAACTATTTTTGGAGGTATTACTATGTATTATAGAAGTAGAGAAATTGAAACTTGGAAATTTGCAGATTTTTCCAAAGTTTTGGTAAATTTGGTATTTTTTTTTATAAATAAAAATACATTTTTTTACTCCATTTTACCAGTGTCATGAAGTACAGTATGTGATGAAAAAACAATCTCAGAATGGCCTGGATAAGTAAAAGCGTTTTAAAGTTATTCACACATAAAGTGACACTGGTCAGATTTGCAAAAAATGGCTTGGTCCTTAAGGTGAAAATGAGCCTGGTCCTTAAGGGGTTAAAGTCTGCATGCAACATGAGCCTAAACTCTTCCTCAGACCCGTTACTGAACAGATTTTGTTGCTCTCTCCAGAAGTGACTTAATGTGGTATCCTATAGATACCAGAGGGGAGTGTCATGCCTTCAGCAAGTTTATTGTTAATTTATGCATTACTTTCATACATAGTTAATATGTTTTCTGTATAATTCTCTGTATTTTGTGTAACAGCACCATCTACTGGCCGTTTTACATACAATTGCAGCTATTCATACTATAAGTTTGGTCTACTTCAGCTTCCTGTAGCTTGGAAGAAAGACGAGACAGAGGGGATGTGATAGAAACTTTTAAATACATAAAGGGAATGAAAAAGGTAAAAGAGGAGAGAATATTTAAAAGAAGAAAAACTGCTACAAGGGGACATCGTTTTAACTTAGAGGGGCAAAGGTTTAAAAGTAATATCAGGAAGTATTACTTTACTGAGAGAGTAGTGGATGCATGGAATAGCCTTCCTGCAGAAGTGGCAGCTGCAAATACAGTGGAGGAGTTTAAGCATGCATGGGATAGGCCTAAGGCTATCCTTCATATAAGATAGGGCCAGGGGCTAGCCATAGTACTCAGTATATTGGGCAGACTAGATGGGCCAAATGGTTCTTATCTGCCGACACATTCTATGTTTCTATGTTTCCTTATCTTAGTGACATCATCATCCCTGCACATAGCAGCCATTTTCTTCATTCACAGTCATCACTGCCTGAGGATAGCACATGGCTTGGAAGCCTCTTGAGACATCCTCCACATCTAAGCTCACAGTAGCATCGCTGGTATGTCACATAGCCACATTACAGCCTGTTTTTGCATCTGTTTTTATATGTATTTGCATATCTTTCTCCTTTCCTTTATAGCAGCCTATAGTTAGCAGCTAGGGACCATCCTTGTTATGCAGATAAGAAACATGCTCTGGTTAGATATGGATCTGTGTTTAGTATGTGCATTGCTATATGTCAGACCCCATTAGTAAGCAAATTGTTTTTTCTGTTCCCCAGTTTTACCGCGCATTTACATCCTTGCAATAAAGATAAGGTTGGATGTTACTCCATTGTCAATTCATTGCTGGGATAAGGTTTAGCTGTCTGTCAAGCTATGTACCTTCACACATAAGGAGGACAGAACACCAATACTGATCAAATACTGATGTGATAGAGGCCATTAACCACCTCCGGACCGCCGAACGCAGCGACGTCTCCTGGAGGTGGTTGATTCATTCCGCCTGGACGCGCGTCCTCTCGCGAGACGCGAGATTTCCTGTGAACGCGCGCACCCAGGCGCGCGCGTTCACAGGATCGGAAGGTAAGCGAGTGGATCTCCAGCCTGCCAGCAACGATAGTTCGCTGGCAGGCTGGAGATGTGATTTTTTTAACCCCTAACAGGTATATTAGACGCTGTTTTGATAACAGCGTCTAATATACCTGCTACCTGGTCCTCTGGTGGTCCCTTTTGTTTGGATCGACCACCAGAGGACACAGGTAGCTCAGCAATATGTAGCACCAAGCACCACACTACACTACACCCCCCCTGTCACTTATTAACCCCTTATTAGCCCCTGATCACCCCATATAGACTCCCTGATCACCCCCCCTGTCATTGATTACCCCCCTGTCATTGATCACCCCCCTGTAAAGCTCCATTCAGACGTCCGCATGATTTTTACGGATCCACTGATAGATGGATCGGATCCGCAAAACGCATACGGACGTCTGAATGGAGCCTTACAGGGGCGTGATCAATGACTGTGGTGATCACCCCATATAGACTCCCTGATCACCCCCCTGTCATTGATTACCCCCCTGTCATTGATCACCCCCCTGTAAAGCTCCATTCAGACGTCCGCATTATTTTTACGGATCCACTGATAGATGGATCGGATCCGCAAAACACATACAGGCGTCTGAATGGAGCCTTACAGGGGGGGTGATCACCCCATATAGACTCCCTGATCACCCCCCTGTCATTGATCACCCCCCTGTCATTGATCACCCCCCTGTAAGGCTGCATTCAGATGTCCGTATGATTTTTACGGATCCACGGATACATGGATCGGATCCGCAAAACACATACGGACATCTGAATGGAGCCTTATAGGGGGGTGATCAATGACAGGGGGGTGATCACCCCATATAGACTCCCTGATCACCCCCCTGTCATTGATCACCTCCCTGTCATTGATCACCCCCCTGTAAGGCTCCATTCAGACATTTTTTTTGGCCCAAGTTAGCGGAAATTATATATTTTTTTCTTACAAAGTCTCATATTCCACTAACTTGTGTCAAAAAATAAAATCTCACATGAACTCACCATACCCCTCACAGAATCCAAATGCGTAAACATCTTTAGACATTTATATTCCAGACTTCTTCTCACGCTTTAGGGCCCCTAGAATGCCAGGGCAGTATAAATACCCCACATGTGACCCCATTTCGGAAAGAAGACACCCCCAGGTATTCCGTGAGGGGCATATTGAGTCCATGAAAGATTGAAATTTTTGTCCCAAGTTAGCGGAAAGGGAGAAAAAATATATATCAATTTCCGCTAACTTGTGCCAAAAAAAAAAAAAATTCTATGAACTCGCCATGCCCCTCATTGAATACCTTGGGGTGTCTTCTTTCCAAAATGGGGTCACATGTGGGGTATTTATACTGCCCTGGCATTCTAGGGGCCCTAAAGCGTGAGAAGAAGTCTGGGATCCAAATGTCTAAAAATGCCCTCATAAAAGGAATGTGGGCCTCTTTGCGCATCTAGGCTGCAAAAAAGTGTCACACATGTGGTATCGCCGTACTCAGGAGAAGTTGGGCAATGTGTTTTGCGGTGTCATTTTACATATACCCATGCTGGGTGAGATAAATATCTTGGTCAAATGCCAACTTTGTATAAAAAAATGGGAAAAGTTGTCTTTTGCCGAGATATTTCTCTCACCCAGCATGAGTATATGTAAAAAGACACCCCAAAACACATTGCCCAACTTCTCCTGAATACGGCGATACCACATGTGTGACACTTTTTTGCAGCCTAGGTGGGCAAAGGGGCCCACATTCCAAAGAGCACCTTTAGGATTTCACAGGTCATTTACCTACTTACCACACATTAGGGCCCCTGGAAAATGCCAGGGCAGTATAACTACCCCACAAGTGACCCCATTTTGGAAAGAAGACACCCCAAGGTATTCCGTGAGGGGCATGGCGAGTTCCTAGAATTTTTTGTCACAAGTTAGCGGAAAATGATGATTTTTTTTTTTTTCTTACAAAGTCTCATATTCCACTAACTTGTGACAAAAAATAAAAACTTCCATGAACTCACTATGCCCATCACGAAATACCTTGGGGTGTCTTCTTTCCAAAATGGGGTCACTTGTGGGGTAGTTATACTGCCCTGGCATTTTAGGGGCCGAATGCGTGAGAAGTGGTTTGAAATCAAAATCTGTCAAAAATGGCCGGTGAAATCCGAAAGGTGCTCTTTGGAATGTGGGCCCCTTTGCCCACCTAGGCTGCAAAAAAGTGTCACACATGTGGTATCTCCGTACTCAGGAGAAGTTGGGGAATGTGTTTTGGGGTGTCATTTTACATATACCCATGCTGGGTGAGAGAAATATCTTGGCAAAAGACAACTTTTCCCATTTTTTTATACAAAGTTGGCATTTGACCAAGATATTTATCTCACCCAGCATGGGTATATGTAAAATGACACCCCAAAACACATTCCCCAACTTCTCCTGAGTACGAGATACCACATGTGTGGCACTTTTTTGCAGCCTAGGTGGGCAAAGGGGCCCACATTCCAAAGAGCACCTTTCGGATTTCACCGGTCATTTTTTACACATTTTGATTTCAAACTACTTACCACACATTTGGGCCCCTAGAATGCCAGGGAAGTATAACTACCCCACAAGTGACCCCATTTTGGAAAGAAGACACCCCAAGGTATTCGCTGATGGGCATAGTGAGTTCATAGAAGTTTTTATTTTTTGTCACAAGTTAGTGGAATATGAGACTTTGTAAGAAAAAATAAAATAAAAAATAAAATCAGCATTTTCCACTAACTTGTGACAAAAAATAAAAAGTTCCATGAACTCACTATGCCCATCAGCGAATACGTTAGGGTGTCTACTTTCCGAAATGGGGTCATTTGTGGGGTGTTTGTACTGTCTGGGCATTGTAGAACCTCAGGAAACATGACAGGTGCTCAGAAAGTCAGAGCTGCTTCAAAAAGCGGAAATTCACATTTTTGTACCATAGTTTGTAAACGCTATAACTTTTACCCAAACCATTTTTTTTTTACCCAAACATTTTTTTTTTATCAAAGACATGTATAACAATAAATTTAGAGAAAAATTTATATATGTATGTCGTTTTTTTTTGCAAAATTTTACAACTGAAAGTGAAAAATGTCATTTTTTTGCAAAAAAATGTTTAAATTTCGATTAATAACAAAAAAAGTAAAAATGTCAGCAGCAATGAAATACCACTAAATGAAAGCTCTATTAGTGAGAAGAAAAGGAGGTAAAATTCATTTGGGTGGTAAGTTGCATGACCGAGCAATAAATGGTGAAAGTAGTGTAGGTCAGAAGTGTAAAAAGTGGCCTGGTCTTTAAGGGTGTTTAAGCTATAGGGGCTGAGGTGGTTAAAGGCCTGCATGCAGGACTTCTTGTCCCATCTGAATAAAACCGATTTCAGAGGCAAATAGCCAAAACTCATGCAAATTGCGCATGAGGCCTCTATCCCAATCCGTATTTTGCATCAGGATTTGCTCATGAGCAGGAGTGGGTACAAAACACAGAAGACATACAAATATTCCAGTAAAAACAGGGCGGCACTACCTTCTTGAATTCGCGGTGCACGTGTCCGTGGAATGGCGTCCAGACAAACGTTTCAAAGAAGAAGACTGGCACTTCGCAGATGTAGATCACAATGTAGATTTATTCAGTCACATATTCAAGTGGCATAGTGACGCGTTTCAGCACAAGTGTGCTTTCATCAGACTGCAATGAAACATCTTACACTCCAGCTATTTATACATAAATGAAACACTAAGGAACTGACATCATCAGAGGAGCTCCGCCTCCCTCATTAAATAAAAATTTGCATGTCAAATAATCGCAATGAGAATTTATTACTTCCAATACCCCTTCATTTTCATGATAAAAAACATAATATCTCGCAGTTGAGGTATCAGATCATTGAAGGTGTATCATTACCCCGTCGAGGGGGTGATAGAAATAAATTGTTATTGAAAAGAGAGGCTTACTGGATCCATCGTCTTCAGACAATGGAGCCCAGGGGCCTCAATCGTGAGTACAATGTGTCCTGCTTCCTATAAGGCATTCGGCCTTATGCAATCCGATAAATATATTTCTTTTTTTCTTCAGCGTGATTAATCACTGCCAAAATTGACTATTTGACTGAAAATCTTCACCAGTACAGAGTGGATATGTTTTTGTGGATTTTTTTTCGTGAATTTTTTTTGCGAATTTTTCATTGCGAATTTCTCATTGCGATTATTTGACATGCAAATTTTTATTTAATGAGGGAGGCGGAGCTCCTCTGATGATGTCAGTTCCTTAGTGTTTCATTTATGTATAAATAGCTGGAGTGTAAGATGTTTCATTGCAGTCTGATGAAAGCACACTTGTGCTGAAACGCGTCACTTTGCCACTTGAATATGTGACTGAATAAATCTACATTGTGATCTACATCTGCGAAGTGCCGGTCTTCTTCTTTGATACAAATATTCCAATCATGTGTCATCTTTGTTTTGGATCCACTCCTTTTTTTTGGCATTAGCAGTTGCTGACCAAATGTTGACCGTGTGAAGGCGGATGCTCAAAAGACAGAATCCTTTTTTTGGGGTTGTTCTTGTAACGGATCAGAAGATAGAAAAAATAAACAGTGACGTCAACATAAACTTACTGCTGACACCCTCTCCATTCTGTCATGGTCCCTCTACTTGTATCACCATGTAACAGAACTGGTTCTGTAGCAATCTACGTGGAATCAGCAGACGGTGTAAAAGGAGTGCGCTCTTTCACGCTATGGTAGAATCTTGGGCCACTGCACGGTTAAGTCCTTTATACCTGATGCTAACATTGACCTGTAAGACTGAGTTCACACTTTAGTTATTTGGCCAGTTTTGGACCCGAAACTGACCAATACATGAACTAAAATCTTATTATCTTTTTTTATAGTTCTTTATTTTAAGATTAGAATTAACATAAGATGATAAACAGAATCTCCACATGGACTAGGCAAAGTGCACATTCTATACAGTTATAGGAGATGTACATACATATTGAATAATAAAGCATATCACAATCTAGCTGAGATACAACCGGTTGAAAAACAGGAGAAAGAAAGTGGTTTGGGTGGGGTGAGGGGGGTATTGAGATGGACAGACAGGTAATCTTCCAGCCTTTTTGAGGGTCTTTATATAGATCTAGGTAGTGGGGTAGCATGTGCTCAATGTGACTGAAATTGTCACCATGGAGACCATATTTTGAGATAGCTTTATCTTGTCCTATTGGCAAGGCTAGTGAGTTGACTTAGTTGGTTCACCTTCGCTTCCCATTCTTGGAGTGAGGGGGGCAATTGACTGAGCCAGTGCAAAGGAATTAAGACCTTGGCAGCTGCTAATAAATGGGTAATGAGATTCTTTTTACAGTGTAGATGGTTGTAGACAGAGCTAGGTCTGGCCAAAACTACACAGTCAAATCTAAGGTTGAAAGAGGGAGAACAAATCTTCTGAATGGCCTTCTCAACATGTTTCCAGTATGAGGTAATGAGGGGACATTCCCACCAGATATGAGAGAGAGCCGACATGAATCCCACATCTCCAGCACTTGTTAGATTGAGAGAGATTACTGGTATAGAGATTCCGGGGTTTTATACCACCGTGTGAGAAGTTTGTAGTGGTTCTCCTGCAGTCTCACACAAGAGGACAAACCATGAGAAGAAGGGAGAATTGTCTGGACTTCTGCATCAGTAAGTGATATGTTCAACTCTCTCTCCCATGAAGAGAAAAGCAGGTTTAGATGGAGATTTGGGGGTTAGGAGCAGAGAATAAATCCGTTCCACCTTCCTAGGCAATGGTAAGACAGCTGACAAAGCGACCTCAAAGCCTGTAAGAATCTCATCACTACCTTCTGAAAATGTGTTAAATGTAGTGGGGCCAGTTGGATTGGTTGTAATAAATCTTGTAGGGCCTTTTGTGTGGGCACCTTACCTGGAGGGAACAAATCAGAGATAGTGTCGAACTTTCCCAAAAAACCAGAGTAGGGGGAGTTAATCTTGGTAAGGGCTACTAGCCTAGATGGGAGGAGGCGGTGATGGGAAGGGGGCTAGAATGTCTTTCAGAGAGAGCCACACAGCACAGGTGCCTCTGAGTAGCGGTTCATAATCTGGGCGTCTAATGGTAACTGCAACAGATAGCCACAAGGCTTTGGGCAACGAAGAACCCAGAGACTGCTGGGCCAAGGCGTCGAGGTCCAGTTGTTTGCTAGGTTTAGGCAACTCTAACCATCTGTTGAGGTGTATAGCTTTGTAATATGATGCAATGTCCAGTACCCCCATTCCTCCATGCTCATGCCTCTTCATTAGTAACGAATATGGCAATCTGGGTTTACGTCCTTTCCACAGGAATTTAGTGAACAGGGATCTGATTGACCTAAATAGTGTGTAGTGTGTACAGTATTTTAGGTATAATATATGTCTTGAGTAGGTTCTTGCGACCCATCCACGACATATAAGGGAAATAGTCTTGTAGGAGTTGTTTAAGCTCTGTTAAGAGTGGTAGAAAATTAAGCTTGTACAAGTCAGTAAGATGGCTTGGGAGTTGGATGCCTAGGTACTTTAGAGATATGGAGACCCATGGGTACGAGGAGTGTTGTTTGGCACTGGAGATCTCTCTGGCTAGGATCGTAACATTGAGAACTTCTGATTTTGTTACATTTACTTTGAAATTGGAGAAGAGGCCGAAGTCATCCAATGTTTTTGTGAGTAGTGGGAGATCAGAGATTGGGTTAGAAAGGAGAAATAATAAATCATCTGCAAAGGCGAAACAATTAATCTGTATGGGGCCTGCCTTAAAACCTACGATAGGTTCTGGTCGTACATTTTGGAGAAGGGTTTCTACTACTAGAATAAAAAGAGAGGGGGAGAGGGGGCAACCCTGTCTCGTCCCATTGGCAATGCGAAAGGGGGCAGTTGGTTGTGCGTAAAGTGTAAAGATGGCAGAGATCAATGCAGGGGAAATTAAACTTACATAAGGTGGCCTTCATAAAGGACCAATTGACCCGATCAAATGGTTTTTTAAGTATCAATTCCCAGTAGCGCGAGAGGTAGCTGACGCCTGTGTGCTATTTGTGTTGTGCGAAGCAGTTTACATGAATTGTCTCTGCCCTCTCTACCCTTCACAAAACCTGCCTGTTCTTTTCCAATGAGATGTGGGAGGAGAGAGCTAATACGGACAGCTAGCAACTTGGCCCACACTTTCAGATCAAGGTTCAGCAGGGAGATGGGGCAATAACTCCCACACATTTGGGGGGTCTTTCCCATTTTTGTGGATTAAGGTGATATGTGCTTCTTAAGTTTGTTGAAAAGGGGTTCTACCTTGAAGCAGATGATTGCAGAGTGTAAGTAGGTGGGGCAGTAGCACATCCTCAAACTTTCTAAAGTAGAGAAGGGGGAGGCCATCGGGGCCTGGGATTTTTCCATGGGGGAACTATGTATTATAGATCGCAGTTCCTCTGCTGTGACTCGGGTTAAGAGGTTAAAAGCTTCAGATGGAGAGATAGTTGGCAGGTGGAGAGAATCTAAGAAGGACTTCACCTGTTCTTTTAGAGTGGGGATCAGGGGTGGTTTGCAAGTTGTATAGCCCAGAGTAATAGGAGTGGAAAACTTTGACAATATCAGAAGTCTCGGTGTATAGTGTTCCTTGGGGTCCTTTGATTTTATGGATATGAGTCCAATTTCTTTTCTTTTTGATTAGGGAGGACATGAGTTTACCCCCTTTATCCCCATGAGCATATACTGTAGTTTGTGTTTAAAGTATATATGTTGTTTGGTCTGACAGAGATCTAGTATGTGTTTGAGCTGCAGCCTTAGCTCTACCAGGGCATTTTACCGATCCTGGGTGAAGGATGTTTTGTTAAAGGGCTTCTGTCAGCCCACTAAACCGTTTTTTTTTTTTTGTTTAATAATAATCCCTACACTGCGATCTCTGCATACATAAGTAAAATAATAATTTTCGTTCAGTAGAATTTGATAAAACGCTATTTTTATAATATGTAAATTAAGTAGGGCGGCTACTTGCTGGTAGCAAAAGAAATAGAAAAACCGCAGCACTCTCTTGTATCTTTAAATCACTTTATTCCATCAAATTCATGCAACGTTTCGACCTGTGTGGTCTTTCTCAAGCAACTGACAATACAGCTTTACCAGGATTAAATACCCTCCTACCAGGAGGAGCTAACACGCACGTCAAAAATTGTGTAAACATAATAAATCAACCTAAATCATGGAGGTGGCACATATATGGAAAGAAGGTTTAAACATCATGGGCCTTCCTTCCAGAATAGGGCTAAGCATCATGTTACAGTTTATACACATATATGCATAGCAGTAATAAATATTACTTACTTAAGATTGGCCCTTGTGGACAGCTGGTGGGTGTAAACAAAGGTGCTGTGTACAGCATGTTGATCGCATGCCTGTATCATTCGTTAGTGCGCAGGCGTGTAGAGGCTGGACGCGCGCCAAAAGACTTAGTCTCGCAGCGTCTCTCTGTTCACAATGCGCGTGCGCATCGGAACAGGGTTCGCGCGTGCGCAGAAGAAATGTGGATGTGCGCAGGCGTGATCCCACGCAGGCGCACCGGAGGTCGTCGTCCAGTTACCCATAGCGCAGGCGTCAGTAGCGGAGCTCGCGCATGCTCACTCAGTGTGCTGTCAGCCGGCTGGTAACAGTACCTAGATAGTGTACTCCCCTAGGCAATGTCGGCTGCATCGCATCAATAATATCTATGTGGGGCATAAGGGCACTAGGTGTGGGGGTCTGGAAGGCAATATTGGATAGTAATTACAGCTTTGGTTTATGAAATTAGGTGTCAGCAAAAATGTATAGCAAGTATACTTATAACATACAGTCCTCTAAAGTATCATGACCTTTTGGGGGAGAAACCTCCAATATAGACAGTAATGCAATGGTGTCATAATATGGGAGAGGGTGGGCAAGGGATATAAAGCTAGGACACTGGCAAAGTCACACCGTGATATGTAACCGCCAAATAGTCCTTACACATTCAACGCTTAGGGTCACATTGTGAGGGGGTCCAACCGGGTGAACGGGATGACGCCCCTTAACACAGCCGTGCCCGCCATTGCGTATGGTAAAAGTCAGCACCTCAGTCAGTAGGGTGACTAATTACCATGTACATCCATCCAAAGTAGAGGTACTGGTGTCCTATCCCTAGGTTACCCATTACCTCCAGGGGTTGTCATTCAGACAAGCCCTAGAACCCTCTAGCGTAGTGGAAACACACACTGCTAAATATGTGGTGTAAAAATACACACTACTTACTATTTAGGTCTAAGATAATATTTCAGTGGATGTAAGTTTGCTGTCACCTGAAAAACAGAAAAGAGCTGTGTTAAAGGAGGGAAAGCACTTCAAACCTCAGTCGGATCCAAGGGCAACCCCACACTCAGTGTCGCTTATAGGGTAATAATATGGTTCCAAGGTATATCTACCAGAATCCAGCGGATTGTTAATAGGGGGATCTCTCTCACTGTGTCTTAGCCCACCAGACGTCCACTTGGGGTCCAATCTGTTAAAAAAACACATAGATTAGTATCTAGAATCATAACCAATGGTTAGGTACAATACTTAAATGACATTGTGAAATATTCGGTATGAAGGTCACAATATTCCTTCTAGATTAGAAGAGGGAGCCAATCCTGAAATCCCTATTTAGACGATTCGGTTCGAGTCTTTTTAGTTTCTTTTCCCTGTCTCCTCCCCTTCTCTGTGGGGGTATGCCATCAATGATGCGGAAGCGTAGTTGTGAGACGTTGTGTCTGAGTTGCAGAAAGTGCTCTGGTACCGGTGGTTCGATTTTTTGCGCTTCTTCCTTCTTCTTCACAGCAAGTAATTTACGTATCGAATAGCGATGTTGATTTAGTCTATTCCTCATTTCCTGTGTTGTTTCGCCCACATAGAGGAGCCCACACGGACACTGCAGAGTATATATAACATAATCAGACTTACAGGTATAAAACCCTCTGATTGGGAATCTTTTGCCAGTTCTGGGATGTGTGAAACTGTCCCCCTTAAGCATACTGTTGCAATTACAGCAGCCCAAGCATGGATAGCAGCCTTTCTTTTTTTATCACAGGCCCTTCATAGCCTTTAGTGTCTGCCCTTATTAGTCTGTCACCTAAATTCCTAGATCTTCTATAGGATAATAATGGTGCTGATTGGAATTCAGGTATATTGGGGAATGTCTCTTTAAGTATGTGCCAATTGGATTTGAGGACTTGAACAATTCGTCTACTTTGGGTGGAATGTGTAGAGATGAATGGTATCCTCTTTTCCTTGCTGGATGTCCGTTTAGGTCCCAGAAGCTCTTTCCTTTTGTATTTTTGTACCCTTTCTTTGTGTCTGTTGACCAGGCTTCTTGGATATCCCCTTTCATAAAATTTATGGCACATTTCATCAAGACGATGTTCTGAAGTGATGTCATCAGTGACAATACGTTTCACCCTTAGCAACTGGCTATATGGTAAGGATTCCTTCATGAAGTTTGGATGATCGCTCTGAAATAGAAGCATGTTATTCCTGTCTGTGGGTTTGACAAACAGATCAGTTTTTAACTGGTTCCCAGTACTGTAGATCGTCGTATCCAGGAACTGTAGCTCTGTCTGTGAGGATACCAGAGTGAATTGTAGTTCTTCATGAATAAAATTGATGTATCTTAAAAAGTCCATCAATTCTTCCAGCGCACCTTTCCAGAGGAAGAAAATATCATCTATATACCTCATCCAGCCTACCACCTGTGCGTAGTGGCTGGATGGGTATATAATCTCTTCCTCAAATCTGCTCATATAAATATTAGCATATGTCGGGGCCACATTGGACCCCATAGCGGTCCCGCGCTTCTGGATGTAGTAGGTGTCCTCGAATAAAAAATAATTGCATGTTAGGACTATTTCCAATAGTGCCAATATAAAATGTGACTATTCGTTATCAATTTTGCCTCTGGTCAGGGCCCATTCGATGGCTTCTAGCCCTTTCGTATGGTCAATGCTTGTGTACAAGCTCACCACATCGAAAGAAACGAGGTGATCTCCATTGTTGTAATCCAGCTGTTCTAGTTTTTGTAGAAAGTCCGTTGTGTCCCGAACATATGATGTTGCGGATGTGGCGTATTCCCTTAGGTATTTATCAAGGAAGGTTGCTGGTGAGGAAAAAACAGACCCTATCCCGGACACTATTGGTCGGCCTGGGGGATCCAGAGGATTTTTGTGGATTTTGGGCAGGGTATACTGTATGGGCGTCACTGGTTGTTCAGTCAGTAGATATTCATGCAATTTTTCATCAATCAGGTTAGTGGCGTAGGCATCATCAACCAGTAGTTTGAATCTTCTTATTATGGCGAATTTAGGGTCGGAATCCACTATGCGGTAAACCTCAGTGTCACCTAGTTGGCGAAAAATTTCCGCCTTGTACTTCATCGTATCCATAATTACAGTTGCTCCACCTTCATCCGCTTTTATGATTGTTATATTCTTTCTTGTGCAGAGACCGCGTAGGATTTTATGATCCTCCTGTGACATATTATTCCTGGCCTCCCTTGGTGTAGTCTGATGTTTAATATTTTCTATACCTTTCTTTACCAAGTCTATGTATGTATCAATTGCTTGATTAGATACTGGTGGTTGGAACTCGCTGCGTAGGTAAAGGCCCATGTCTTTTAATCTAATTACATTAGGAGTTATGGTTGGGTCTACTGTCTCAGAATCCATAAGGTCCCTATTATCAAAAAATACCCGTAATTTGATGCGCCTAAAAATTTTTTGTAGATTGATCTCACAATCAAACCAGTTGGTGTCCGTGGTTGGACAGAAGGAAAGGCCCTTTTCTAAAATAGAGAGTTCAATGGGGGTTAGAACACTGGATGAAATATTTACCACTAATTCTTTCTTTTCCATCTCCATGTCTGGTGCTTCTATTTCTCCTGGTGGCTCGGATGTGTTCTCGGGTCCACAGGTGGTTTCCTGGAACGTGTAATCCTTGTGCTGTCTTTTTCGTTTCCTGTGGTGTTTCCTTCCCCCTCTCCTGGATGGTCTTTTCTTTCTTGTATCCTCCTCATTCCTAAAAAATTCCCTTTTCCACTAGTTTCTCCTGATGTCTCTGATTCCGTGTTGCGGACATCCCTGTTCCGTTGTCTGGGTCCTTTGCCTCGTTTCTGTTGTTGTCTTCTCCTCTGTGGTCTTTCATTCTGATAGGCCCCCTAGATGTCGCCTTTTAGATAATCTTCCTGATCACGGAACCACTTCTGTCTTTTAGACTTCTCTATGTCCAATCTGTATCCCTGCAGGTCTTTTTCCATTATTTCCTTCGCTTCGCTGTATTCCTGGCTCGTCATGAGTTTCTTTAATTGTTGCTCAAGGTCTTCTATAGTTTTTTTGCGCTCGATCAGTTCTTTTTGCAGGTACTCCATGTTTAGTAACATCAGGTCCATTGAGTATCTGTTTGAAATCTGTGCAAACTCTGCACAGAATTCACTGTTTCTGGGTAGTAAAATGGGTCTCAGATGGGACCTGAGACTGCGTGGTATTCTTTCCGCTTTATAGTATTCCCTCATTGTGAATATATGTAGTTCATGGTTGATGTACTGCTTCATCTCATTCTCCCATTTCTTTTTGATCAAGTCTTTAGTAGGTTTGTTCAGGAATGACCCATCTCCTTCTGCTCCCTCCAGAATCCTTGTGACATCTTCATCCGAATAAATAGATTTATTTGATGAGTCCATTTTAATACTCCCACGGTGTGACTTTGCCAGTGTCCTAGCTTTATATCCCTTGCCCACCCTCTCCCATATTGAGACACCATTGCATTACTGTCTATATTGGAGGTTTCTCCCCCAAAAGGTCATGATACTTTAGAGGACTGTATGTTATAAGTATACTTGCTATACATTTTTGCTGACACCTAATTTCATAAACCAAAGCTGTAATTACTATCCAATATTGCCTTCCAGACCCCCACACCTAGTGCCCTTATGCCCCACATAGATATTATTGATGCGATGCAGCCGACATTGCCTAGGGGAGTACACTATCTAGGTACTGTTACCAGCCGGCTGACAGCACACTGACTGAGCATGCGCGAGCTCCGCTACTGACGCCTGCGCTATGGGTAACTGGACGACGACCTCCGGTGCGCCTGCGTGGGATCACGCCTGCGCACATCCACATTTCTTCTGCGCACGCGCGAACCCTGTTCCGATGCGCACGCGCATTGTGAACAGAGAGACGCTGCGAGACTAAGTCTTTTGGCGCGCGTCCAGCATCTACACGCCTGCGCACTAACGAGTGATACAGGCATGCGATCAACATGCTGTACACAGCACCTTTGTTTACACCCACCAGCTGTCCACAAGGGCCAATCTTAAGTAAGTAATATTTATTACTGCTATGCATATATGTGTATAAACTGTAACATGATGCTTAGCCCTATTCTGGAAGGAAGGCCCATGATGTTTAAACCTTCTTTCCACATATGTGCAAGCTCCATGATTTAGGTTGATTTATTATGTTTACACAATTTTTGACATGCGTGCTAGCTCCTCCTGGTAGGAGGGTATTTAAACCTGGTAAAGCTGTATTGTCAGTTGCTTGAGAAAGACCACACAGGTCGAAACGTCGCATGAATTTGATGGAATAAAGTGATTTAAAGATAAAAGAGAGTGCTGCGGTTTTTCTATTTCTTTGGATACTTGGAGGGACGCTACGGACTGACGTTCAACACCACGTGCACCACCACATCAAGGCTGGTATACCCTGAGTGCTGCTACACCACCCATTTTTATGTTACTTGCTGGTAGCAGCCGCATCCTCCGATCCTAATGACGCCCCCTCCGCATTGTGATTGACAGGGCCAGGGAACGGAATCGTTCTCTGCTGGCCCTGCCTGTTTTCATTCAATATCTGGGGCCTGCGCCGCGGCCGTACCTATCTTCAATCTGCGCAGGCGCACTGAGAGGCGGCCACTCACTCGGCCGCTCGCTCCTCAATGCGCCTGCGCCGGGTGTAGATGTGACGTCATCGGCGCAGGCGCATTGAGGATGGAGCGGCCGAGTGAGTGGCCGCCTCTCAGTGCGCCTGCGCAGATTGAAGATAGGTACGACCGCGGCGCAAGCGCCAGATATTGAATGAAAACAGGCAGGGCCAGCAGAGAACGGTTCCGTTCCCTGGCCCTGTCAATCACAATGCGGAGGGGGCGTCATTAGGGTCGGAGGATGCGGCTGCTACCAGAAAGTAGCCGCCCTACTTGCTGGTAGCAAGGTAATTTACATATTATAAAAATAGCATTTTATCAAATTCTACTGAACGAAAATTATTATTTTACTTATGTATGCAGAGATCGCAGTGTAGGGATTATTATTAAACAAAAAAAAAAAACGGTTTAGTGGGCTGACAGAAGCCCTTTAAGTTTTTCGGCTGTGGCTATTTGTTCTAGTAGCGATTCTATTTTCTGCTGTCTCTCCCTCTTAACTTGTTGCTAAGGCAACAAAGACTCCTTGGATATTAGCTTTATGTGTTTCCCAAAGTAGGGAAGGTGTAACTTGTGGGGAGGAGTTAGTTTCAAAGAAGGATTGAAGGTGTTGTCTGACAGAAGTCTGGTGAGCATCTTAGTGAAGTAGAGATTCATTAAGTCGCAAGATCCATTCTCCTCGAGGGAGCTGGGATAGATGTCCTATCACAGAGAATGGAGCATGATCAGAGATAGTGATTGAGCGTATTTCTGCTGAAGAGATGAGGAATAGAGCAGGCGTTGAGTCGACACAAAAATGTAGTCTAGGCGTTAGAAAGAATTGTGAGGGGTGGAATGGAAAGCATAATCTCTCGTGGATGGGTTGCAAGATCTCCAGATGTCTATCAAGTGTAGATTGTGTAGCTTGTCTCGTAGCCTATCAATCGATCTAACTGATACATGGGACTTGTTCGTCGAAGAGTCTATTGTGGGGTTCAGAGTGATACAGTTGTGTTCAAAATTATTCAACCCCCACTGAAATTGAGTGTTTTGGCCAGTTTGACATTGATTTTGATCATTTCAGTCATCTTATTTACAATTAAATCAAAGAGGCACTTGTAAGTCAGACAAATATAACATAACATTTATAATGAAATAACCACAAATGTCTTTTCTGTGCTCACATCATTATCAGTTTTATTCAACCCCCAGTGACATTCAATCTTAGTACTTAGTACAACATCCTTTTCCAGTTATAACAGCTTTTAAACGTGAAGCATAGCTTGACACAAGTGTCTTGCAGCGATCTACGGGTATCTTCGCCCATTCTTCATGGGCAAAAGCCTCCAGTTCAGTCACATTCTTAGGCTTGTGCGCTGCAACTGCTTTCTTTAAGTCCCACCAGAGGTTCTCAATCGGATTTAAGTCTGGTGACTGCGATGGCCACTTCAAAATGTTCCAGCCTTTAATCTGCAACCATGCTCTAGTGGACTTGGAGTTATGCTTGGGATCATTGTCCTGTTGAAAGGTCCAACGTCTCCCAAGCCTCAGGTTTGTGACAGACTGCATCACATTTTCATCCAATATCTCCTGGTACTGAAGAGAATTCATGGTACCTTGCACACGCTGAAGCTTCCCTGTACCTGTAGAAGCAAAACAGCCCCAAAGCATGATTGACCCCCCGCCATGCTTCACAGTAGGCAAGGTGTTCTTTTCTTCATAGGCCTTGTTCTTCCTCCTCCAAACATAGCGTTGATCCATGGGCCCAAACAGTTCTAATTTTGTTTCATCAGTCCACAGAACACTATCCCAAAACTTTTGTAGTTTGTCCACCTGACTTTTGGCATACTGCAGTCGACTCTTCTTATTCTTTGGAGACAGCAAGGGGGTGCGCCTGAGAGTTCTGGCATGGAGGCCTTCATTACGCAGTGTGCGCCTTATTGTCTGAGCTGAAACTTCAGTACCCACATCTGACAAATCTTTTTTCAGTTCCTTAGCAGTCACACAGGGACTTTTCTCCACTTTGCGCTTCAGGTAGCGCACAGCAGTCGAAGTCAGCATCTTCTTTCTGGCACGACCAGGTAGCGTTTCAACAGTGCCCTTTGCCTTGAATTTGCGAATGATGCTTCCTATGGTGTCTCTTGGTATGTTTAACATCTTTGCAATCTTCTTATAGCCATTGCCCTTCCTGTGAAGAGAAATCACCTCTTCTCTTGTCTCCCTGGACCATTCTCTTGACTTCACCATGTTTGTAAACACACCAGTAAATGTCTAGAAGGAGCTGAGTATCACAGTCCTTTTAAATCTGCCTAATTGGTGCTTATTATGCTTGATTGCTGCTCCTTGACATCCACAGGTGTTTTCAATACCTGATCGAAAACACTTGAATGAACCTCTGTTCTTAAGAGTGGTAGTCTTTAAGGGGTTGAATAATTGTGTCAATGAAGAAATCACAAAAAAAACATTTAATATTGTATTACAAAAACAATTGATGTCATTTTAGTTGCATTTGGTTCTTTAAAAAGTCCTTGTAAGATTTCATTCTGAACACAATTACAAATGTACACTAAATTCCCTAAAACCCTTTACAGCATTGGGGGTTGAATAATTTTGAACACAACTGTATTTAAGTCGGCTCCTAGGATTGTAGTGCCCTCTGAAAATAGATGCAGGGTGTCAAGATTTTTTAACAACCATGGAACTTGGCCAGAGTTGGGGGTATAAAAGTTAGCTAGGGTGTACATTTGTGATCCAATCTCTCCTTTGATCATTAGTACCCTTCCTTCCAAATCAGTGTATTGTTGTTTTAACTCAAATGGGATAGAGTTACGGATAGCTATCGACACTCCCTTGGAGGCTGAGGAAGCATGACTACTGTGAAACCATTGTGAGATAGGGGATTTTGGAAGTTTGGGGATGCAATTTTTTCTAAAGTGGGTCTCTTGCAGAAAGAGAATGTTAGTCTTTAGTTTGTAAAGCAGGAGGAGGATATGGCTCCTCTTGTTGGAGAGTTAAGACCTTTCACATTAAAGGTGGTAATTGTGCAGTCCAGCTATGTGGGGAGGTGGAGGAGAGTGGCAGAAAGTAGATGCAGAGTAAATCTCTAGTCAAAAACTAGACGTTTTGGGGGGGGGGGGGGGTGGAAGGAAAAAAGAAGAATGGAGAAAATAATGGGGAGGAAGTAAAAAGAGAGGGGATTAGGGTTGGGCATCAAATAAGTAATGACAAGGCTGGGGGTTGATTTTGGGTGGACGTATGAGCAAAGACAAAACCTGTCCTGACCAACAATATACAAGCAGTACCTGTAAGAAAAAGGTCTACATATCAACATAAAACAGAACATCCTAGAACAGGTTGGTGTGCCATATCTATATAAACATAAAAGGTGACTTATGGACTATAGAATTTGGCATAATGCATAGAAAGACTCTATACTTCTGGTGTGATGGGGGAACCGTTCCCAACCATCTGTCCCAGAACCATATAGTGCAGGGATCAGCAACCTTCGGCACTCCAGGTGTTGTGAAAATAAATCTTCCATCATGCACACTTGCTTGGCTGTTCTTTGAACTCCCACAGAAGTGAAAGGAGCATGCTTGGAGTTGTAGTTTCACAACAGCTAGAGTGCCAAAGGTTTCTGATCCCTGATATAGTATGATGTGGTAATAACAATCCAAGCACCAACCTTTGGAGTGAGGGCTCGCAGTGAGGGGGAGTGACACTGACTCCCAGGCCTCGACTAGGCTCAAACCTTGTAGAAACAGTTAAGGATACAGTCATCTTCCCATTCAGGCCGGGTCAAAGAGGACCTTAGGTGCGTGGGGTCTTAATCGCTGGCGCTTACCCTTGGATACTGATTACCATGGCTCAGGATGAGGCAGCGAGGGAAAGTAGATATCAGTGTCTACCGGCATCCAGGAAGGTATGTTGATCGGGGCTATATCCAGGGCTTGCCACGCGGTAGCGAGGTCATCTGGGGTGTGAACTCTTAGGCGCCGACCATTATATGTGATAGAAAGACCAAATGGGTATAGCCAAGAGTATGCTCCATTTTTAATGTTTAGTTGCTCCAAAAGCGGTCGGAGGATTCTCCTTTTAGCAAGAATAGATGGAGCTACATCTTGGTAGAGGGCAAGCTCTGATCCGGCATATAACACAGGGGCCTTTTCTCTCGCCGATGATCCTGGCTGTTTCCACAAAGGAGAGCAGGCCACATATCACATCTCGGGGCATCTGACGGGGATGGCTTGGGCCTAAGAGACCTGTGGATCGATCCTCTCGATGGTAACCCCCTGTGCAGCAGGTTCTCCAATGAGCTCCACGAAGACTTGAAGTGCCACTTTCTGTAGAGATAGCGAAAATTGAGGCACACAGATTTAAAGTGTTGCAATCAAACTTTTTTTATTTTTAAGTTTTGCAGTAGTTTCATCCAATAGCCCAATATTTATCCTTGGTACAATCCTTGTATTTTGACCAGACGTTTCGGTCATTTCAGACCTTCATCAGTGGTCACATTTTTTATCTGTTCTGGTGGGGAGATTCGGTCATCAGGGCTTGGATGACCGAATTTCCTCACCAGAACAGATAAAAAATGTGACCAATGATTAAGGTCTGAAATGACCGAAACGTCTGGTCAAAATACACTGTTTGTACCAAGGATAAATATTGGGCTATTGGATGAAACTACTGCAAAACTTAAGAATAAAAAAGTTTGATTGCAACACTTTAAATCTGTGTGCCTCAATTTTCGCTATATGTACATTGGCTGTTCCCAGCCCTTGATTGGCACCAGAGACTAATGAATTGAGTGCGGTTCTCAATTCTACTACTTACTTTCTGTAGAGAGTCAGGCGACCAGGATTCAGGTAATCCCTTAATATGGGTAGCACCTTATTGATGGGAGCAAGATGCTACGTGGATCGCGACTTGAGGGCCGTGAAGTGTGCCATGATGGCGGAGCATGTGGCTTCTAGGCCCTCCACCAGTGCCCCAATGTGCTTAATTTCCGTTTTGATCTCCGAAAGCTCGGTTAAAACCGGGCGTAGGGCCTGGGTGATGGTCACCTTCAAGAAAGCTTTGGAGGTAGCAGCTAAGTCAGAGTCCCCTTGTTCGCTTGCTGTAACGCTGTGCTGGTATGAGTCATCCGCGCTCTCGGCTGCCGCCGACTTCTAAGGCCCCATATTTGCAGGCTTGGGCTGGGAGCTCGAGGTCTGTTGCAGGAATCTGTGGAGGTCTGATGGGTTTTTATGATGCTGTTGTGCACCCGGTTGGTAGGACCTTCTGTACTTGCCGTACTTAACCATGTTGAGCCTGGATAAGGTGGTTTTCAGGCTGCTTGTAGGAACTGTGTGGAGGAGCTGTGCTCCTTCACATCTTCCTCCATTAGCGGTCAGGCTCCCCCCCCCCCCTTCCCCCAAATTTTCTTATCTGAATTCAGCAAGGATACTGGTGGGTAGGAGCTCAATTTCAGTGGACATTTATTCACCTTCAACAACACAATTATTATACACAATATGTAGCAGAGCATAACACGGCACTCAACCGGGAGTAAAAATCTTCTTGCTTTATTGCTTTCTGTGGGTTATATAAACATGGACATGAACATCTAGATGTTCATGTCAATGTTTATGTAACCCGCAGAAAGCAATAAAGCAAGAAGATTTTTACTGCCGGGTGAGTGCCGTGTTATGCTCTACTACACATTGTACAGTATATGGATTCTTTAAAGACACAGAGCACCACTAAGGAGTATGTGGGATTAGAGATCCAAGCACTGACAGCAGCATATGCAGAGCAGTCTCAGTAGTGCCAGTCTGCTTTTTGGTTGTTACAATTATTATACAATCTTCCAGCAAAAACGGAAGAAATTTTTCTCCCCGTATCTGGTATTCCTCCTAGAGAGTCCATCAATCCCTGGCATTCTTACATTCAGGAGTTTTAGCTGGACGAAGTAGAGCTTGCCGGTGGTGATGGTTTGGTATATCCAAGCACACTGGAGAAAATTTATTTTTTTGGAAGAGTACACACACTTTTGATGAGGATTTGGAACTGAAAGACAATTTTCATAAATTTTTAGAGGACAGAAAAGACTATTTTAAAAGTTTTTCGAAAAAATAATCACAATCAGACATATTCTAATACATTAGGTCAGATACACAACTTTGATAAATGGATTTTCCCTCGTAAACCTGTGATGCCAATTCATGTGTTGGAAAGCCATAGTACCTAAATGAACACATCATATTCTCTACCTGAGGAGCTTGCAGAGACCTTGAAGATGGTGAAGATTTGGCTATGATTTGTTATGCAGGCATACAGATTTTTTGGAAGTCACAACAAATTTCAATACTTTTTTTGAAAAAAAATTATCAGACAAATTCTAGTACAATATACAGTGCCTTGAAAAAGTATTTATAACCCTTGAACTTTTTCACGTTTTCATTTGACACCAACAAACTTAAATGTATTTTATTGGGATTTTATGTGATAGACCAACACAAAGTAACAAGTATGTGTGAAGTGAAAAGAACATTTCTAAAAATTGAATAAATAAAAATCTGAAAAGTTTAAAGTGCATTTGTATTCAGCCCCATGTATTTTGATACCCCTAAATAAAATCCAGTGTGACCAATTATCTTCAGAAGTCACCTAATTCGTAAATAGAGTCCACTTGTGTGTAACTTATTCTCAGTATAACTACATCTCTTCTGTGAAGCTTTCATAGATTTGTTAGAGAACATTAGTGATCAAACAGCATCATGGCACAACTGCAAACCTACCAAGACATGGCTGTCCACCTTAACTGACAGCCCAGGCAAGGAGAGCACTAATTAGAGAAGCAGCCAAGAGGCCGAAGGTCACTCTGGAGAAGTTGCAGAGATCCACATCCCAGGTGGGAGAATCTGTCCACAGTGCAACTTAGTCGTATACTCCACAAATCTGGCCTTTATGGAAGAGTGGCAAGAAGAAAGCAATATTTGAAAGCCAGCCATAAGAAGTCCCATTTTAACTTCGCCAAAGGCCATGTAGAGGACACAGAAAACATGTGGACAAAGGTGCTCTGGTCGGATAAGACCAAAGTTTAACTTTTTGGCCTAAATATAAAAGATATCGGGGAGATACATCCTTCTGCCAGTCTTGATCTCCCTGCACTGGCGTGAGATGCGCCTGATTTTTTAAGAGGCAGATGTTACAGTAAATGTGGTGGCAGCACGAAGCCACACCCCCTTCCAATAAGCTATGCCCCCTTTTTCTCTGCACTTTTCAGCTCAAAAAGTCGCAAATTATGGTGCACACATGCCATGCACCACAATGTACGACTTTTTTACACCACAATTATGGTGTATAGACCTTGATTAATGTCCCTCTATGTGTAGCAAAAAACTAACATTACACATCACCCTGAACACACCATCTCCACGGTGAAACATGGTGATGTCAGCATCATGCTGTGGGAATGCTTTTCTTCAGCAGTTGAGCAGGAAGCTGGTCATAGTTGGTGGGAAGATGGATGGAACTAAATACAGGGCAGTTCTGGAGGAAAACCTGGTAGAGGCTGCAAAAGACTTGAGATTGGGGCAGAGATTCAACTTCCAGGACAACGACCCTAAACAAACAGCCAGAGCTACAGTGAAATGGTTTAGATCCGGGATCAGCAACCTCCAGCACTTCAGCTGTTCTGAAACGAAAACTCCCAGAATCCTCCTTTCACTTCTGTGGGAGTTTTGAGAACAGCCGAATAAGTTTGCATGCTTGGAATTGTAGTTTCACAGCAGCTCGAGTACTGAAGGTTGCTGAACCCTGTGCATGCCCCCACATAATCATTGCTCCCAGCATCTCCTAACAGTTGGCTAGAACAGCCTAGATGGCTAGCATTTCAGTGAAACGACCATCCTGCTCCTTTCGGTCCAGGGATGTGACCCTTCTCAAAGTTTGTCAAAATGCCTTTGGATGCATCGTAGAGGCGTGTCTAGCTGTTAGCACTCTCCAATCAAGAAGTACACTATTAAAAAGTAGCCTCTGAGAGCCTTTTTATACAGCAGCAGGATAAGCACTTTTATGCTCTCTTGTGGAAAGACTCACTGTCTAATCAGACCACACCTGTAATCATTTACATATCTGCCTGAGACATAACTGCATGTGGAGTTTTGCAGCAATCTGACATTTCTATCTGGGTTTATATTTGTCAATGAATGTATTTTAAAGGAAACCTGTCAGCAGTTTTGACAATGCTACACTGGTGTCAGCACTAGGTAGAATATATGAACAGCATTACAAACATACTTTTTGTGGTGTGTTTGTGTTGCCTTTATTATTATTAGTAGTGTGAATATTCTGCTGGGTTATTTTCCTGCATCTGCAATGGATGACGCCCTTCAATGTGAAGTTCACTCTGCTCTCTGCATTAAGCTGCTTTAAACCCCTCTACTCTGCTATGAGGGACAACTCTAGTGTTTTCCTAGTTTGGTGCTACAGCCTTCACCCATAGCAGAAGGCTGAGGTTCTGAAGAAGAATGTAGAAATCACTTCACAGTGAAACACTGCCGCAAGGGTGCTTGCATTACACGTTCTATCTTTCTCTATATGGCAGACACTTTTTGGTAACCTGCTTCCCAAGCATATAATACAAACTGTAAATTTATCTGGCATTCACTGCAAGTCTGCAACCTTGAACTTGTAACAACATACAGGGAGTGCAGAATTATTAGGCAAATAAGTATTTTGACCACATCATCCTCTTTATGCATGTTGTCTTACTCCAAGCTGTATAGGCTCGAAAGCCTACTACTAGAGTTGACCGAACACCTGGATGTTCGGGTTCGAGAAGTTCGGTCGAACTTCCCGGAAATGTTTGGGTTCGGGATCCAAACCCGACCCGAACTTCGTCCCGAACCCCATTGAAGTCAATGGGGACCCGAACTTTTGGGCACTAAAAAGGCTGTAAAACAGCCCAGGAAAGAGCTAGAGGGCTGCAAAAGGCAGCAACATGTAGGTAAATCCCCTGCAAACAAATGTGGATAGGGAAATGAATTTAAAAAAAATATCAAAAAATAAAAATGACCCAATATCAGTTGGACAGAGGTCCCATAGCTGAGAATCTGGCTTCACGTCAGCAGAGAATCAGTCTCTTCATGCCATAGCAAAGAATCTGGCTTCATGTCAGCACAGAGTCAGTCTCTTCATGCCATAGCAGAGAATCTGGCTTCATGTCAGCACAGAATCAGTCTTCATGTCATAGCAGAGAATCAGGCTTCACGTCACCCACCACTGGAACAGGCCACTGTCACACATTTAGGCCCCGGCACCCAGACAGAGGAGAGCGGTCCCGTAACAGAGAATCTGGCCTTTTGTCAGCGCAGAATCTGTCTTCATGTCATAGCAGAGAATCAGGCTTCACGTCACCCACCACTGGAACAGGCCACTGTCACACATTTAGGCCCCGGCACCCAGACAGAGGAGAGCGGTCCCGTAACAGAGAATCTGGCCTTATGTCAGCGCAGAATCTGTCTTCATGTCATAGCAGAGAATCAGGCATCACGTCACCCACCACTGGAACAGGCCACTGTCACACATTTAGGCCCCGGCACCCAGACAGAGGAGAGAGGTCCTGTAACAGAGAATCTGGCCTTATGTCAGCACAGAATCTGTCTTCATGTCATAGCAGAGAATCAGGCATCACGTCACCGTCCACTGGAACAGGCCACTGTCACACATTTAGGCCCAGGCACCCAGGCAGAGGAGAGAGGTCGCGTAACAGAGAATCTGGCTTCATGTAAGCACAGAATAAGTCTTCATGTCATAGCAGAGAATCAGGCATCACGTCACCCACCACTGGAACAGGCCACTGTCACACATTTAGGCCCCGGCACCCAGACAGAGGAGAGAGGTCCCGTAACAGAGAATCTGGCCTTATGTCAGCACAGAATCTGTCTTCATGTCATAGCAGAGAATCAGGCATCACGTCACCCACCACTGGAACAGGCCACTGTCACACATTTAGGCCCAGGCACCCAGGCAGAGGAGAGAGGTCCCGTAACAGAGAATCTGGCCTTATGTCAGCGCAGAATCAGTCTTCATGTCATAGCAGAGAATCAGGCTTCACGTCACCCACCACTGGAACAGGCCACTGTCACACATTTAGGCCCAGGCAGAGGAGAGAGGTCCCGTAACAGAGAATCTGGCCTTATGTCAGCACAGAATCTGTCTTCATGTCATAGCAGAGAATCAGGCATCACGTCACCCACCACTGGAACAGGCCACTGTCACATATTTAGGCCCAGGCACCCAGGCAGAGGAGAGAGGTCGCGTAAAAGAGAATCTGGCTTCATGTCAGCACAGAATAAGTCTTCATGTCATAGCAGAGAATCAGGCTTCACGTCACCCACCACTGGAACAGGCCACTGTCACACATTCAGGCCCCGGCACCCAGACAGAGGAGAGCGGTCCCGTAACAGAGAATCTGGCCTTATGTCAGCGCAGAATCTGTCTTCATGTCATAGCAGAAAATCAGGCATCACGTCACCCACCACTGGAACAGGCCACTGTCACATATTTAGGCCCAGGCAGAGGAGAGAGGTCGCGTAACAGAGAATCTGGCTTCATGTCAGCACAGAATAAGTCTTCATGTCATAGCAGAGAATCAGGCATCACGTCACCCACCACTGGAACAGGCCACTGTCACACATTTAGGCCCCGGCACCCAGACAGAGGAGAGAGGTCCTGTAACAGAGAATCTGGCTTTATGTCAGCACAGAATCAGTCTTCATGTCATAGCAGAGAATCAGGCATCATGTCACCCACCACTGGAACAGGCCACTGTCACACATTTAGGCCCAGGCACCCAGGCAGAGGAGAGAGGTCGCGTAAAAGAGAATCTGGCTTCATGTCAGCACAGAATAAGTCTTCATGTCATAGCAGAGAATCAGGCATCACGTCACCCACCACTGGAACAGGCCACTGTCACACATTTAGGCCCCGGCACCCAGACAGAGGAGAGAGGTCCCGTAACAGAGAATCTGGCCTTATGTCAGCACAGAATCTGTCTTCATGTCATAGCAGAGAATCAGGCATCACGTCACCCACCACTGGAACAGGCCACTGTCACACATTTAGGCCCCGGCACCCAGACAGAGGAGAGAGGTCCTGTAACAGAGAATCTGGCCTTATGTCAGCACAGAATCTGTCTTCATGTCATAGCAGAGAATCAGGCATCACGTCACCCACCACTGGAACAGGCCACTGTTACATATTTAGGCCCAGGCACCCAGGCAGAGGAGAGAGGTCGCGTAAAAGAGAATCTGGCTTCATGTCAGCACAGAATAAGTCTTCATGTCATAGCAGAGAATCAGGCATCACGTCACCCACCACTGGATCAGGCCACTGTCACACATTTAGGCCCCGGCACCCAGACAGAGGAGAGAGGTCCCGTAACAGAGAATCTGGCCTTATGTCAGCACAGAATCTGTCTTCATGTCATAGCAGAGAATCAGGCATCACGTCACCCACCACTGGAACAGGCCACTGTCACACATTTAGGCCCAGGCACCCAGGCAGAGAAGAGAGGTCCCGTAACAGAGAATCTGGCCTTATGTCAGCACAGAATCTGTCTTTATGTCATAGCAGAGAATCAGGCATCACGTCACCCACCTCTGGAACAGGCCACTGTCACATATTTAGGCCCAGGCACCAAGTCAGTGGTGTAGTACAGTCGATATGAACCACATGAAGTTTCACCAAATATCCAGTCTGCAGGTTTGCAATAGGGTCATACCAATATACAGGAGCTGCAGCAATGATTACTTGTTAAATATAGTTCCATATATTCATAAGCTGTTAGCAGAGAGTCAGGACATGCTAAATAAACCTCTTCAAATGTGCTATTAGATAACTGAGGAAAGTTTTAACAGACAGAGTCTTTACAGTGGACTCTTCCAGAAAGCCCCCTGTGTATTCTGCTACTTGGTTTGGTCTCCTCAGTGCAGACATTTACTGTGAAGGAGGTAGGATCTCTGTCTAAGTTCTCTAAAGCTAAAGTTCATTTATCTATTGTAAAAAGTTATAATATATACCCATAATAGTTCTGTAGAATGTAAAGAGGTGACTGTATGTTTTTTTAGCAGCCTTTAAACCCTGCAGCACATGCTAGGCTGAGTAGATGATGTACAGTTAGAGAGCCATGTGTTCTTCCTAAAATGGCTGCAAGACATGCTGCATTCCAGGTCACCCTGCTGCAATATCTTTGTAAATGATTTTCTCTTGTTCATTTTTCTGTATGCTTTGTTATATCCTGTAACATGTATGTGGGAATGTAATATAATGACTGCCTGTTATGATATAGGTGGGCTGGTGACCTGGCTGTATACCACATAGAGGCAGTGTTTCCCTGTTGTATTACAGGCTCCAGCCAAGTGCACTCCACCTCAATAAAGCTTTAAACCACAGAAGACCTGAGTGTCGTCCCTTAGAGTCCACTTAGAGTTTATGCCTGGAGGAGCTGGTGACCGAGTGAGTGTGAAAGCTGGAGGTGTCGCAGATGGTGCAAGGAAAAGAGGGTTACATTTGGTGCCGTGACTCGGATATCATCATTCTGCTCAAAGTGACCAGTGAAGATACCTAAAGTCACCAGTGTGCGAGTTCTGAGGTGATTGTGCCACAGCGGAGCTGCTAGGCGGCAGATTGACCTTATTAGCGGTTTATATCCTTTCAGGAATAGAAGATGAGTGGACGAGCCAGAGCCCGCGGAAGAGCACGTGCCAGGGGGCAGCCCAGCCAAGAACAGCCTGGACAGGAGCAAGAGGCTCAAGAACCTAGACGCATTGAAAGACCCCAGCAGCCACCAGCCGAGCCTTTGCTTGTGGGAAGAGGGCGCCAGAGAGGCCCGCCAGTAGTGGAGAGACCTCCGACTGATGTTCTGCAGCTTTCAGATGGATTTCAGGACATTTCCCTCGGAGAACAGGGTGGCCGCAGGCGTGACTTCCATGACCTTGGAGTGAACACCCGGCAGACCATTGAATAGAAATGTGAGACCTGTTTTTTTTTGCACTGTGTGACAGGTTAAGGTTTAATCTCAGAATCAGACTTCTATCTGCACGGTAGCGTGTGTCTTAGGTTATTCTGAATGACACTATCAGTACCTTCAATGTAAGATATCCTTTTTGGGATAGATTTCAAGTAGGCCTCAAATACCAGAAACTAGTTATTTTGAGAATGGCAAATTTGGGAATAGTTTTTCAACCCAGAAAAAAAAGTGTGCTTTTACGGTCACTACAAATAACTTGACCAGCTAAAACAGTACAGATTTGCTTGAATAGAAATGTGAGACCTGTTATTTTTTGCACTGTGTGACAGGTTAAGGTTTAATCTCAGAATCAGACTTCTATCTGCACGGTAGCGTGTGTCTTAGGTTTTTCTGAATGACACTATCAGTACCTTCAATGTAAGATATCATTTTTGGGATAGATTTCAAGTAGGCCTCAAATACCAGAAACTAGTTATTTGGAGAATGGCAAATTTGGGAATAGTTTTTCAACCCAGAAAAAAAAGTGTGCTTTTACGGTCGCTACAAATAACTTGACCAGCTAAAACAGTACAGATTTGCTTGAATAGAAATGTGAGACCTGTTTTTTTTTGCACTGTGTGACAGGTTAAGGTTTAATCTCAGAATCAGACTTCTATCTGCACGGTAGCGTGTGTCTTAGGTTTTTCTGAATGACACTATCAGTACCTTCAATGTAAGATATCCTTTTTGGGATAGATTTCAAGTAGGCCTCAAATACCAGAAACTAGTTATTTTGAGAATGGCAAATTTGGGAATAGTTTTTCAACCCAGAAAAAAAAGTGTGCTTTTACGGTCACTACAAATAACTTGACCAGCTAAAACAGTACAGATTTGCTTAAATAGAAATTTGAGACCTGTTTTTTTTTGCACTGTGTGACAGGTTAAGGTTTAATCTCAGAATCAGACTTCTATCTGCACGGTAGCGTGTGTCTTAGGTTTTTCTGAATGACACTATCAGTACCTTCAATGTAAGATATCCTTTTTGGGATAGATTTCAAGTAGGCCTCAAATACCAGAAACTAGTTATTTTGAGAATGGCAAATTTGGGAATAGTTTTTCAACCCAGAAAAAAAAGTGTGCTTTTACGGTCGCTACAAATAACTTGACCAGCTAAAACAGTACAGATTTGCTTGAATAGAAATGTGAGACCTGTTTTTTTTTGCACTGTGTGACAGGTTAAGGTTTAATCTCAGAATCAGACTTCTATCTGCACGGTAGCGTGTGTCTTAGGTTTTTCTGAATGACACTATCAGTACCTTCAATGTAAGATATCCTTTTTGGGATAGATTTCAAGTAGGCCTCAAATACCAGAAACTAGTTATTTGGAGAATGGCAAATTTGGGAATAGTTTTTCAACCCAGAAAAAAAAGTGTGCTTTTACGGTCACTACAAATAACTTGACCAGCTAAAACAGTACAGATTTGCTTGAATAGAAATGTCAGGTCTATTTTTTAGGCGCTGGGTGACAGGCTCAACTTGCCCCTGATGTAGTATATGGCCAAAAAATAACCACACTGTTGATGGTTAAATGCACTTGGGTGACACAGGCTCAGCCTGCACCAGATGTAGTATATGGCCAAAAAATAATCAGACTGTTGATGGTTAAATGCACTTCGGTGACACAGGCTCAGCCTGCAGCTGATGTAGTATATGGCCAAAAAATAACCAGACTGTTGATGGTTAAATGCACTTCGGTGACACAGGCTCAGCCTGCAGCTGATGTAGGATATAGCACAAAATAACCACACTATTGATGGTTAAATACACTTGGTGATAGCTTGTGCTGGCGCACCACAAGTCACAAAATGGCCGCCGATCACCCCAGAAAAAAAGTGATCTAAAAACGCTCTGGGCAACCTCAAAAAAGTAAGCAAGTCAATACTAGCACTTCAATGATCCACAGCTGCAGATCGATCACAGAATGAAGTCTTTTGGAGGAGTTAATCACTGCCTAATCTCGCCCTAACGTCACAGCTGCAACCTCTCCCTATGCTTGAATCAGCAGAGTGACGTGCAGCGCAACTTGACCCAAGCTTATATAGAGGCTGGGTCACATGCTGCACTGGCCAATCACAGCAATGCCAATAGTAGGCAAGGCTGTGATGGCCTCTTGGGGCAAGTAGTATGACGCTTGTTGATTGGCTGCTTTGCAGCCTTTCAAAAAGCGCCAAGAAAGCGCCGAACACCGAACCCGAACACGGACTTTTACGAAAATGTTCGGGTTCGGGTCCGGGTTCGCTCATCCCTACCTACTACCAGTTAAGCATATTAGGTGATGTGCATCTCTGTAATGAGAAGGGGTGTGGTCTAATGACATCAACACTCTATATTAGGTGTGCATAATTATTAGGCCTTTCATTTAACAAAATGGTTCAAAAGAAGGACTTGACAGGCTCAGAAAAGTCAAAAATAGTGAGATATCTTGCAGAGGGATGCAGCACTCTTAAAATTGCAAAGCTTCTGAAGCGTGATCATCGAACAATCAAGCGTTTCATTCAAAATAGTCAACAGGGTCGCAAGAAGCGTGTGGAAAAACCAAGGCGCAAAATAACTGCCCATGAACTGAGAAAAGTCAAGCGTGCAGCTGCCAAGATGCCACTTGCCACCAGTTTGGCCATATTTCAGAGCTGCAACATCACTGGAGTGCCCAAAAGCACAAGGTGTGCAATACTCAGAGACATGGCCAAGGTAAGAAAGGCTGAAAGACGACCACCACTGAACAAGACACACAAGCTGAAACGTCAAGACTGGGCCAAGAAATATCTCAAGACTGATTTTTCTAAGGTTTTATGGACTGATGAAATGAGAGTGAGTCTTGATGGGCCAGATGGATGGGCCCGTGGCTGGATTGGTAAAGGGCAGAGAGCTCCAGTCCGACTCAGACGCCAGCAAGGTGGAGGTGGAGTACTGGTTTGGGCTGGTATCATCAAAGATGAGCTTTTGGGGCCTTTTCGGGTTGAGGATGGAGTCAAGCTCAACTCCCAGTCCTACCGCCAGTTTCTGGAAGACACCTTCTTCAAGCAGTGGTACAGGAAGAAGTCTGCATCCTTCAAGAAAAACATGATTTTCATGCAGGACAATGCTCCATCACACGCGTCCAAGTACTCCACAGCGTGGCTGGCAAGAAAGGGTATAAAAGAAGAAAATCTAATGACATGGCCTCCTTGTTCACCTGATCTGAACCCCATTGAGAACCTGTGGTCCATCATCAAATGTGAGATTTACAAGGAGGGAAAACAGTACACCTCTCTGAACAGTGTCTGGGAGGCTGTGGTTGCTGCTGCACGCAATGTTGATGGTGAACAGATCAAAACACTGACAGAATCCATGGATGGCAGGCTTTTGAGTGTCCTTGCAAAGAAAGGTGGCTATATTGGTCACTGATTTGTTTTTGTTTTGTTTTTGAATGTCAGAAATGTATATTTGTGAATGTTGAGATGTTATATTGGTTTCACTGGTAAAAATAAATAATTGAAATGGGTATATATTTGTTTTTTGTTAAGTTGCCTAATAATTATGCACAGTAATTGTCACCTGCACACACAGATATCCCCCTAAAATAGCTAAAACTAAAAAGAAACTAAAAACTACTTCCAAAAATATTCAGCTTTGATATTAATGAGTTTTTTGGGTTCATTGAGAACATGGTTGTTGTTCAATAATAAAATTAATCCTCAAAAATACAACTTGCCTAATAATTCTGCACTCCCTGTATAGTAGAATACATATACATACTGTACAGGGAGTGCAGAATTATTAGGCAAGTTGTATGTTTGAGGATTTATTTTATTATTGAACAACAACCATGT
This sequence comes from Bufo bufo, assembly GCF_905171765.1. Lineage (NCBI taxonomy): Eukaryota > Metazoa > Chordata > Amphibia > Anura > Bufonidae > Bufo > Bufo bufo. The sequence goes on along the minus strand of NC_053393.1, from coordinate 506,114,346 downwards.
TCTCAATGAACCCAAAAAACTCATTAATATCAAAGCTGAATATTTTTGGAAGTAGTTTTTAGTTTGTTTTTAGTTTTAGCTATTTTAGGGGGATATCTGTGTGTGCAGGTGACTATTACTGTGCATAATTATTAGGCAACTTAACAAAAAACAAATATATACCCATTTCAATTATTTATTTTTACCAGTGAAACCAATATAACATCTCAACATTCACAAATATACATTTCTGACATTCAAAAACAAAACAAAAACAAATCAGTGACCAATATAGCCACCTTTCATTGCAAGGACACTCAAAAGCCTGCCATCCATGGATTCTGTCAGTGTTTTGATCTGTTCACCATCAACATTGCGTGCAGAAGCAACCACAGCCTCCCAGACACTGTTCAGAGAGGTGCACTGTTTTCCCTCCTTGTAAATCTCACATTTGATGATGGACCACAGGTTCTCAATGGGGTTAAGATCAGGTGAACAAGGAGGCCATGTCATTAGATTTTCTTCTTTTATACCCTTTCTTGCCAGCCACGCTGTGGAGTACTTGGACGCGTGTGATGGAGCATTGTCCTGCATGAAAATCATGTTTTTCTTGAAGGATGCAGACTTCTTCCTGTACCACTGCTTGAAGAAGGTGTCTTCCAGAAACTGGCAGTAGGACTGGGAGTTGAGCTTGACTCCATCCTCAACCCAAAAAGGCCCCACAAGCTCATCTTTGATGATACCAGCCCAAACCAGTACTCCACCTCCACCTTGCTGGCGTTTGAGTCGGACTGGAGCTCTCTGCCCTTTACCAATCCAGCCACGGGCCCATCCATCTGGCCCATCAAGACTCACTCTCATTTCATCAGTCCATAAAAACTTAGAAAAATTAGTCTTGAGATATTTCTTGGCCCAGTCTTGACGTTTCAGCTTGTGTGTCTTGTTCAGTGATGGTCGTCTTTCAGCCTTTCTTACCTTGGCCATGTCTCTGAGTATTGCACACCTTGTGCTTTTGGGCACTCCAGTGATGTTGCAGCTCTGAAATATGGCCAAACTGGTGGCAAGTGGCATCTTGGCAGCTGCACGCTTGGCTTTTCTCAGTTCATGGGCAGTTATTTTGCGCCTTGGTTTTTCCACACGCTTCTTGCGACCCTGTTGACTATTTTGAATGAAACACTTGATTGTTCGATGATCACGCTTCAGAAGCTTTGCAATTTTAAGAGTGCTGCATCCCTCTGCAAGATATCTCACTATTTTTGACTTTTCTGAGCCTGTCAAGTCCTTCTTTTGACCCATTTTGCCAAAGGAAAGGAAGTTGCCTAATAATTATGCACACCTAATATAGGATGTTGATGTCATTAGACCACACCCCTTCTCATTACAGAGATGCACATCACCTAATATGCTTAATTGGTAGTAGGCTTTCGAGCCTATACAGCTTGGAGTAAGACAACATGCATAAAGAGGATGATGTGGTCAAAATACTCATTTGCCTAATAATTCTGCACGCAGTGTATTGCTTTGAGCCTACTATTGTTTTCCAGTTATTAGTGCTCACTTTTTTCTATTTTCCATTACCGGACCAAAACGTCATGCCTTAGTCACTTCCACCAGATATCACCACTAAATTCTGCCACTTGTGGATCTTACTTGAATTTTTTTGAATTTCCTAATAAGCCTAAATAAACCTAAATTGCATCTTATTCCCAAGCATGCTATAGATTCTATTGGTACATAGATCAGGACAACGTCCTTTGAACATAGCATCAAATTTATTTTATTTGACTACAGAGTGCAGTCCTTCTATTTCAACTTTCATTGCACTTGCCGTTCCAGAACAAAGCAGAACAAAAGTTCATATTCACACTACTCCATAAAAGGAATTATTGCATTGTTCTGCCCAGCCCCTACCTATTACTATCTGTATTCTTCAACTGGATCAAAACAGCCTTGTGTTAACAAGGGTGTACCTCCTTAATATGTGTATCAACAAAGAGAGAATCGGTACAACATATTACCCAATAAAGTAAAATTTTATTATGACATAAAACAACATACAAACATAAATGTAGAGACCATACTGCGTGCCTCAAGAGTCAGTCCACAATGCATCCACCGCTAGCAGATATAAGTCGTTTCAATTTCTGCAATCACATTGAGGGTGTTGTAGGTGCAGGGTCTAGATCAGCATATATTATTCAAAGCTGTATCTAGCCATTATATCACAACTATCTCCACTGTGAGGCGAATTAGGCATAGGTGCATATCGGGTGTAAATTGCATCCATATATTCTGATCCTACCCATCCAAACAGTTAAGTTTATCATACATAATCAAAATGAATATATCGGACCGATCTGAATTGCTCACTTACCCGATATTCAGTGGCGTGCGTGTGGGCTGTCTCTATCTGGCGTACTCCTCGACGTACGTTTCGCTAATGCTTTATCAGGAGGATTCTATTACTATCTGTAGTTTAACATGTTCAAACTCCCCTTTAAATCTTAAAATGTAATACATTTCTCTATGTCACTCCAACGTACTCATAACCTCGAAAGGTAACTGTGTTAAAAGCTGTTTGATGCCAGTGAGTATGTGTGTGTAAAAGTGTTGGCATATCATTAGCTGTGACTATAATTGCAGTGGTAGCAACAAGTAGGGTTTGGTAGTTTAGTAGCGATGTCTTATATTGATATTTTCTTGTTATTGGACCAAATAGGAGCAGAAAAGATTGCATCCATAAATCCAATTTTGAAGTAATTACTAAGTAATTATCAACTTTATAACATCATACAACACAGTTTTCAGGACTTTCATGATATAGGTTTTAATATATTATGAACAATATATGATTCAAATTATTACAAGAACTTTGGATAAACAATTATAGACAGTCTGGATCTGAGCAGAAACTATTATTATAATAACTGGATGTTGTTTTCTGCTTATTTAAGTCCATTTCCCATGATTCACCACCAAAATCTTGATTCTTGTTTGAGTAGCCTCCCACAGCAGGAAATATATCCATTTGAGATTTAATCTTCCTAGTATTGTCCTCTTTTCTACCACAATTGCCAAAAAAAGTTAAAAAAACAGGAAGGAAAACCAGTCCATGTAACATCCCAAATGCAATAACAAGAAACATAATTTTAAAAAATGTTCGGAAGATATAACTGTCAGCTGCAGCGAGGACTATAACCCCCAAGATGGTGGATACAGCCCCCTGTACTATAGGATAACCCAGAGAATGTAAAGCATCAATTACCCTTTCATTTCCTTTGGCTTTGTGATTGGAGACATAAGCATATGTAATGTGAGCAGAAAAGTCTACAGAGAATCCAATGCAGATGACAAGGTTGATCATGGAGATGGAATCTAAGTTAACATCCCAATAAGCCATGAAACCAGTAACACCCACTATGATAGAAGCTATGGTGAATGTCACCCACAAGGAGCACAGAGGGTTTGGAATTAGGAGGAGCGAGATCACAAGCATGGCACCTGCAGCAACAGCAACATTCTGTATGGTGTTCTCTATGATTACAGCATATTGGTCAAAATATATAAATGCTGGATGATATACAAGAAGCGGGATCTCACAGCTCTTTGCTGTGTCCCTGACTTGGTTTAACATGTCTCTCTCATCCACTGCTGAAGTAACATTTACCGTCTGTATGAAGAAACGAGAAGCTCTTATAGCTCCTGACTGTATGTCCACGTCTTGTTTAAAATCTGGAAATCCCCTAAACAATATTGACAAATGATCGATAAAGTTGCTCTTGTCACTAATGTTCAAGTTCATCTGGTTAGCCATCCCTCTGTATGCATTCAACCAGGACTCCGAGAAAGACTCACTAACGTAGGAGTTATTTATAAATGACTCCAGGCACCTGTCAATTTTACTCTGGACATCGGAATCCCAGTATGAAACCTCCTCAGTCACCACAACCATAACTCTAGGACCATATTCTGAAAAATATAAATCCTCGTTGTCATAGAAGGAACGAACATAAGAACTATCAGTAGCTAAATTCCTTAGATCAATCCCTTCCTGAACCTGAAAACACCCATAAATACTGCTGGCCAGATATCCCGCATATAGAAATCCAACAAGGACCTTGGTCCAGATGTTTGTGAGGAATGGGCCATAATACTTATGAAAAAAAATAGTCATGGGGTGGTCAATCTCTTTGCCAGTGATTTGGCTGTACCCTCCTCCAACACAACACATGTTATATGCAGACGAACTTTGCTCATCACTCTTTTCTGACACTTTTTTACAAATGAGCCAGTGCCTGTTATTCTCCTCTCTTCTACCATTAAGAGCTAAGAAAGCCCCCAAAAATGTGATGTTATACAGAAAACAGAACAAGATGGCCGTCCCAGTGTATATACAGAATGACTGCACTGACCGGAAAGAGGTCAGAATTCCAATGTAGAAAGCTAGAACATCTGTGAGTGTTGTGATTGTTATGGAGACAGCGGCTTCAGCGTACGTCTCTGCCATCCTTTCTTCAACTTTATCCTTTACTTTAGTTTGTTGCCAGCTGGAAATCATAATGAACATGTCGTCCACCCCGACACCTGGAAATATTTGTAAAATCTTTAGTTATAAAGAGCACTGTAATACATTACCTGTATCATGTCATTGTTCATTAGGACAATAAGTCTGATTGTTAATAATGTTACCTACAGTAACAGCACAATCCTTTCCGAGTATACAATTACAAAATCCAGCACTGCAACAGTTCATAAAAATGGTTTATTTATTGGTAGAAGATTGCAAATCAAAAAAAGAAAACCGATTATGCGTTTCTGGCTACACTAGCCTTTTCTCATGTTTTAAGAATGGGCTAGTATAGCCCCAAATCAAGAATCCAGATTTTATGACCTGCTGCAGTGCTGGATTTTGTAATTGTATGCTGTGGAGTTCCAACTCTACGTGACACAGTCCAGAGGAAGTGAGAGGCTATGGTTTGGTGAATGATCATTTATGAGTGATGGAAGTCTGTTCTATCATTTGGTCACCCATGTATTGGATCAGCTTTAAATTTTTGGCTTCTGCTTTTTATTTCCTCCAGTTTGGAAGATGATTATATAATGAATTGCTATGATCAAAATTGTGACTAAACCTTACCAGAAATCGTACATACATTTTATTGCCTACCATTGACTATACCCATCAAAACTGTGCAAAAATTGCAATCAGACATGTTAACCTTAATTTGGGAAATGCATGCCCAAGAATGAATACGTTTTCTCTATTTGTTTCATTGAGAAGAGGAGGCCTGGATGTATCAGACATAGTTAGGTACTATTGAGCTAGCCTAATTGACTGACAAAAGGATTGGTGGGTACAATCTAACCGTCAAAAATGGCTAAAAATTTAAGCAGCATTTACCCCAAGCAACTCGCTCGGAGACCTACTAGGCACACATGGTGTTAAAAACTCCATGACCATTTCACTCCGTCTACCATGCAAACATCTTTACAAATTTTGCATTGTTTTATAAAGCATTTCAGCTATTTATCCCTATCGGCCTGATATACCACTCTGAGTTTTGGAATTTCATATTCCAGTTTAAAATTTTATTAGTTGGTTACAGAAAGCAGTTGACACCATTTGCCAGCTATTTTGCAGTGACAGCCAAGCCACATTTGAATAATGACATCATACTTCCTTAGTCAGAGGGATCGTTTGAGCGTGACAGTAAACATGACACTACAGCTTCGCCCTCCTAGCTCTATGCTCTGACCTCTCCATGCTGTGCTCAGCTCCATGTATGTTGCCCTATTCCTGTTCCCAGCCTCCGGCCTTCGTCTGGTGTATGGCCTCTCTCTGCCTGTAGGGTCCGCTCTGTCTTAAGCAATATGTGTATTGCTGCAGACAGAGTTTTGTTGATGATGATGTGCAAAGCACTGATTTTGAAACTGTGCAGCTGGACTGGTACTTTTTCTGGCTTCTTCTCAGGGAGTTGTGGAATTGTGGACGCTGACTGCTAAACCTTCCATTTGTGCATTGTTTGCCCTAAGCCCTCTTCTCTGCCTGGGGGTGACCCATACTACTGGCAGAACCAAGTGTCCTGGAGGCTGCTAAATGTGCAATACTCGCTTTTGTATCCCTGCCTTTTGTCCTGCATTATATTCCTAATATTCTCAAAACTACAGGAATGAAGTTTTTTGTTGCAGTAGTTGGACACGTTAAATACTCTTCTACTACCGTGTAAACGATATAATCTGTTGCAGGCCCAACAGTGGCTTCTCTTTCATGTTGTTTGTTCCGTCCCTCCTTTATATGATTCAAATCATGGTTGACTGCCAACGTTTCTACTTTATTCCCCATTTCCCCTATTGACAAGAGAACTATATAATCTATTTGGTGTGTTCTGTCTAATAACTTCTACCCATCTACTGCTACTACATAATGACTCTGATCGTTGTAATATACTTGCATATTTTGAACCGGTGGTGGAATATCAAGGGAACTGTTTAGCAGCTGACTCTGCCTACTTTTACTTTGCTTTTAAACTGAGGGTTAAATGCTTCTGGTGCTTGCGACACTTCTGAGACAGACTATCCCTTCATTTTGGGACTATACCCCACAGCTGGGAACTGCAGAAATATAGAGCAAGAACTTATCTGCTATATAGAGCCTTTTGGAAAACTACTGATTTGTGATTGCACTGTGACACCCATCATCCTCAGTAAAGGGACTGTTATCTGTTTTAACCAAGTGGGCCTGGTCATTGACTCCAACATCCGCCAACCATCCGCCTTGCACTCTGATACCCATCCACCTAACATCAAGGGCACCCTTGATCACTAAGGTCACCACCTGGCAGGAGGCCCAAAAAGCCCAGGGTGTGCCATGAGGGGAAGAAGGGTTGCACCCTCTGTCCACTGTACACACAGCCTGGGGAAGCTCTGGAGCCAATGCCACCACTTGAATAAGCATGCACTGAGTGGGACGATGTTTTCACTCTACTCACTCCTCATATTGTACACTAGACGGGAGAATTAATATCAAAATATATTGACATAGAAGAGCGCATTGTTTATCTATATCAGGGGTCTCAAGCACGCAAACCCCTGTGCAATGACATCATCGCAACCTCCTGTGGCAGGTTTTAGGCGGTGCAATGACATGGAAAGACATTCCGGCATCAGGATGCCTAGTGGCCTGAGGCCTATGAGGCTGAACAGCAGGGACAAAATCCCTTGGTAAACAGCCACTCACTGCCTTGAGGCGTTTCACTGGTAATTGACTCAGAGGGCCGCATGAGGCCCGTGTGTTTGAGACCTCTGATATAGCGCTCTTCCATGTCAATGTATTTTGAAATGACTTTACCCCGCTTGTGTATGAAGAGTGAGGGCATTATAAATAATGGAGCTACTACAGGAGGCATAATAAATATTACGGCCAATATCAGGGGCATTATACCTACTGGGGGCACTACAGAGGACTTTATTATTACTGTGGGCTCTATAGCGGTACCTTATAGATAGGCCTTATTACTAATGGTGGCTCCAAAGGGGTGTGTTATAGAGGGGCCTTGTTACTGCTGTGGATATTGTGGGGGCATTATTATTGGGCACAATATGGACGGTATTGCTACTAATGGGGTCACTCTTGGGTAGCACTATCACCATTGGGGTACTTTGGGGGCACTATTACTATTAAGGGCAGTTTGGGCGCACTATTACTATGGGGGTGAACTATCTGTATGGAACTGTTATATTTGCAGTATTGTGTTTGTGGGCATAGGGGAGCACAATTGACAGAGGATTGGGGGCAGCAGGATGACAATGTTGTGGCACCAGGAGGAGGATAATGGAAAAGCGAGGAACCTAAGACGTTTTTGTGTGAAACTCTGCAGAGACCAGACAAGGCTGAAAGAGGTTGCGAAAGAGGTCTGGTCCGAATGAAGAAGATGAGAAAAGAGAGCATCTACAAAAGAGATGTCACTGGATGTAAGAGGTATGTGGTGCTATATTCTATTAAAAATAATTTTGCATTGTATTTAAAATGAACACTTGTCAACTGGAATTTATTTCTACGTGGGGCCCATATATCTGGCCGAGTTCAAGATCCCTGATCTACTGTATATTGTGGAAAAGAATCAATATGTTAGATTTTTAGCTGTGATTTATATCTAGAGATGAGCAAATCGAATCCCACGAATTTGATCCGAATTTCAGGATAAATTTGATTCACCTAGAAGCCGAATTTCCTCGTGCTTTGTGTCAGCGAATCGATTTAACCTGAAATAGTATAAAAAACCTAAAAAATTTAAACTTACCTCCTACATTTGCTTAAAGATCTGGGCCGAAATCTAGCCGGCGTGATGACGCAATCTCGCGCCGCACGGGATTTCGGCCGAGATCTTCAAGCAAGATGGCAGCAGCCGGTCCGTCGCGAGCAAATGGAGGCGGTAAGTTTGATGAATTATTTTTTTATTGTTAATCTTACACTTAGATGCCGTTGATCATGTATGAACGCGGCATCTGAGGGGTACAATGACGGGGGGGAGCTGTCGCCACTCCTTGTCATTGCACTCGCTACTTTAAAAAAAAAAGCGCTTTGTGACAAAGTAATTAGTCATGAAGTGAATTTTTTTGTGAAATTCGGCGAATCATCCGAATCATACTTTTAAGAAATTCGCTTATCTCTATTTATATCCTGCACCTGTATATGTAAGCTCACACATAAGGAGGACAGAACAATAAAACAGCGAATCTCTTAGAAGCTGGATACGAGGATCTGCGATTCCTTACATCCTGGCTGCAGTAAAATAGCGGCTCTTACAAGCTGGGTACGAGGATCTGCGATTCCTTACATCCTGGCTGCAGTAAAATAGCGGCTCTTACAAGCTGGGTACGAGAAATTGCGATTCCTTAAATCCTGGCTGCAGTAAAACAACGGCTACTTACAAGCTGGATACAAGAAACTGTGATTCCTTAACCCCTTAAGGTCGCAGGGCGTACCGGTACGTCCTAACTTTAAATCGGGATTCCGGCGCCGCGGGGGTTAATCGCAACGGGATGCCGGCTGAAATCATTCAGCCGGCATCCCGTAACAACGCAGGGGGGGTCATTTGACCCCCCCGTATTGGCGATCGCAGAAAACTGCAGGTCAATTCAGACCTGCGGTTTTCTGCGTTTCCGGTCCATTCGGGTGTCCTGTGACCCGATGAACCGGAAAAAGACTGCGATCGGTGGCGTGATTACACACCACCAATCACAGTCCGAAGATTTGGAGAGGCGGTGCTGGCCCTGGTGCTGAACACTGCTGTCCAGGGTGCTGATTGGTGCAGGGGAGAGAGGCGCGAGATTCAAACTTCCTGCGCTCCTCTCTCCCCTCCTCTTCCTGTTCTGCACGAGCACCCGGCAGCATCGTCCAGCACCAGCTCCTGTGTCCCCCTAATCGCCATCCAGCACCCTCCTGCACCCATCGCCACCCAGGTAGGTTAGGGTCAGTGAGGGAGAGGCACCGTTAGGCAGGGAAAGAAGGGAAAAGTTAGTTAGGAAAAAAAAAAAAAAGCACTTTTATTCCAAACTTTCTTTGATCCATCTATCAGACCCCAGCCCTCCCCTGCCACTTGCCCCCCCCCCTACCAGCCCCCCACTGAAATTGACTATTTTAGTTTTTTTTCAGTAGCCCACTGGTGAATCTGATGGTGGAGCAGACGAATCTGTACGCCCAACAGTTCGTCGCTCAAAACCCAGGCTCATTTTTGGCTAGACCCGGTGGCTGGACGCCGGTCAGTGCAGCCGAGATGAGGACAATTTGGGGCCTCGTGCTGCATATGGGTCTAGTCCAAAAACCCAGTGTCAGGCAATACTGGACTGGGGACGTCCTATACCAGACCCCACTGTACAGTATGGTCATGACACGTCCCCGGTTTGAGGCCATCCGGAAATGTCTGCATTATTCAGATAATGCAGCATGTCCACCCCGAGGTGATCCTGCCTATGACTGGCTGTATAAGATACGGCCGGTCATTGATCACTTTGGGGCCAAATTCATGGAGGCCTACGTACCTGGAAGGGAGGTCGCGGTTGATGAGTCTCTCGTTGCGTTCAAGGGGAGACTCAGTTTCCGCCAATATATTCCCACAAAGCGGGCGAGGTATGTACCTCAGGGTACACTTACAAATTTTGTGTGTACGAGGGTCGAGATTCCCGTATTCAACCCCCAGAATGTCCCCCCACTCTGGGTGTTAGCGGGAAACTCGTGTGGGACCTTATGTACCCACTGCTGGATAACGGTTACCACTTGTACGTGCATAACTTTTATACCAGCATTCCCTTGTTCAGGTCCCTTGCCGCCAGATCCACGTTCGCTTGTGGGACCGTGCAGAAAAATCAACGCGGCCTCCCTGCCTACCCCCTCCAGGTACCTATCCCCAGGGGTGAGACCCGTGCACTTACCAGTGGAAACCTGTTGCTGGTCAGGTATAAGGACAAGAGGGATGTCCTTATGCTGTCCACAATCCACGATAACAGCACCACCCCAGTCTCTGTGCGAGGTACCACGGCAACGGTCCTCAAGCCCGATTGTATCGTCGACTACAATCGGTATATGGGAGGAGTTGATCTCTCTGATCAAGTCCTCAAGCCATATAACGCCATGCGCAAAACCCGGGCATGGTACAAAAAAGTTGCGGTTTACTTGGTACAGGTTGCCATGTACAACTCTTTTGTACTATCCCGAAGCGCTGGCAGCACAGGGACATTCCTCCAGTTCTATGAGGCAGTCCTCAAGGCCCTGATCTTTTCGGACTGGGAAAGAGCAGGCCGGAGTACCTCGGGAACTGGAGGCGCCCGGATCGTCCCTGGCCAACACTTTCCAGGTGTGGTCCCCCATACTGGAAAGAAGGGACGAACCCAAAAAAAGTGCAGAGTGTGTCGCAGGAGGGGGATACGGAAGGACACAACCACATGTGCCCCGATCATCCGGGCCTCTGCGTTATCAATTGCTTCAGGGAGTATCACACTACCATGGAGTACTACATTTTTATAATCCCCAACAGTCCACTAGAGAACATAAAAAACTATGGCTCTCAGACTTTGGAGACATGAAAACAATTTTTTTCCCCAAAAAAAATATTAGTTTTAGTGCAGGCATCCTCAAACTGCGGCCCTCCAGATGTTGTAAAACTATAACTCCCAGCATGCCCAGACAACCTACAGCCATCAGCAGGGCATGGTGGGAATTGTAGTTTTACAACATCTGGAGGGTCGCAGTTTTAGGATGCCTGCATAGTGTCTCCAAAGTCTGAGAGCTATACATATTGGGCATCGTCGCGTGCGTAAAAGTCGTCGCTATAAAAATAACTTTTGACCAAACGCCTTAGATGCACAGTGTTAAAAATATAAAATAAAAACGCTGCCAAAACACCCATTTTTGGGCAAAATTTCCATTTGAATCCTTTTTGCCGGTAATAAAGCAAGGGTTAACAGCCAAACAAAACTCAATTTATTGCCCTGATTCTGTCGTTTGCAGAAACACCCCATATGTGGTCGTAAATGGCTATATAGCCGCACGGCAGGGCATAGAACGAAGGGAACTCCATACGGTTTCTGGAAGGCAGTTTTTTTTTTACACCATGTCCCATTAGAAGCCCCCCCTGATGTAGCCTAGACTAGAAACTCCAAAAAAGTGACCCCATCTAAGAAACTACACCCCTCAAGGTATTCAAAAGTTACTTTACAAACTATGTTAACCCTTTAGGTGTTCCACAAAACTAAATAGCGAATGTAGAAACAATTTTAGAATTTTATTTTTTTGTTACATTGCCTCAAAAAAGAGTAAAATAGAGCAACCAAAAATCATATTTACCCCTAAAATAGTCCCAAAACAGCAACCACCTTATCCCGTAGTTTCCTAGATGGGGTCACTTTTATGGAGTTTCTACTCTAGGGGTGCATCAGGGGGCTTGAATGGGTACATGGTGTAAATAAACCAGTCCAGCAAAATCTGCCTTCCAAAAACCATATGACGTTCCTCTTCTTCTATGTCCTGCCGTTTAGCCAAATAGTAGTTTACGACCACATATGGGGTGTTTCTGCAAACTACAGAATCAGGGCAACCCATTTTGAGTTTTGTTTGACAGTTAACCCTTGTTTTACTCCTGGAAAAAATTGATTATATTGGAAAAATTTTTAAAAAATAGAAATTTCAAAATAGTTTCTCCATCTGCCATTAACTCTTGTGGAACACCTAAAGGGTTAACAAAGTTTGTAAACCCAGTTTTGAATACCTTGAGGGGTGTACTTTCTTAGATGGAGTCACTTTTTTGAAATTTCTATTCAAGGGGTGCAACAGGGGGCTTCAAATGGGACATGGTATAAACAAAACCAGTCCTGCAAAATCTGCTTTCCAAAACCCATATGGTGTTCCCCTCCTTCTATGTGCTCCCTTTCGGCCAAACAGTAGTTTACGACCACATATGGGGTGTTTCTGCAAACTACAGAATCAGGGCAACCCATTTTGAGTTTTGTTTGGCAGTTAACCCTTGTTTTACTCCTGGAAAAATTGATTATATTGGAAAATTTTCCAAAAAATAGAAATTTCGAAATTGTTTCTCCATCTGCCATTAACTCTTGTGGAACACCTAAAGAGTTAACAAAGTTTGTAAACCCAGTTTTGAATACCTTGAGGGGTGTACTTTCTTAGATGGAGTCACTTTTTTGAAATTTATTTTCTAGGGGTGCAACACGGGGCTTGAAATGGGACATGGTATAAACAAAACCAGTCCTGCAAAATCTGCCTTCCAAAACCCATATGGTGTTCCCCTCCTTCTATGTGCTCCCGTTAGGCCAAACAGTAGTTTACAACCACATATGGGGTGTTTCTGCAAACTACAGAATCAGGGCAACCCATTTTAAGTTTTGTTTGGCAGTTAACCCTTGTTTTACTCCTGGAAAAAATTGATTATATTGGAAAATTTTCCAAAAAATAGAAATTTTGAAATTGTTTCTTAATCTGCCATTAACTCTTGTGGAAGACCTAAAGGGTTAATAAAGTTTTGAAAAACTGTTTTGAATACCTTGAGGGGTGTAGTTTCTAGAATGGGGTTTTTGGGAGGTTTCTATTATCTAAGCCTCACAATATGACTTCAAACCTGAACTGGTCCATAAAAAGTGGGATTTTGAAGTTTTCTGAAAAGTTTAAAAATTTGCTTCTAAACTTCTAAGCCTTGTAACATCCCCAAAAAATAAAATATCATCCCCAAAATGCTACAAACATGAAGTAGGGGGGCATTACTATGTATTAAAGAAGTATAGAAACTGAAACTTTGAAATTTGCAAATTTTTCAAAATTTTTGGTAAAAATTGTATTTTTATATGCAAAAATTTTTTACATTTTTGACCCAATTTTAGCAGTGTCATGAAGTACAATATGTGACGAAAAAACAATCTCAGAACGGCCTGGGTAAGTAAAAGCGTTTTAAAGTTATGAGCACTTAAAGTGACACTGGTCAGATTTGCAGAAAATGGCCAAGTCCTTAAGGTGAAATAGGGCTGAGTCCTTAAGGGGTTAAATGCTGGCCGCAGTAAGTCAGCAACCTCTAATAGGCTGTAACGCATGATACTGAACCCTGCAAAGTTCTATGGTGCAGCATCGCCACCCATGACAGTTGCAAGTGTGCAAATCTGTCCACAGTGTCATTATGTCGACAAGCGAATCCGAACTGTTCGAGACAAGGTCTCGCATCCCAGCTAGCTCCAGAAGCTCAAAAAGATCAGTGAGCAGCTCCACAGTTGCCATTGCCCGTGCAAAAGCCAAAGCCGCCAAAATCCATGCGACATTTGCCGAACAAGAAAGACAATTAAAAATCGAGAAAGCACGCATGGAAGCAGCTCTGGAAAAGCTAACTGTGGAAAAGAAAGCTGCAGCTGCTGTAGCAGAAGCAGAGGCTTTGGAGGAAGCAGAAAACTCCACAAGCACTAAACTCAGCAACATAATTGGGCCTGAACCTGATTATCACAATAACTCGCAACGTACTTCAGATTATGTCGGAAGTCGGAAGACAACCTAAATTTGGGTCCAAGAGCAGCGTCAACCCCTGCTAAAGAGCCCCAGACTCCCGCCACACAACAAGTGACCTCAGCTAACCAGAAACCCTGCATTGAACGAGACAACATTTTCATAGAGCATCAGCCCCCAATGCAACCTGCATTCAAACCTGTAAATGATCGCAGTATAGTCAAATCCTTTAAGAAAGAACATGTAGATGGCGGTTATTACAGCAACAATCCAAGGGACTCTCCAAGTTTCATGACAGACCTGAAAGCTATAGGTCATGGCGATCATCATTCAGAAATACAATCAGAGACCTGGATCTGTCTGCATGTGAAGAAGTTGATCTTCTTGTCAAATGGCTAGGAAATGAGACTGCTGAGCCTGCAAAGCGGATTAGAGCCATTAATATTAACTACCCAAACACAGGGCTAAGCATGATCTGGGAAAGACTTGAGGAGTGTTACGACTCACCAGAAGTGATAGAGAACGCACTCTTCAAATTGAGGATTTCCCCAAGATTCAAAACAAAGGTTTCCAGAAGCTGAGAGAGCTGAGTTATCTACTGACAGAGCTTTAAGTTGCCAAAGCTGAAGGAGACTTACAAGGTCTGGCATTCTTAGATATTGCACGTGGTGTAAACCCCATAGTACAAAAACTACCTTACAACCTGCAAGAGAAGTGGATTGCTCAAGGCTCCAGGTACAAGCAACAGCACAATTTCCCATTTCCTCCATTCTCATTCTTTGTGGACCTTGTGAACCAGCAAGCAAAGATTAGGAATGATCCCAGCTTTGACTTCTCGATGTTTGACAACACTTACCCCAAATCAGGTAAACCTGTCTCACTTCGTAACATGAAAAGTTCACCTGTTACAAAACCAGTGTATCTTTTAAAGACTCCTCAAACAAGACCTACAATACTGCAGAGACTGAGAAGATCTCAACAAAGGACCCATGCAGAGAATGTCCTCTGCATAAGAAACCACACTCATTGCTGAAATGCAGAGGATTTAGAGAAAAACTTCTCAGGGACTACAAAACCTTCCTCAAGGAAAACCACATTTGTTAGAGGTGTTATGCATCAACCTCTCATCTTGCAAAAGACTGTACAGCGAACATCAAATGCTTGGAATGTAACAGTGAAGAGCACCATACAGCTTTACACCCTGGGCCAGCTCCATGGACCCTCACAACCTCAGACCAGGCTGTAGAGCATGGCGGGGAGGAGAGAGACACCGTACCTCCTGAAGTGACACCCCAGTGCACTCAAGTCTGTGGAGAAGGTCTTAGTAACAAATCCTGCTCCAAAATTTGTCTTGTTACAGTTTATCCCATTGGTCATAAAGAGAAAGTGGTAAGGTTGTATGCCATCCTTGATGATCAAAGTAATAGATCTCTTGCTAATTCGGCTTTCTTTGATATCTTCAATATTAAAGGACACTGCTCTTTGTATTCATTTAAGACTTGCACAGGTGTGAGTGAAGAAAAAGGCAGAAGAGCTACTGGCTTCCAAATCAAATCCATAAATGGTGAAGCATCCCTGCCTCTACCTACCTTAATCGAATGCAATCGGATGACAAACAGCAGAGAAGAAATTCCTACACCTGAAGCAGCATTACATTATGGACATCTGAAATCCATAGCGCATCTCATACCTGCACTCGACCAAGAGGCCCAAATAGTACTTCTACTCGGAAGAGATATCATAATAGTCCACAAGGTGAGAAAACAAATAAACGGTCCTCACAGTTCTTTATATGCTCAAAAGCTTGACCTGGGGTGGGTTATTATAGGTGATGTCTGCCTACGAAATGTTCACAAGCCAACCATGGTGAATTCTCTTTACACGAATACCTTAGAGAACGAATGTCCATCCCTCTTTCAGCCTTGTCCTAACAAATTCCTTGTAAGAGAGAAGCCGGCAAGTGTGCTATATCCTGACTTTATAGAAATCGAGAATCATTCTTGTGGTGGAGACCAAGACCACGTAGGGTGCACGGTGTTCCAGAGAACCAAGGAAGACCAGAAAATAGCTCCCTCTATTGAAGATGAGGCCTTCCTAAAGATAATGGACCAAGAATTCCTCAAGGATAAAACGAACACCTGGGTTGCACCACTACCTTTGTAACACAGGTGTAACACCTTCAAAACACAGAGACGCCATCTTCCCAACAACAGGGATAAGGCCTTTAAACGCTTCTGTTCACTCAAACGCAACTTTCAGAAAAGACCAGAGATGATGGAACATTTTTCTTATTCATGAACACAATATTGGAGAACAGTCATGCAGAAGTAGCTCCACCCCTAAAGGAAAAGGAAGAAAGCTGGTACCTACCAATCTTTGGTGTTTACCACCCTAAGAAGCCAGGACAAATCCGAATAGTATTTGACTCCAGTTCACAATATGAGGGAGTCTCTCTCAATTATGTTCTTTTGACAGGACCAGACCTCAACAACGCACTTCTCGTGTCCTCATCAGATTCCGTAAAAAATCCATTGCTATAGTTGCCGACATACAACAAATGTTCTATTGTTTCCTAGTTAAAGAAGAGCATAGAAACTTCTTGAGATTCTTTTGGTTCAAGGACAAGGACCCTACCCAAGACATGATAGAATATTGCATGAAGGTGCATGTTTTCGGCAACAGCCCATCTCCTGCAGATGTTATTTATAGACTCAGACTTTCTGCCCAAGAAGGTGAAAAAGACTATGGGGAGGACGTTAAGAAGTTTGTTGAAAGAGACTTCTATGTAGATGATGGCTTAAAGTCCCTTCACTCACCAAAGGCTGCAATCAGTCTACTCAAATGGACTCAAAGTATTCTTTCCTGTTCAAACCTCAGACTGCATAAGACAGCTTCAAACAACAAAGCTGTTATGGAGGCCTTTTCTACTCAAGATCATGCCAGTAATTTGAAAGATCTAGACTTGGCGACAGACCCAATACCTATGCAGCGCAGCTAGGGCTTAGCTGGGACCTCAAGTCTGACACCTTTACCTTTCAGGTCAACCAAGAACAAAAAACCCTTCACACAACGTGGAGTCTTATCCACCATTAACAGTCTGTATGATCCACTAGGATTAGAAGCCCATCTGACTATCCAAGATAAGACCCTGCTCAGAGAGTTAACCACAGATTCATGTGATTGGGATTCACCACTTCCCTCAGAGAAAGAGGCACTATGGATATCATAGAGAGAATCTCTAACGGCATTATCTAACTTACGTATATATAGGGCATATGCCTACTTCTCTCCTGCAGAGGTTCAGTCCAGGCAGCTGTGCATCTCATATCACAGCATATGCTGTGAAGATACGAGATGTGCAGCACCTGAAACTACGGATACTGGAAGCCTGTGCTAGCATTTCTCCTGCGGTGTTGCTATCAGTGTGTGAAGAGTGGGAGAAGAGGGTTGCATTGACAATCCAACACAATGGGCAGCACATTGAACACATTTTATAAGTGGTCAGAAACTTGTAAATAACTCATGAAAGAATAAAGTTACATTAAAACCAAGCCATTGTTTTTCTTGTGAAATTCCCAATAAGTTTGATGTGTCACAAACAAAAGTTGGATTCAAAAAGTCTGACTTAAAAATGGCCGCTATGGTCACCACCCATCTTGAAAAGTTTCCCCCCTTACATATACTAATGTGCCACAAACAGGAAGTTAATATCACCAACCATTCCCATTTTATTAAGGTGTATCCATATAAATGGCCCACCCTGTAGTGTTGGGCTACATGAGTTGGGCTACATTTACAATGAGACTAGGAGATTTTATGTCTATGTTCATAACAGAGTTCAAAGAATCAGGAGGTCGACACGGCCTACTCAGTGGCACTATGTACCAACTGACCTCAACCCAGCAGACCATGCTACAAGAGCCGTTCCAGCAGCCCACCTTAAAGATACTACATGGCTCACAGGGCCACCATTCCTCTACAAACTTGTACTTGACACTCTTGAGAAAGACACATTTGAACTACTAGAGCCAAATGTTGATGCAGAGATTCGTCCTCATGTTTCTGTACTCACCACAAAAGTTTCTAACAGAGAGCTTGGATCCAAACGATTGAACAAGTTTTCTACGTGGAAATCACTGAAAAGAGCTATAACTGGCTTGATCCACATAGCCAGATCCTTTGGAGCCATACCTACAGGGTCACAACACTGCAAAGGTTGGCATTACTGTCGTAAGGCCCATACAGTGGACGAGCTCACAGAGGCCGGAGATGTTATCATACGTTGTATCCAACAAGAGTTTTATGATCAAGAATTTGAACTCCTCCAAAATTAAAAGAGTGATCCTAAAGACAGTTCCCTCAAGAGACTTGACCCCTTTATAGATGCTAATGGACTGTTGAGAGTTGGGGGACGTATTTCGAATGCGAAACTCGAGAGTAAGGAATGTAATCTCATAATATTCCCAAACAATCATATTACATCACTACTTGTGCAACACTACCATGAGAGGACTAAACATCAGGGACGTTTGTTCACTGAAGGAGCTTTACGTACAGCTAGATAATGGGAGCAAATAGGCTTGTGAGTCTTATTTTTAAATGTGTCACTTGCAAAAAACTACGTGTTATGTTTCAGTCACAGAAGATGACTAACCTCCCTGCTGACAGACTCAGTACAGAACCCCCCTTTACTAATGTTGGTCTTAATATGTTTGGCCCCTGGTGTATCACCACACGACACACTAGAGGAGGCCATGCAAACAGTAAACGCTGGGCAGTCATATTTCCGTGCATGAGTATCAGGGATGTGCATATAGAAGTCTTTAGATACATCCAGCTTTATAAATGCTCTCAGATATTTCATTCCCATTAGAGGCCCAGTTAAAGGCCCCTGGTGTATCACCACACGACACACTAGAGGAGGCCATGCAAACAGTAAACGCTGGGCAGTCATATTTCCGTGCATGAGTATCAGGGCTGTGCATATAGAAGTCTTTAGATACATCCAGCTTTATAAATGCTCTCAGATATTTCATTCCCATTAGAGGCCCAGTTAAACTTATCCATTCTGATAGGGGTACCAACTTCGTTGGAGCCTGCAAAGAACTGCATATTCCTTCAAACATTGACAGTGACAATGTAGAGAGATATCTTGCTGACCAAGGCTGTAAATGGACATTCAACCCCCCACATTCCTCTCACATTGGAGGCTCTTGGGAACGTATGATTGGCATATGTAGCATGCCGGATCCTTGATTCTGTCTTTCTACAGCTGGGAA
This sequence comes from Bufo bufo, assembly GCF_905171765.1. Taxonomy (NCBI): domain Eukaryota; kingdom Metazoa; phylum Chordata; class Amphibia; order Anura; family Bufonidae; genus Bufo; species Bufo bufo. Next base: position 506,095,095 of record NC_053393.1, on the reverse strand, counting down.
CTTTAAGGCTCACCCATGAGACCCTCTCAACTTTCATAGATGAAGTAGTGGCGATCATAAATGCCAGACCTTTGACTTCAATATCCAACGATCCAGAGGATCCTTTCTTGCTCACCCCTTGCACTCTTCTCACCCAAAAGGTCAGTACAGCATCAGCTCCTCCTGGTGAATTTAGTACTAAAGACCTGTACAAGTGTCAGTGGAGAGGAGTGCAGACCTTAGCAGATTCCTTCTGGAATAAACAATACATCTCTACACTATATGTCCGGAATAAATGGCAAACCAGCAAACCCAACATGAAGGTTGGTAATGTTGTTCTTGTCAAAGACTCTCAGTCAAGAAGAAATGACTGGCCTTTGGGACTGATAACTAAGGTGTTCCCAAGTGAAGATGGGAAAGTCAGAAAGGTGGAAGTTAAAGTCTGCAGGCAACATGAGCATAAACTCTTCCTCAGACCTGTTACTGAACTGATTTTGTTGCTCTCTCCAGAGGTGACTTAATTGTGGTATCCTTTAGATACCAGACGGGGAGTGTCATGCCTTCAGCACTGCACATAGCAGTCATTCACAGCCACACATTACAGAGGTATCCACACGGTCTGGTAGTGACCTGATCCATCCTTTATATCTAAGCTTACGGTAGCACCTCTGGTATGTTTCACATGGTTTGCATCTGTATGCATATTGTATTATGTGTATTGTCATATGTCAGACTACATTAGTAAGTGCATTATTTTTCTGTTCCTTAGTTTTACCCGATATATATATTTGCAATAAAGATGAAGTTGGACGTTACTCCATTGTCAATTCATTGGAAAGGTTTAGCTGTCTGTCAAGCTATGTACCTTCACACATAAGGAGGACAGAACACCATGCTTATTTTACAATTTATTTATTTTTTAAATAAATTGAATTTTTTTTTATTTAAGAGACACGCAGAATATTTCACCACTGTTTGGTATCAGTTGCTTTTCATTGGGATGAAGTTCAGTGGTCAACCTCCATAAGAATAAATTAGTTGACACTAATCTCCACTCATTAAAAGAATATGTGGGCGATCAAGTCAATTTTTGAGTTAAATAACTGGCTGACCCAGTTCCGGTTTCAGTTGCCTGTAAGGCTTTTTAAGGGGTGTTTTGTTTAGGGAAATACACTACTATAAAACTGTAGGCAATTCAGCAAAGATTGCAGGAAGGGATAGAAGCAGACCTATTGGAGACAGAATACATTGCTTTGCCCACATGGGAAAGTTGGGAGTTTTTACTAAGGGGGCGCTAGCTCTATCTTGTGAGGAGGGTTTTATCATTTCATTTTTGAAACAGGATAAGGGTGGTGAGGATCTAAATTCTTATTGTTCTCCTATATCCTTGAGCAACACAGATCCAAAATTATTCACCCGGGTCCTGGTTCTGCTATTGATCGGTCCCAGTTTTGCTAAGTGGATTGATTTTATATGTGCTAGATCTTGGGGGGAAATTATTATCAGTGGACTGGTTTCTCAATTTTTTTTTTTACTCTGGGGCAGAGGACAATGCAAGGCTGCCCTGTCTCCCCATTATTAGTGTATTTTTGTGATTGAACTGGATGTGCATCATGTTAGGATAAGTAAAAATAAATAAAAAAAAGTGATTCACGCAAGGGATGATGGAGTTTAGAATTTCTTTCTATGCAGATGATTTGTTACGTTTTCTAGAGGAAGTTTTAGGGTTCTTTTACACAGATTATTAGGGATGCTCATTTCCAATCATTTTGTCGATCTGTCTGCACCAAAAATCATTAGTCCTGTGCAGCAGGAACAATTAGTTTCTATGGAGACAAGCAATCAAAAATAAGATTTTATTATATTAATTTAATAAAATCTATTTACATTTTTTTTTTTTCTTCTAGATTATGGCCTGGAGAATGAAGGTGATGATGGACTCACCCATGAACTGCATTTACTTACCTAAGTATATATGATTTATTGCACAACTGACTTGTCTGTCACTCTATGTAATCTTTGGCCATTATTAGTTTTACTTTATGGTCACTTTTTATCTTTTTTCAATTTCTTTTTCCCGTGATAGGTTTCTGATGTGTCATGCCCTGCTCAGGCTATGTGCGGAGGTCTGCCAGGTTAGCAGCACGTGTGTAGTTTTATGTTTTGGAGTTGAGCTGTATCTGCCTCCCTTCAGGTGCTCTGGGTGGGGTCATTTGTATGACTTTAAATCCTTCCTCTTCCCAGTGTCCTGTGAGGGTTATAGAGGAAGGAAGGATTTGCCATTTCTGCTCTGTGACAAGATAAGTTGGTTTTGGTTTTCTTTTGTGTGTTCTGTCTAGGCTGTTAGGGAGACGCCTGCCTCCTCCAGGTCCTGAGGAAGCAGGCTGTCTCTTTTCCCCTGTCACTATCTTAGGGATTTTAGGGTATCTTCAGCCTTAGGCACGGGGGCACGTTTATTCCCACCTTCAGGGTCTGAACGTGGGCACATTAGTCTAGGGAGAGCTGGTTGGGATTTGTAAGGAGGTGACCTTTATCCCTAGCTTCTGGCCTAGACACTTGTTGTTGTGGTTTTCTGTGGTATTTTGTATCCTGTCCAGCGTGACATGATGGGACCGAGACATGCATCGCCCATGACTGTGGGTGATGTATAGGTCTCCTCTCTAGTGGTGAGGCTTGCGCATCCTATGGATGTGCAAATCTTGCGTCACACCTGCGGGGTTATTCTTTATTGAATGTTTAATTGAGTCAGGAGAACCTCGACCTATGCCCATCAATAAAGATTCTGATCTGAGCCACATGTAGTTTACATGTGAATATGGATGTTCTATGGTTTTGTTTTTTTCCTTTTCCAAAATGGAGGAGTGAGCCTCACATCCAATGTTGCATTAGGTTTGTGAGTGCTCCCTTTTCCCATATTCAATATGGCCACTGCATATCCCATGGATTCAATGTGGATGTCTGACATGCTGGCAATGTTATTCCTCTCTGACTCACAGGCTAGTGCAGTTAGCTAATTAGAACGGTGTACATGGCGCTCCTCCATACATGCTTTATTATGTGGTAAGTATGGTCATCTCCTGTAATTCTGGACTATATCTATTTCACATGGCCAATTGTTTTTTACATCTGGATTATTATTGAGAGACTCTCACATTAATTGAATGCAATTGCACATTACTGAATTATGGACACTTTATATGAATAAGGGTGTATATTTCAAATGTGATAATGGTATATATTATGTATTTTTACACTGCACATAGCACTTTACAATGTGTAATCATGTATTAATTGTTTGCTTTATTTTATTATTTAATGTAATCATGCAAAATTTTAAATTTGCCTTTATATACCCTACTTTGTGATTGATACACTTGCTTGAGAAAGGCTCAATTGATGAGTTGAAATGTTGCGACCACATGGGTAAATAAATATAATTTATTATTCATTTTTCTGCGAGAGTACTGTCTTTTTATAATTTTTGGATTATATGTCTAGTCCTTGGCTTGCACCTCCAAATTCGTATCTATCTATCTATCTATTTGAGAAAGGTTCTAGGGTTGAGTCAAAATGTTGTGTATCCACATGGGTGAATAAAAGTATTATTTTTTTCATTTTTACTGACTTTGCAGTGCTGTCTTTTTGCTTTTTTGTATACTGGGTAATAGTCTAGTCCCCCGTGGCGTGCACCCTTTTTTTGTTTAAGCTTTGATTTAGTGCTGCCAGATTTCTGCTTTCTATCTATCTATCTATCTATCTATCTATCTATCTATCTATCTATCTATCTATCTCTCTATCATACAGTAACTTACCTAAAATAAGAAATGGAGCATTTGCAACAGTGACAATAAAAGGCACTCCACAAATTAATAAAAGGCCAAAACTGGAGAGAACAGCTAATCCAGAAGAAAGGACTCCAAAGACAGCCACCCAGGATTTGTTCCTCACACAATCAAGTCTGTAAAAAAAGGAAATAGGACAAATAAACACCCAAAGATTGTTTCACATTCATTTTTTTTTTAAGATTAAGTTTTTGTGATAGATCTTGATGCAGTTTTTGAGTCAAAGTGGATTCAAAATGAAGAAGGAATGAAAATAAATAAATGAATAAATAAAAAAAAATTATAAAAAAAATGAAGGAAGAACTTATACTTCTCCTTCCTACTAGATCAATTTCTGTCTTTGGCTAAAAAAAACTGGTACAAAAACTGCAGCTATTAAAAACAAACTGTGTGTGGACTAGCCTTAGTCTGTCACCTAAATATGTTGCCCTTCTTCAGGCCTAACATATTGTGCCTTGAGGTTAATAAGAGCAATGAAAGTGTAAAATAAAAAATTTAAAATAAAAAAAACGTTTTTATTCAAAAAAAGTTTAACATGTAAAAAAAAATTTCTCCCTAATTAAGTCATTTAAAAATTGTTCAAAATAGAAAAAAATAAATTAAATAGACGTATTTGGTATTGTAGCATCCGTAACGACCGGCTCTATAAAAATATCACTGAACTCCGTAAAAATAAAATATATATATAAACATTAGCCAAAACATGTCTGTGAAGGTTCTCATTTATCCAGGTCATGGTATATATCTGTAAAGTATACTGTAGATTTCTTGAAAATGTTTCACTCGTTCTTCCAACGAGCTTTCTCAATTCTGAGTGACTGTACAAAAATTCTGGGAATAAATATGTAACTGAATCCACATCTGGTAATTATACCCAGCATTGAAAAATGGAGAAGCCAAGCTTGAATAGAGGTGGGGGGGGGTTAGACATCTATTGTCTGCCAAATACAATGCTGTCTTGACACCTTTTTCTGGGAAGTCTTTATCACCTACTGACTCCAATTAGGATAATGGAATCAACACCTTTGACCCACTGCTGGGTATAATTACCAGATGTGGATTCAGTTACGTATTTATTCCCAGAATTTTTGTACAGTCACTCAGAATTGAGAAAGCTCATTGGAAGAATGAGTGAAACGTTTTCAAGAAATCTACAGTACATCCAGTTGCCTTGGTTTATTCTTTACAGATATTAGCCAAAACAGCTTTTTTAGTTACCTCACCTCCCAAAAAACATAATGTTAATTGATCAAAAAGTCGTATGTGCCACAAAATGGCAGCAATAAAAACATCACCTCATCCCGCAAAAACAAGCCCCCACACAAAACCATAGCCAGAAAAATAAAAATAAATGGCTCTAAGAAAATTGTAACACAAAAACATGATTTTATTTTTCTAAAAATGCTCTTATTGTGTAAAACGTTTTTTTTTTTTTAAATAGACATATTTGGTATTACTGCATCTGTAACAACTGGCTCTACAAAAATATCACATGATCTACCCCATCAAGTGGACAGTGTAAAAAAACAAATACAAATTATGTAAAAACTGCTTTTTTTGTTACCTCACCTCCGAAAAAACATAATATCAATCAAACCAAAAGTCGTATGTAGCCCAAAATGGTAGCAATAAAAACATCACCTCATCCCCGCAAAAAACAAGCCCTCACTCAAGATCATAGCCAGAAAATTTTTAAAAAGTTATGTCTCTAAGAAAATGGCAACACAAAAACATGATTATTTAAAAAAAATGTTCTTATAGTGTGAAACATAAAAAAAAAATAGACATATTTAGTATCGTTGCATCTCTAAAGACCGGATCTACAAAAATATTACATGATCTACCCTTCTACCCTTTCAGGTGAACGGTGTAAAAAGAAAAAATAGAAAAATGACACCAAACAGCTTTATTTGTGAGTTCACCTCCCAAAAAATGAGATACAAACCTACCAGAAAGCTAAATGTACCCTAAAATGGTGCCAATAAAAACTACAGCTTGTCTTGTACAGAATAAGCCGCTCAGTTAACAAAAAACCAAAAAAACTATTGCTCTTAAAAACCACAACAGAAAATTCCATGTTAGAAAACCCAGTTGCCACTCCTTTCCTTCTGAGCCCTGGCGTATTCCCAAATAACAGTTTACAACCACAATTGGGGTGTTACTGTATTCAGGAGAAAGTGGGGAGCAAATTGTGGGGGATATGCTCCTGTTCTCTTTTGTGAAAAAGAAAGTTTTGGCCTAAATAACCATTTTCTTGTAAAAAAAAATGGAATTTTTCATTTTCACAGCCAAGGGTTTCTATAAAACCTCTGTTGAGTCAAAGTGCTCACTACACCCCTTAAAAATTCCTTGGGTAGTGTAGTTTACAAAATGTGGTCATTATTTTTGAAGACTAGCCCACTTTGTCATACCTTGGTGAGGAAATCTCAGTATGATAATATGTTAACTTTATTAGAATCCGGTCAACTAATTAATTCCCAAAAGGACTATAGAGCCGCCGGGAAGCTATTTACCTAGGGCTCATGCACACGATCGTTGTTTTGCGGTCCGTTTTTCACGGATGGTTTCCGTATGCGATCCGTTTTTTGTGGATCGGAAATGGAAGCAGTAACTTATTAATCCCCTAACACATGAGCAATATAGGCTGGGCATAGTATATCTACAGTATGGATCTGCAAAATACGGATGAAATATGTGTTCCGTGTGTGTTCTGTATTTTTTGTGGACCCGTTGACTTGAATGGGGCCTCGGACCGTGATTTGTGGACAATAATAGGACATGCACTTCTTTTTAGCGGAACGGAAATACGGAAACGGAATGCACACGTATTACCTTCCGTTGTTTTTGCGGACCCATTGAATTAAATGGTTCCGCATACGGTCCGCAAAAAAACAGAACGGAAGCGGATAGAAAAAACGTTTGTGTGCATGAGCCCTAACGCTTGGAGTTCTCTTAGAGATTGGTTGGGAATAAAGGGCTCTCTTTGTTGTACCCCTCTTTGGTATAATTATTATTTTCAAGCTCTTAATGAATTGGCTGGTGATCAGTACTGGCAAAAAAATTATATCATTTATGTTGCACAGGTGGTTGAGAATGGGGATATACTTCCGTTTTTGGAGTTAGCACAAAGAGAAAACATTAAATTTATCCTGGTTTAGGTATTTTCAGTTATGATCGGCAATTGCGAGTATAGAGAAAAAAGTGCTTTTTGGGATGGATACTTTTACACCTTTGAATCACTAGATAGGGAATGTGGGTCAGAAGGTTAAGATTTCTCAACTTTATAAACTTTTACTTAAAACACGATTTAATAATACATGTTCTCCGGGACAACAGGCTTGGCAAATTGACTGTCCAAGGATTTGTCTCGAAGACTGGGATAATATATTGGCGAATTTAAGTTTAGTGCCCTATAACTTTAATCACGTTTTGGTTAAATTTAATATTTTGCACAGAATCTACCATATTTTTTGCTTTATAAGACGCACATTTTCCCCCCCAAAAGTGGGGGAAAAATGGCCGTGCGTCTTATAAAGTGAATACTTCGCTGACCGCTATGCTGCACAGCGCGGCCAGCAAAGTATCAGAGTTAAGGGAGGAGGCGGGGACACTCATGGCGGGCCTGGTGCAGTGACTCTACTCTAATACACCGGGCCCCGCAACTGTTAAACATTCAATCTGATCTCTATATATTATTGTATACGCGCTGTACAGTACTTACAGAAGTATAGCATTAAGACGGCGCAGCGCCTGCCGCAGCTCCCTCCTCATGCGCCGCCTGCCCTAGCTCCCTCTGTCATGCGCCACCTGCCTGTTCATTCATAAAGTGAGATAAGCAGGCAGGCAGGCGGCGCATGACCGAGCAAGCTGGGGCAGGCAGCGCATGAGGAGGGAGCTGCGGCAGGCGACGCATCAGGAGGGAGCTGCTGCAGGCGGGGCAAGCGGCGCATTACCGAGGGAGATGCCGGTCTGCGCCGTCTTAATGCTATACTTCCGGTACTACAGTAAGTACCGTACAGCGCGTATACAATAAGATATAGAGATCAGATTAAATGTTTAACAGTTGCGGGGCCCGGTGTATTAGAGTAGAGTCACTGCACCGGGCCCCGCCATGAGTGTCTCCGCCTCCTCCCTCCACACTGATCCATCTGATGGGGGATCTGTAGATGACACTTATAGGGGTCTGTGGATGACATAAGTGTCATCCACAGAGCCCCATAAGTGTCATCCACAGATCCCCCATCAGTGTAATGCACAGATTCCCCATCAGTGTAATGCACAGATCCCCCATAAGTGTAATGCACAGATCCCCCATAAGTGTCATCCACAGATCCCCCCTCAGTGTCATCCACAGAGCCCCATAAGTGTCATCCACAGATCCCCCATCAGTGTCATTCACAGATCCCCCCATCAGTGTCATCCACAGATCCCCCCATAACAGTGTGTCATCCACAGATCCCCATAACAGTGTGTCATCCACAGATCCCCATAACAGTGCGTCATCCACAGATCCCCATAACAGTGCGTCATCCACAGATCCCCATAACAGTGCGTCATCCACAGATCCCCATAACAGTGCATCATCCACAGATCCCCATAACAGTGAGTCATCCACAGACCACCAGTAGTTCAAAACCTACCAAAAGCACACCTTTTGGTTAAAAATATTTTTTTCTTATTTTCCTCCTCAAAAACCTAGGTGCGTCTTATCATCAGGTGCGTCTTATAAAGCGAAAAATACGGTATATTACACCTGTATGGCTTAATAAATGTGGTTTAAGGAATACCACTAACTGTCCACGGTGTGACTCACCTGGGGCGGATCACTTGCATATGTTTTGGTCTTGTATAGAGTTGAAACAATATTGGGGGGCAATTTATGATTTTATTACCCAGAAATTGGAAGTTGGGATTCCATTCTCGGTGGAATGCTGAGTACTGAGTGACCTCTCCAAGGTAGAATGTCATAAATATAAAATGATCCTTTTGATCAAAATAATGTTCTTGGCGAGACCTGCCCTAGCTCCCTCTGTCATGCGCCACCTGCCTGTTCATTCATAAAGTGAGATAAGCAGGCAGGCGGCGCATGACCGAGCGAGCTGGGGCCTGCGGCGCATGAGGAGGGAGCTGCGGCAGGCGACGCATCAGGAGGGAGCTGCTGCAGGCGGGGCAAGCGGCGCATTACCGAGGGAGATGCCAGTCTGCGCCGTCTTAATGCTATACTTCCGGTACTACAGTAAGTACCGTACAGCGTGTATACAATAAGATATAGAGATCAGATTAAATGTTTAACAGTTGCGGGGCCCGGTGTATTAGAGTAGAGTCACTGCACCGGGCCCCGCCATGAGTGTCTCCGCCTCCTCCCTCCACACTGATCCATCTGATGGGGGATCTATAGATGACACTTATAGGGGTCTGTGGATGACATAAGTGTCATCCACAGAGCCCCATAAGTGTCATCCACAGATCCCCCATCAGTGTAATGCACAGATTCCCCATCAGTGTAATGCACAGATCCCCCATAAGTGTAATGCACAGATCCCCCATAAGTGTCATCCACAGATCCCCCCTCAGTGTCATCCACAGAGCCCCATAAGTGTCATCCACAGATCCCCCATCAGTGTCATTCACAGATCCCCCCATCAGTGTCATCCACAGATCCCCCCATAACAGTGTGTCATCCACAGATCCCCATAACAGTGTGTCATCCACAGATCCCCATAACAGTGCGTCATCCACAGATCCCAATAACAGTGCGTCATCCACAGATCCCCATAACAGTGTGTCATCCACAGATCCCCATAACAGTGCATCATCCACAGATCCCCATAACAGTGCATCATCCACAGATCCCCATAACAGTGCGTCGTCCACAGATCCCCATAACAGTGCGTCATCCACAGATCCCCATAACAGTGCGTCATCCACAGATCCCCATAACAGTGCGTCATCCACAGATCCCCATAACAGTGCGTCATCCACAGACCACCAGTAGTTCAAAACCTACCAAAAGCACACCTTTTGGTTCAAAATATTTTTTTCTTATTTTCCTCCTCAAAAACCTAGGTGCGTCTTATCATCAGGTGCGTCTTATAAAGCAAAAAATACGGTATATTACACCTGTATGGCTTAATAAATGTGGTTTAAGGAATACCACTAACTGTCCACTGTGTGACTCACCTGGGGCGGATCACTTGCATATGTTTTGGTCTTGTATAGAGTTGAAACATTATTGGGGGGCAATTTATGATTTTATTACCCAGAAATTGAAAGTTGGGATTCCATTCTCGGTGGAATGCTGAGTACTGAGTGACCTCTCCAAGGTAGAATGTCATAAATATAAAATGATCCTTTTGATCAAAATAATGTTCTTGGCGAGACTTTTGATTTCACGGGCTTGGTTCTCTCGAAATACTCCAAGTATTTTTACATGGCTAAACCTTGTTAATAAGATTAAGAGATACGAAAATATTTTATATAAACAAAGAAACACTGAGGAAAAATGCATTAGAATTTGGGGAGAAAGGACATTCTAATGCTTTCCTGCCTCTATTCCCTCATTATCCCCCTTCTCGTCTTGTCGTTGGCGAAGATGGGAGATGCATCTCTAGGGAGAGTGTTGGTTGGGGGGAACTAGGGGGGTAAAGGTTAATTGGGGACTTGTATTGTTTGAATTTCTAATAATAAAATAGAAAGTTTGGGCCTAAATCATCATTTTCTTGTAAAAAAAATGTAATTTTTCATTTTCACAGCCAAAGGTTATAAATACTATGAAATGCCTGTTGAGTCAAAGTGCTCACTACACCTTTTAAAAATTCCTTGGGTGGTGTAGTTTACAAAATGTGGTCACTTTTTGGGGGGTTTCACTATGGGGTACCTCAGGGTCTCTTCAAATGCAACATAGTGCCCTAAGACCATTGCAGCAAAATCTGCCCTCCAAAAACCATATGGCGCTCCTTGCCTTCTGAGCCCTGCCGTGTTCCCATAGAGCGGTATATGATCACATATGGGGTGTTTCTGTAAACTGCAGAATCCACAATAAATATTGAGGTTTGTTTTGTTGTTAACCCGTGATGTGTTACAGGAAAAGAATGATAAACATGGAAAATCTGCAAAAAAAAAGTGACATTTTGAAATTTAACCTCTATTTTGCTTTAATTCCTGTGGAATACTTAAAGGGTTAACAACATTTTTATTTTTGAATAGTTTAAGCGGTGTAGTTTCAATTTTTTTTATAAATAAAGGCGAAATATATTGACTCAAATTTACCATTAACATGATGTACAATGTGTCACGAGGAAATAATCTCTGAACAGCTCGGATAAGTAAAAGCATTCCAAAGTTATTACCACATAAAGTGACATATGTCAAATTTGCAAAATTAGGACCGGTCAGAAAGGGGGGAAATGGCCCGGTCTGGAAGTGGTTACAAATACTAAAGTGTGCAAAGCTCATGCATACCATAAATATATACATCAACAAGAGTGTGAGCTCTTAAAAATACTGGAACAGAAGCCATGTAATAAATGGTCATTATCCACATGTGTGTTAAAAATGTATACTGTACATGGCAAAAAGCTTCAATGTTATCAACATCTACATTTTCAAAGACCACAAAAACATCTACAATATAAGCTAATAATTAATACACAACCACCTTCATGCAATTTTGCAGCAAACAGTGATTAGCAAAATGAAACACAAATTCAAATTTACAACTAAAATGCATACTTTTATGCAAAAAATATAGTTTGCAAAAAATTGTAAGATGTGAGAAATTCATACATACAGCACCACATATACACTGCAGTGAGAGGAGAGAGAGTGCATTATGCAAGTGCTTCTCTGTCCTTGTTCTAGGAATTGGTGTGGGTCTCAGCACGCAGACCCTCACTGATCAAGACTTTTTTCGAAGGCTCAATGACCCTTTAATGCTTTCTGCTTTTTTTATGCATTTTTAACTATCTGTGCCTGTACTAAATGCCATTATGTTGTAAATTAACTAAAATTGTTAGCCATTTTAAATTAATTGTCCTATGGATAAAAATACTAACCCCACCAGTCTCCAATGTTGCTGAGACCTGGGCAGCATCAGAATGGCAGTGACTGGGGATGGGTGAGCTGTGTATTCCTTGTTTTATTTTTAGCCCATCTTTTACTAAATGATGAACAAATGAACAATCATCTTACCTGATGCATGACACAATTGAAAAGAAGATGGTAATAAAGTACGTTATAGAAAACAGTGGAATCACAGATGATGTTATGCCTTCAAATTCTTGCTGCCTTGATACTGATGAGAAGTAAGATACCTATTAAAAAGTAAAGACACTTTATTGTACATTATACTAACGTACAGTCGATATAAAAGTTCTGCTGCTGTATTTCTTCACTTCTTTCCCATTAAATTTTATTTAGTAATAGTATTCACTACATTTGGCATGTAATTTTCTTCAGCATATAATTTACAAAGTTACAGTAAAAGTTACTCAACCTGAAAATCTAATTTAAAAAATCTTTGGATTACTATAGACTAGAGATGAGCAAATCAAATCCCACAAAGTGGAATTCGATCCGAATTTCAGAATAAATTAAATTTGCCTCAAGCCCGAATTTCCTCGTGCTTCGTGTTAGCAAATCGATTTAACATGAAATAGTGTAAAAAACTAAAAAATTCATACTTACCTCCTCCATTTGCTCACGACGGGCTGCCAGCCACCGACTTGATTGAAGATCTCGGCCGAAATTCTGTGCCACGCGAGATTTTAGGTCAGGTCTTCAAAGCAAGATTGTGGCTAGCCCGTCGCGAGCAAATGTAAGAGGTAAGTTTGATTTCATTTTTTTTATTTTGCACTGTTTTTACACTCAGATGCTGCGATCATGCATGACTGCGGCATCTGAGTGGTACAATGATGGGGGGGGGCAGCGCTATTGCAGCTCCCTGTCATTACACCCGCTAGTTACGAAAAAAAGTGCTTCGTGACAAAGTAATTCGTCACAAAGCAGATTTGTAAAATTCGGCAAATCAGCCGAATCGGACTTTCTGAAAATTCTTTCATTTCTACTAGAGACCATTCATACAAAAAAAATAATAATAGAACTACATGACTTTTACATCTAATAAGAGACAGGGTATGTAGTTTTCTTTTTAGATATTCCGCATTTGGATGATTTAATCTAAGCCTTTAAAATTGCAAAACACACAACAAAAAGAAAATGATAAATCAATGAAAATATTTTTTGCTTTGAACAGTTTACCACAATATTATCGTGGCTAGATGTAGAAGGTTGCATAGACAGATAAGATAAAATCATTGATAGAATAAATATCTAAGATTTACCTGCTGTTCTAGAAGAAAAAAACTATAATTCCCTAGTCTACATACACAAAATGATCAAAAAGAATTTGTTCATCAAAATTAATGCATATCAATAAATGGTGATAGCCACAGTTAGTGAATGTAACTTTCATCTGTAATACCAAAACTGCTATGATCAGAATTTCATTAAATGTAAGACATACAAAATGTTTCACATTTTCCATTTTTTCATCAATAGTTTTCTAGTGGTTTAAGAAAATTGGAAGCCAAAATCTCAAACAAGTTAACAGTAGGGAACAAGTATAAATACCATGTCATGGCTGATTTTTCATTTGTAACTGGAGTGGTTCTTAAAATTAATAGTGATATCTCAGCTTTTCTTGACAAATACTACTACGACGACTACTACTACTATATCAAAGGCAGCAGTAATAAAATTTTATGTCATGAAAAATAAATGGTTATTTTTATAAATGCATAACAGTAATAATATTCACATGATAAAATCTTAAGGTTATCTCATATGGCTTCTTTACCTGTATATTCTTCAGTTGTAGTTTGTCTACATTTTCTGAGATGGATTTGATGAAGTGATTGATCCATTGCAGGCTATCATCCTGGTCCTCCTTGCCGTCTTCTCTTAGGTAGTACATTAACTTTAATGCTTTGGCTTTCTGCAAGACTTTGTCTGAATCCAATATCACCCCACCTATGTACTGGCCTAGAAAAATTCTTCCTTGCAGCATGGGGTACGTTATACGTATTGTTTCTATTAAACTGACATTATCTTTTACTAAAGATAGGAGCGGATTAGCTGGGATACATTGCATATCCTGGTCCTGTGCACACAACTGCTGAAAACTAAGAACTGCACCAGGTTCAGATAGTTGGATTGTGAAGTTCTGCACCATCTCATCCAGCTGCATGAGCTCTCTGAACGTGTTAACATTTATGACATTATCAGACTTGCTGACGGCTAAGAGAGACACAAACGTACCTTCTGTGTACAGTTGCTGTGCGGAAAACTGCCCTGAGTCATTGGTGGGAAAATGCAACTTTACAAATTCTCTTTCACTTTTAGCCGTCCCTCCAGTTGGTGTGAACTGATCCTCTATGTCATTCGCTTGTCTCTGAGGTAAAAAGTAAAAACCAGCCCCCAACCCAGCAGATAAAACTAAAGGAATTGCTAGGAACCACCAGGGGTACCTTCCCACCAGCTTACCAAGACCACCAAAGCCAAGAGACAGAGGTCTCTGAATACAGTCTGTCCGACATTGAGGCATTTTTAATATCTGAAAGTAAAGTAACAGCGCAGTTACAGTCATAATATAAATGTAGACTTTGGTACAGTAGATTAGTGATGTAGCAGTAAAACTATTTAGCTTTGGGAAGTTTGATGACATCCTGATGGCTTTCCAGAGAATCGTATGCAACCTTTGTAATTGTTGTGATAATAGTTATTCACTCTACAAACAATGTTGTTAAGTGCTAGTTAAAAGTGCTATGAAAAAGTATTTCAATGTCTTATATTTGTCTATATTAATCACACTTTTTCAATAAAATAGGCTTTCTTTGTGCAAAAGTATTAAAACATAAACAACCAAACTATTCATATTTGATATCACTGCAATCGTAATAATTGGTGGAATACCGCTGTCATTTTTACTGCCCTTTAAAAATCATAATAGAAACCCCAAAATAACAGTGGCAGATTTGCAGTTTTTTTTTGCCACACTTAAAAAAATACTCGCAAATAATGTAATTGAAAAAATATTACTTGTTCTGCAAGAAAGTCCTCATACAGTTACATTGATGGGAAAATATAAAGGTATGGCTTTTGCAGTTATGGCTTTTTTGAGGGGGATCATGAAAAAATGACTGCATCCTGAAGGCCAGGCTTTAAAGGGGTTGTCGATAAGTGTATTTAATATTTTTTATTAGTCTTTCTAGGGAACTTGAATCTACAGTCAGCTGATCAGTTACATAATGCTTTGGAATACTTAGTATTTTTGTCAGTAGTACACTTTAGGCTTCTACCAATGGCAGGCATAAAAGCATGGTTACCCCTAGGCAACTTGTATTGCATTGTAATAGACTATCAGAGGGAGCCTCCTCCCCTTGTTAAACTCCTTTGATACTGCAGTTACTATTGACCATGGAATCCCAGGGGCAAAATGGCAGGATTGAAGTTAACTCGAATATCAGTCGTTAGAATTAGGATGTTGAATGTATAATACACCTGACACCTGTATGTAATGGTGAAGGCACAGGTCCTCTGGTACAACCCCAAGAACACCGTCCCAACCATGAAGCATGCTGGTGGAAACATCATACTTTGGGGGTGCTTTTCTGGAAAAGGGACAGGAAGACTGCACCGTATTGAAGGGAGGATGGATGGGGCCATGTATCGCAAGATTTTGGCCAACAACCTCCTTCCCTCAGTAAGAGCATTGAAGATGGGTCGTGGCTGGGTCTTGCAGCATGATAATTACCAGAAACACACAGCCAGGGCAACTAAGCAATAACTCCGTAAGAAGCATTTCAAGGTCCTAGAGTGGCCTTGCCAGTCTCCAGACCTGAACCCAATCAAAAATCTTTGGAGGGAGCTGAAACTCAATGTAGCCCAGCTACAGCCTCAAAACCTGAAAGATCTGGAGAAGATCTGTATGGAGGAGTGGGCCAAAATCCCTGCTGCAGTGTGTGCAAACCAGGTCAAGAACTACAGGAAACATCTGACCTCTGTAATTGCAATCAAAGGTTTCTGTACCAAATATTAAGTTCTGTTTTGCAGATTTTTGGGATTTTTTTGTCTCTCACAGTTGAAGTGTACCTACGATAACAATTACAGACCTCTCTATTCTTTGTATATTTTCCCCACTGTATAAACTGTATATAAAATATTAAAATGGGATTTATTAAACATACGTTGTCAGAACACTATATATAAATGTACATGCAAGCAATCCCAAATCTTTAATCAATTCAGGATTATGTTCTGTTAAGAAAGATTGGAGAAGAGGAGATAATGTTGCAAAGATGGCAAGGGCAGAGAGTAAGTTGTTTTTTGAATTTGAAACCCTTGTTCCAAAAGGACTGAATGCAGATATGGAATTGTTTGGCTTTTGTAGGTGGACGTGTGTGCAGATGCTTACCATGGTGGATCAAGTGTCTGGCTGTTTACCAGTACCTTGACAGCCCCCCCCCCCCCCCTTCCCTGTGAAGGTCCCTACAACTTTATTATCCTTCAGCTGAATTTTATGGACCTTGTTTACATTGCAATGTGTTTTTTGAGATTCAAGAATGGTGTTTTTATTTAGATTAAGAAGTAATTAGTGATGGGTATAAGAATGAAGCCACCATGAATATGGTGACTTCATTAGATTGAACGTCATATGTATCAATAATAAGGTCCTTGTATATTTAATATATAGATAGGTTTTAGGATATAGAGTAGTTGTGCACACCTGTTTGGAAGAATACAAATAACGTATAGAAAAATATATTGATTAAAATTTGAATCCAATAACTATATGGCAGTATCTAATATGTAAGGAGTCTCAGAGACACTCAAGCACCACTGAGGAAGGAGACAGAGATATCTGAAACGTGTATGAAAGATATATATATTTTTTTCTCTCTCTTCTTCTCATGCAGTTCTGTTCCTGTGTCTCAGTGGTATATGCTGTGGGTGGGGCGAAAGCAGTCCAATTGCCAATCAATAATCCACAGCTGAATCACTGCTTTTACTCTGTATATAAGATTTGTCAGTCTTATTCTCTGTATCATGAGGAAGGATCTGTAATATACAGGGAGTGCAGAATTATTAGGCAAGTTGTATTTTTGAGGATTAATTTTATTATTGAACAACAACCATGTTCTCAATGAACCCAAAAAACTCATTAATATCAAAGCTGAATATTTTTGGAAGTAGTTTTTAGTTTGTTTTTAGTTTTAGCTATTTTGGGGGGATATCTGTGTGTGCAGGTGACTATTACTGTGCATAATTATTAGGCAACTTAACAAAAAACAAATATATACCCATTTCAATTATTTATTTTTACCAGTGAAACCAATATAACATCTCAACATTCACAAATATACATTTCTGACATTCAAAAACAAAACAAAAACAAATCAGTGACCAATATAGCCACCTTTCTTTGCAAGGACACTCAAAAGCCTGCCATCCATGGATTCTGTCAGTGTTTTGATCTGTTCACCATCAACATTGCGTGCAGCAGCAACCACAGCCTCCCAGACACTGTTCAGAGAGGTGCACTGTTTTCCCTCCTTGTAAATCTCACATTTGATGATGGACCACAGGTTCTTAATGGGGTTCAGATCAGGTGAACAAGGAGGCCATGTCATTAGATTTTCTTCTTTTATACCCTTTCTTGCCAGCCACGCTGTGGAGTACTTGGACGCGTGTGATGGAGCATTGTCCTGCATGAAAATCATGTTTTTCTTGAAGGATGCAGACTTCTTCCTGTACCACTGCTTGAAGAAGGTGTCTTCCAGAAACTGGCAGTAGGACTGGGAGTTGAGCTTGACTCCATCCTCAACCCGAAAAGGCCCCACAAGCTCATCTTTGATGATACCAGCCCAAACCAGTACTCCACCTCCACCTTGCTGGCATCTGAGTCGGACTGGAGCTCTCTGCCCTTTACCAATCCAGCCACGGGCCCATCCATCTGGCCCATCAAGACTCACTCTCATTTCATCAGTCCATAAAACCTTAGAAAAATCAGTCTTGAGATATTTCTTGGCCCAGTCTTGACGTTTCAGCTTGTGTGTCTTGTTCAGTGGTGGTCGTCTTTCAGCCTTTCTTACCTTGGCCATGTCTCTGAGTATTGCACACCTTGTGCTTTTGGGCACTCCAGTGATGTTGCAGCTCTGAAATATGGCCAAACTGGTGGCAAGTGGCATCTTGGCAGCTGCACGCTTGACTTTTCTCAGTTCATGGGCAGTTATTTTGCGCCTTGGTTTTTCCACACGCTTCTTGCGACCCTGTTGACTATTTTGAATGAAACGCTTGATTGTTCAATGATCACGCTTCAGAAGCTTTGCAATTTTAAGAGTGCTGCATCCCTCTGCAAGATATCTCACTGTTTTTGATTTTTCAGAGCCTGTCAAATCCTTCTTTTGACCCATTTTGCCAAAGGAAAGGAAGTTGCCTAATAATTATGCACACCTAATATAGGGTGTTGATGTCATTAGACCACACCCCTTCTCATTACAGAGATGCACATCACCTAATTATGCTTAATTGGTAGTAGGCTTTCGAGCCTATACAGCTTGGAGTAAGACAACATGCATAAAGAGGATGATGTGGTCAAAATACTCATTTGCCTAAAAATTCTGTACACAGTGTATGTTGATCCGAAACATGTTGATGAAAGGAGCCTGATGTTTGGTTTTTAAGCACGTTTCCTAATAAAACACGCACTGCGAGGTGAAGCTGGACAATCTACTTTTTTCGCTACTTCTCAGCCTTGGTTCCGGTTCTGTGTCCGTGCTCCTCGGTGGTGTATGGTGAGGTGAGCTCCAACTTAGTGTTTTTACGCGTATGGTAAGGACTCCCAGACGCTATTCATCATTTTCGAGATTTTTGTTACAGCGCTCTAACTTCTATCATTCAAGCGGTATCCAACACTATGAGCATTTGGACCCTGCAACTCTGGTAATTACTCCTGACTAGAGTTGAGCGAACACCTGGATGTTCGGGTTCGAGAAGTTCGACTGAACTTCCCGGAAATGTTCGGGTTCGGAACCCGAACCGAACTTCGTCCCGAACCCGAACCCCATTGAAGTCAATGGGGACCCGAACTTTTCGGCATTAAAAAGGCTGTAAAACAGCCCAGGAAAGAGCTAGAGGGCTGCAAAAGGCAGCAACATGTAGGTAAATCCCCTGCAAACAAATGTCGATAGGGAAATGAATTAAAATTAAAATTAAAAAAATAAAAATGAACCAATATCAATTGGACAGAGGTCCCATAGCAGAGAATCTGGCTTCACGTCAGCAGAGAATCAGTCTCTTCATGCCATAGCAAAGAATCTGGCTTCATGTCAGCAGAGAATCAGTCTCTTCATGCCATAGCAGAGAATCTGGCTTCATGTCAGCGCAGAATCAGTCTTCATGTCATAGCAGAGAATCAGGCTTCACGTCACCCACCACTGGAACAGGCCACTGTCACACATTTAGGCCCCGGCACCCAGACAGAGGAGAGCGGTCCCGTAACAGAGAATCTGGCCTTATGTCAGCGCAGAATCTGTCTTCATGTCATAGCAGAGAAACAGGCTTCATGTCACCCACCACTGGAACAGGCCACTGTCACACATTTAGGCCCCGGCACCCAGACAGAGGAGAGCGGTCCCGTAACAGAGAATCTGGCCTTATGTCAGCGCAGAATCTGTATTCATGTCATAGCAGAGAATCAGGCATCACGTCACCCACCACTGGAACAGGCCACTGTCACATATTTAGGCCCAGGCAGAGGAGAGAGGTCCCGTAACAGAGAATCTGGCCTTATGTCAGCGCAGAATCTGTATTCATGTCATAGCAGAGAATCAGGCATCACGTCACCCACCACTGGAACAGGCCACTGTCACACATTTAGGCCCAGGCAGAGGAGAGAGGTCCCGTAACAGAGAATCTGGCCTTATGTCAGCGCAGAATCTGTCTTCATGTCATAGCAGAGAATCAGGCTTCACGTCACCCACCACTGGAACAGGCCACTGTCACACATTTAGGCCCCGGCACCCAGACAGAGGAGAGCGGTCCCGTAACAGAGAATCTGGCCTTATGTCAGCGCAGAATCTGTATTCATGTCATAGCAGAGAATCAGGCTTCACGTCACCCACCACTGGAACAGGCCACTGTCACACATTTAGGCCCAGGCAGAGGAGAGAGGTCCCGTAACAGAGAATCTGGCCTTATGTCAGCGCAGAATCTGTCTTCATGTCATAGCAGAGAATCAGGCATCACGTCACCCACCACTGGAACAGGCCACTGTCACACATTTAGGCCCAGGCAGAGGAGAGAGGTCCCGTAACAGAGAATCTGGCCTTATGTCAGCGCAGAATCTGTCTTCATGTCATAGCAGAGAATCAGGCTTCACGTCACCCACCACTGGAACAGGCCACTGTCACACATTTAGGCCCAGGCAGAGGAGAGAGGTCCCGTAACAGAGAATCTGGCCTTATGTCAGCGCAGAATCTGTCTTCATGTCATAGCAGAGAATCAGGCTTCACGTCACCCACCACTGGAACAGGCCACTGTCACACATTTAGGCCCAGGCAGAGGAGAGAGGGTCCGTAACAGAGAATCTGGGCTTATGTCAGCGCAGAATCTGTATTCATGTCAGAGCAGAGAATCAGGCTTCACGTCACCCACCACTGGAACAGGTCACTGTCACACATTTAGGCCCTGGCACCCAGACAGAGGAGAGCGGTCCCTTAACAGAGAATCTGGCCTTATGTCAGCGCAGAATCTGTATTAATGTCATAGCAGAGAATCAGGCTTCACGTCACCCACCACTGGAACAGGCCACTGTCACACATTTAGGCCCCGGCACCCAGACAGAGGAGAGCGGTCCCGTAACAGAGAATCTGGCCTTATGTCAGCGCAGAATCTGTATTCATGTCATAGCAGAGAATCAGGCTTCACGTCACCCACCACTGGAACAGGCCACTGTCACACATTTAGGCCCCGGCACCCAGACAGAGGAGAGTGGTCCCGTAACAGAGAATCTGGCCTTATGTCAGCGCAGAATCTGTATTCATGTCATAGCAGAGAATCAGGCATCACGTCACCCACCACTGGAACAGGCCACTGTCACACATTTAGGCCCAGGCACCCAGGCAGAGGAGAGCGGTCCCGTAACAGAGAATCTGGCCTTATGTCAGCGCAGAATCTGTATTCATGTCATAGCAGAGAATCAGGCTTCACGTCACCCACCACTGGAACAGGCCACTGTCACACATTTAGGCCCAGGCACCCAGGCAGAGGAGAGCGGTCCCGTAACAGAGAATCTGGCCTTATGTCAGCGCAGAATCTGTATTCATGTCATAGCAGAGAATCAGGCTTCACGTCACCCACCACTGGAACAGGCCACTGTCACACATTTAGGCCCCGGCACCCAGACAGAGGAGAGGTTCATTCAACTTTGGGTTGCCCCGCAATATAATGGTAAAATGAAATTAAAAATAGTATTGAATGAGGAAGTGCCCTGGAGTAGAATAATATATTGTTAAGGGGAGGCAGTTAATATCTAATCTGCACAAGGGATGGACAGGTCCTGTGGGATCCATGCCTGGTTCATTTTTATGAACGTCAGCTTGTCCACATTGGCTGTAGACAGGCGGCTGCGTTTGTCTGTAATGACGCCCCCTGCCGTGCTGAATACACGTTCAGACAAAACGCTGGCCGCCGGGCAGGCCAGCACCTCCAAAGCATAAAAGGCTAGCTCTGGCCACGTGGACAATTTGGAGACCCAGAAGTTGAATGGGGCCGAACCATCAGTCAGTACGTGGAGGGGTGTGCACAGGTACTGTTCCACCATGTTAGTGAAATGTTGCCTCCTGCTAACACGTTCCGTATGAGGTGGTGGTGCACTTAGCTGTGGCGTGTTGACAAAACTTTTCCACATCTCTGCCATGCTAACCCTGTCCTCAGAGGAGCTGGGCGTGACACAGCTGCGTTGGCGACCTCTTGCTCCTCCTCTGCCTTCGCCTTGGGCTTCCTCTAGTTCCCCTGTGACATTTGGGAATGCTCTCAGTAGCGCGTCTACCAACGTGCGCTTGTACTCGCTCATCTTCCAATCACGCTCCAGTGTAGGAAGTAAGGTGGGCACATTGTCTTTGTACCGGGGATCCAGCAGGGTGGCAACCCAGTAGTCCGCACACGTTAAAATGTGGGCAACTCTGCTGTTGTTGCGCAGGCACTGCAGCATGTAGTCGCTCATGTGTGCCAGGCTGCCCAGAGTTAAGGACAAGCTGTCCTCTGTGGGAGGCGTATCGTCATCGTCCTGTGTTTCCCCCCAGCCACGCACCAGTGATGGGCCCGAGCTGCTTTGGGTGCCACCCCGCTGTGAACATGCTTCATCCTCATCCTCCTCCACCTCCTCCTCATCCTCGTCCTCCTCGTCCTCCAGTAGTGGGCCCTGTCTGGCCACATTTGTACCTGGCCTCTGGTGTTGCAAAAAACCTCCCTCTGAGTCACTTTGAAGAGACTGGCCTGAAAGTGCTAAAAATGACCCCTCTTCCTCCTCTTCCTCCTGGGCCACCTCCTCTTCCATCATCGCCCTAAGTGTTTTCTCAAGGAGACATAGAAGTGGTATTGTAACGCTGATAACGGCGTCATCGCCACTGGCCATGTTGGTGGAGTACTCGAAACAGCGCAACAGGGCACACAGGTCTCGCATGGAGGCCCAGTCATTGGTGGTGAAGTGGGTCTGATCCGCAGTGCGACTGGCCCGTGCGTGCTGCAGCTGAAACTCCACTATGGCCTGCTGCTGCTCGCACAGTCTGTCCAGCATATGCAAGGTGGAGTTCCACCTGGTGGGCACGTCGCATATGAGGCGGTGAGCGGGAAGGCCGAAGTTACGCTGTAGCGCAGACAGGCGAGCAGCGGCAGGGTGTGAACGCCGGAAGCGCGAACAGACGGCCCGCACTTTATGCAGCAGCTCTGACATGTCGGGGTAGTTGCGAATGAACTTCTGCACCACCAAATTCAGCACATGCGCCAGGCAAGGGATGTGCGTCAAACCGGCTAGTCCCAGAGCTGCAACGAGATTTCGCCCATTATCGCACACCACCAGGCCGGGCTTGAGGCTCACCGGCAGCAACCACTCGTCGGTCTGTTGTTCTATACCCCGCCACAACTCCTGTGCGGTGTGGGGCCTGTCCCCCAAACATATGAGTTTCAGAATGGCCTGCTGACGATTACCCCGTGCTGTGCTGAAGTTGGTGGTGAAGGTGTGTGGCTGACTGGATGAGCAGGTGGAAGAAGAGGAGGAGGAAGCTGAGTAGGAGGAGGAGGAGACAGGAGGCAAAGAATGTTGCCCTGCGATCCTTGGCGGCGGAAGGACGTGCGCGAAATAGCTCTCCGCCTGGGGCCCAGCCGCCACTACATTTACCCAGTGTGCAGTTAGGGAGATATAGCGTCCCTGGCCGTGCTTACTGGTCCACGTATCTGTGGTTAGGTGGACCTTGCCACAGATGGCGTTGCGCAGTGCACACTTGATTTTATCGGACACTTGTTTGTGCAGGGAAGGCACGGCTCTCTTGGAGAAGTAGTGGCGGCTGGGAACAACATACTGTGGGACAGCAAGCGACATGAGCTGTTTGAAGCTGTGTGTGTCCACCAGCCTAAATGACAGCATTTCATAGGCCAGTAGTTTAGAAATGCTGGCATTCAGGGCCAGGGATCGAGGGTGGCTAGGTGAGAATTTACGCTTTCTCTCAAATGTTTGTGAGATGGAGAGCTGAACGCTGCCGTGTGACATGGTTGAGATGCTTGGTGATGCAGGTGGTGGTGTTGGTGGTACATCCCATGTTTGCTGGGCGGCAGGTGCCAACGTTCCTCCAGAGGCGGAGGAAGAGGCCGAGGCGGCGGCAGCAGCAGCAGAAGAGGCCGAGGCGGCGGCAGCAGCAGAAGAGGTAGCAGGGGGAGCCTGAGTGACTTCCTTGTTTTTAAGGTGTTTACTCCACTGCAGTTCATGCTTTGCATGCAGGTGCCTGGTCATGCAGGTTGTGCTAAGGTTCAGAACGTTAAGGCCTCGCTTCAGGCTCTGATGGCACAGCGTGCAAACCACTCGGGTCTTGTCAGCACATTGTTTGAAGAAGTGCCATGCCAGGGAACTCCTTGAAGCTGCCTTTGGGGTGCTCGGTCCCAGATGGCGGCGGTCAGTAGCAGGCGGAGTCTCTTGGCGGCGGGTGTTCTGATTTTGCCCACTGCTCCCTCTTTTGCTACGCTGTTGGCTCGGTCTCACCACTGCCTCTTCCTCCGAACTGTGAAAGTCAGTGGCACGACCTTCATTCCATGTGGGGTCTAGGACCTCATCGTCCCCTGCATCGTCTTCCACCCAGTCTTGATCCCTGACCTCCTGTTCAGTCTGCACACTGCAGAAAGACGCAGCAGTTGGCACCTGTGTTTCGTCATCATCAGAGACGTGCTGAGGTGGTATTCCCATGTCCTCTTCATCAGGAAAAATAAGTGGTTGTGCTTTAGTGCATTCTATCTCTTCCACCCCTGGGGAAGGGCTAGGTGGATGCCCTTGGGAAACCCTGGCAGCAGAGTCTTCAAACAGCATAAGAGACTGCTGCATAACTTGAGGCTCAGACAGTTTCCCTGATATGCATGGGGGTGATGTGACAGACCGATGGGCTTGGTTTTCATGCGCCATCTGTGCGCTTTCTGCAGAAGACTGGGTGGGAGATAATGTGAACGTGCTGGATCCACTGTCGGCCACCCAATTGACTAATGCCTGTACCTGCTCAGGCCTTACCATCCTTAGAACGGCATTGGGCCCCACCAAATATCGCTGTAAATTCTGCTGGCTACTGGAACCTGAGGTAGTTGGTTCACTAGGACGTGTGGCTGTGGCAGAACGGCCACGTCCTCTCCCAGCACCAGAGGGTCCACTAACACCACCACGACCATGTCCACGTCCGCGTCCGCGTCCCTTATTAGATGTTTTACTCATTGTTCCCGTTCACCACAATTTTGAGAATGGCAAATTTGGGAATGCTTTTTCAACCCAGAACAAAAAGTCTGCTTTGACGGTGACAACAAATAACTTGACCAGCTAAAACACTGCAGATTTGGTTGAATAGAGATGTGAGACCTGTTTTTTTTTGCGCTGTGTGACAGTTATAGGTTTAATCACAGAATGACACTTCTATCAGCACGCTAGCGTGTGTCTTAGGTTTTTCTGAATGACACTATCAATAACTTCAATGTAAGATTTTTTTTTTGGGATAGATTTCAAGTAGGCCTGAAATACCACAAACTAGTTATTTTCAGAATGGCAAATTTGGGAATGCTTTTTCAACCCAGAACAAAAAGTCTGCTTTGACGGTCACTACAAATAACTTGACCAGCTAAAACTGTGCAGATTTGGTTGAATTGAGATGTGAGACCTGTTTTTTTTTGCGCTGTGTGACAGTTATAGGTTTAATCACAGAATGACACTTCTATCAGCACGCTAGCGTGTGTCTTAGGTTTTTCTGAATGACACTATCAATAACTTTAATGTAAGATTTTCTTTTTGGGATAGATTTCAAGTAGGCCTGAAATACCACAAACTAGTTATTTTCAGAATGGCAAATTTGGGAATGCTTTTTCAACCCAGAACAAAAAGTCTGCTTTGACGGTCACTACAAATAACTTGACCAGCTAAAACTGTGCAGATTTGGTTGAATAGAGATGTGAGACCTGTTTTTTTTTGCGCTGTGTGACAGTTATAGGTTTAATCACAGAATTACACTTCTATCAGCACGCTAGCGTGTGTCTTCGGTTTTTCTGAATGACACTATCAATAACTTCAATGTAAGATTTTCTTTTTGGGATAGATTTCAAGTAGGCCTGAAATACCACAAACTAGTTATTTTCAGAATGGCAAATTTGGGAATGCTTTTTCAACCCAGAACAAAAAGTCTGCTTTGACGGTCACTACAAATAACTTGACCAGCTAAAACTGTGCAGATTTGGTTGAATAGAGATGTGAGACCTGTTTTTTTTTGCGCTGTGTGACAGTTATAGGTTTAATCACAGAATGACACTTCTATCAGCACGCTAGCGTGTGTCTTCGGTTTTTCTGAATGACACTATCAATAACTTCAATGTAAGATTTTCTTTTTGGGATAGATTTCAAGTAGGCCTCAAATACCACAAACTAGTTATTTTCAGAATGGCAAATTTGGGAATGCTTTTTCAACCCAGAACAAAAAGTCTGCTTTGACGGTCACTACAAATAACTTGACCAGCTAAAACTGTGCAGATTTGGTTGAATAGAGATGTGAGACCTGTTTTTTTTTGCGCTGTGTGACAGTTATAGGTTTAATCACAGAATGACACTTCTATCAGCACGCTAGCGTGTGTCTTAGGTTTTTCTGAATGACACTATCAATAATTTCAATGTAAGATTTTATTTTTGGGATAGATTTCAAGTAGGCCTGAAATACCACAAACTAGTTATTTTCAGAATGGCAAATTTGTGAATGCTTTTTCAACCCAGAACAAAAAGTCTGCTTTGACGGTCACTACAAATAACTTGACCAGCTAAAACTGTGCAGATTTGGTTGAATTGAGATGTGAGACCTGTTTTTTTTTGCGCTGTGTGACAGTTATAGGTTTAATCACAGAATGACACTTCTATCAGCACGCTAGCGTGTGTCTTAGGTTTTTCTGAATGACACTATCAATAACTTCAATGTAAGATTTTCTTTTTGGGATAGATTTCAAGTAGGCCTGAAATACCACAAACTAGTTATTTTCAGAATGGCAAATTTGGGAATGCTTTTTCAACCCAGAACAAAAAGTCTGCTTTGACGGTCACTACAAATAACTTGACCAGCTAAAACTGTGCAGATTTGGTTGAATAGAAATGTCAGGTCTATTTTTTAGGAGCTGGGTGACAGGCTCAACTTGCCCCTGATGTAATATATGGCCAAAAAATAACCACACTGTTGATGGTTAAATGCACTTGGGTGACACAGGCTCAGCCTGCAGCTGATGTAGTATATGGCCAAAAAATAATCAGACTGTTGATGGTTAAATGCACTTGGGTGAAACAGGCTCAGCCTGCAGCTGATGTAGTATATGGCCAAAAAATAATCAGACAGTTGATGGTTAAATGCACTTCGGTGACACAGGCTCAGCCTGCAGCTGATGTAGGATATAGCACAAAATAACCACACTATCGATGGTTAAATACACTTGGTGATAACTCGTGCTGGCGCACCACAAGTCACAAAATGGCCGCCGATCACCCCAGAAAAAAAGTGATCTAAAAACGCTCTGGGCAGCCTCAAAAAAGTGAGCAAGTCAATAATAGCACTTCAATGATCCACAGCTGCAGATCGATCACAGAATGAAGTCTTTTGGAGGAGTTAATCTGCCTAATCTCGCCCTAACGTCGCAGCTGCAACCTCTCCCTATACTGATCATAGCAGAGTGACGTGCGGCGCTACGTGACTCCAGCTTAAATAGAGGCTGGGTCACATGGTGCACTGGCCAATCACAGCCATGCCAATAGTAGGCATGGCTGTGATGGCCCTTTGGGCCAAGTAGTATGACGCTTGTTGATTGGCTGCTTTGCAGCCTTTCAAAAAGCGCCAAGAAAGCGCCGAACACCTAACCCGAACCCGGACTTTTACGAAAATGTTCGGGTTCGGGTCCGTGTCACGGACACCCCAAAATTCGGTACGAACCCGAACTATACAGTTCGGGTTCGCTCATCCCTACTCCTGACCAGAAGGAGACGCCGGAAGATCAGAACATCGTCAGCGCTGTAGGCACGTGGGACGCCGCGACCACAGGCACAAACAGCACCAACCTACCGCTCCAAACACCGGGACTACAAAAATATCATCTGCGGCAGACACGTAGTATACTGGCTGACCCTCTGCTATACTGCGATACTGCCAGGCTGTGCTCAAGTCGAGTCATCAAACTGTGAGTAAGGGCATTGCCTCTTAGGCCGATTACTTACAATTGCAGGAACCGCTGAAAGTTGCTACAATTACTAATGTATTCCAAGGTATGATACCTCATTTCAACACTGAAGTGATACCTTGCTATATAATTGGAATTATTTAAAGCCATCTATTGCAATAGATATTGCCGTTTTACATAGTGGATGAACTCACTTATTTTTTATTATTTTTTGTTACATTTATACCAATGCAATTCCGCTGTGGATGAAGAATCTTTACACACAGTTTTCTATCAAATAGAGGTGGAATCCTCCCTCTTTTTTCCCTTTCCCTACAGGTGGAACTCTCCATATATAGGTGGAAACATCCTATATCTAAATGAATGATTTTTCTCCATAGGTGGACTCACTTTATTTATTATAATTTTAAAGGTGGACTCACGTTATTAATTTATTACAATTCTTTTTTTTTAATATTAAATATTTTTATTTTCATTTTCAACATATAAAAAATACAAGAAAACTCAAGGAATAGACAATAAAGATACACAAATATGCGCAAACATATGTTGCATGATTGCACATAACATCAAAATTCTATCCTTGTCTAGTTTCCTTTCACAAACAAAAAAATAAAAATACATACAAAAAAGAAACAATATAACCCGCCCTCCCCCCCGCCCTCGGTTGTTTTGGGAGTTTCTATAGGACATTTTCCTTTCATGATCTCATTTCAGGGGTTTCGGTCATCATTCATTCATTTATTTAATTTTCTACTCTTCCTTCCTCACTCCTTTTTGCCCCTTTTTCCACCTATTCGTTAGCGTTCCTTATTTCATTTTATCTTACAGGCTTGTTCATATCTCTGCACCCTCTCGCATACATTTTTCCACTCTACAACATTTGGCGGTCTGTCCGCTCCCCACTCTCTAGCCACCACAACCCGCGCAAGCATTAATCCTTTTTCCCATTTAATTTCACTTTTTCTATCCAACCCAATTATTCTAATATATCCAAGCACCGCTATCGTGATCTCCAATGGGGCATAGCACCCAGTTGCTCTGGTAAGCTCCTGAAATACCTGGGTCTAATAAACCTGCATAAGAGGACAATACCAGATCAAATGGATAAAATCCGCATTGTCCTTTCTGCACTTCCAACATCTTGCATCCTTTGTTTTAAACATCCTGCTCAGCACCCATGGAGTTATATAAGTCCGATGGAGAATAAAAAACTGCGTCAACCGGAAATTGCTCGAAATAGTACTCCTTTTTATACTTTTATAAATACATCTCCAGTCCAAGGTATTAGGCTCCACCTCTAGTGCCCATTTCTTTTCACTTTAAAATTTGGTCACACCCCCTAACCCGCTCTTAATTTTTTTTATATTTCTGTGAAATGGATATTTTAGTCCCAATACTGTAATAACAGAATTCTGCAAATTCTGAGTGTTTAGTAATTAAATATTCTTTATTCTCAGTTGAATCAAATGCATGCTTTAACCCCTTCACGCAACATCACGTACATGTACGTGGGGGAATGTGGTGCCTCACCGCATTCCCACGTGCATGTACGTGATCGGCTTTCACTGTCAGCGCAGGGAGCGAAGCGCTGAAGCTCCAGTGAAGCCGGCGTGCT
Source organism: Bufo bufo (assembly GCF_905171765.1). Lineage (NCBI taxonomy): Eukaryota > Metazoa > Chordata > Amphibia > Anura > Bufonidae > Bufo > Bufo bufo. The sequence continues at coordinate 506,065,659 of NC_053393.1, read as the reverse complement.
GGGGTTGCTAGGCAACCAGAGAAGCCGGCAGGAGCTGTATTGTAGCTCTGACCCGCCTACGATCGCTGTGATTGGTCCATTACTGCAGAGGGACCAATCACAGCGCATCGGGGCAGGTAAGGGGGGGTTAGGGAGGGACTATGTGCTTCTCCTTCTCTGATCGCCCCAATTCCTGTCAGGGAAGCGATCAGAGAAGGAGAAAGTGTGAAAATATTCCCCACCTATGACGAGTATACTCGTCATGGCGCACTGCTACTTAGCGCGCCATGATGAGTATACACGTCATGGCATAAACTGTCACCATGTCTGCAGACATGGTGACAGCGCTGAGATCCCGGCTGTCACACACAGCCGGGCACCTTGGGTCAATGCCGAGGGGGGTCCTGTGACCCCCCCATGTCGGCGATCGCTGCAAACCGCAGGTCAATTCAGACCTGCGGTTTGTAGCGCTTTCTGCGGTTTCTGATCGCCGCGGTCCCTGACCGCGGGGATCAGAAACTTTACTATGCCCAAAATAAAGCTTTTTCACCCCCCCTGCACCCCTGAATGATGTTATGTGGGCGGGTGGTGCAGGGGGGGTGTCGCAGGCGGTGGGGAGGTGCGGTAAGCTGCGGGAGGCGGGCGGTGCGGCAGGCGGGATCGCGATCCCCCGCCCGCCTCCCTTTCAATGATCGTTGGTGTCTAGTGGGGATACCAGGGTGCCAGCACATTGCTGGCACCCGGGTATAAACGGCTGACATCTGCGATGCGATGTCAGCCGTTTAACCCTTTCCATACAGCGGTCCGTACGGACCGCTGTATGGAAAAGGTTAACAGCGCAGGGAGCTCTCTCCCTCTCCCATCGGGGGGCTGCTGTGCCTTTGCAGCCCCCCGATGGGAGAGGGAGAGAGCCCCCAGAGAGCCCCCCTCAGACCTGTACTTACCCTTCCCCGTCTGCGCAGTTCTGACCAGTACTGAGCGGACGGGGAAGGTTCCCATGGCAACAGGACGCCTCTCAGGCATCCTGCTGTCCATGGTGCTGAACAGATCTGTGCTGAAAGCATAGATCTGTTCAGACAAGTGTAAAATACAGTGCAGTACAATATATATTGTTCTGTACTGTATTATACAGACATCAGACCCACTGGATCTTCAAGAACCAAGTGGGTCTGGGTCAAAAAAAAAGTAATAAAAAGTGAAAAAAGTAAAGTTTCAAAAAAACACATTTATCACTGAATAAAAAAAAAATAAAAAAAAATACACTACACATATTAGGTATCGCCGCGTCCGTAACGACCTGATCTATAAAACGGTCATGTTACTTTCCCCGCACGGTGAACGCCATAAAAATAAAAAAATAAAAACTATGAGGAAATTGAAATTTTGCCCACCTTACTTCCCAAAAAAGGTAATAAAAGTGATCAAAAAAGTCGCATGTACGCCAAAAAAGTACCAATCAAACCGTCACCTCATCCCGAAAAAAATGAGCCCTTACATGAGACAATGGCCCAAAAAATAAAAAAACTATGGGTCTCAGACTATGGAGATACTAAAACATGATTTTTTTTTTGTTTCAAAAATATTATTGTGTAAAACCCTGATAAATTATAAAAAGGTAGACATATTAGGTATTGCCATGTCCGTAAGAACCTGATCTATAAAAATACCACATGACCTAACCCCTCAGGTGAACACTGTAAAAAAAATTTTTAAAAAACGGTGTCAAAAAAGCTATTTTTTTGTTACCTTACATCACAAAAAGTGTAATAGCAAGCGATCAAAAAGTCATGTGCACCCCAAAATAGTACCAATCTAACCGTCATCTCATCCCGCAAAAATGATACCCAACCTGAGACAATCGCCAAAAAACTGAAAAAACTATGGCTCTCAGACTATGGAGACACTAAAACATGTTTTTTTTTTGTGTCAAAAATGATATTATTGTGTAAAACCTAAATAAATAAAAAAGTATACATATTAGGTATCGTCACGTCCGTAAGAACCTGCTCTATAAAAATAGCACATGATCTAACCTGTCAGATGAACGTTGTAAATATTAAAAAATAAAAACAGTGCCAAAACAGCTATTTTTTGGCAAATTTTCCATTTTAATTCATTTTTTCCCATAACAAAGCAAGGGTTAACAGCCAAACAAAACTCAATATTTATTGCCCTGATTCTTTAGTTTATAGAAATGCCCCATATGTGGTCGTAAACTGCTGTATGGCCACACGGCAGGGCGCAGAAGGAAAGGAGCGCCATATGGTTTTTGGAAGGCAGTTTTTGCTGGACTGGTTTTTTGACACCATGTCCCATTTGAAGCCCCCCCGATGCACCCCTAGAGTATAAACTCCAAAAAATGACCCCATTTTGGAAACTACACCCCTCAAGGTATTCAAAACTGATTTTACAAACTTTGTTAACCCTTTAAGTGTTCCACAAGAGTTAATGGCAAATGGAGATGAAATTTCTGAATTTCTATTTTTTGTTACTTTGCCTCACAAAAAAGTGTAATATAGAGCAACCAAAAATCATATGTTCCCTAAACTAGTACCAACAAAACTTCCACCGTATCCCGTAGTTTCCAAAATGGGGCCACTTTTTTGGAGTTTCTACTCTAGGGGTGCATCAGGGGGCTTTAAATGGGACATGGTGTCTAAAAACAATCCAGCAAAATCTGCCTTCCAGAAACCATATGGCATTCCTTTCCTTCTGCACCCTGCCGCGTGCCCATACAGCAGTTTACGACCACATATGGGGTGTTTCTGTAAACTACAGAATCAGGGCCATAAATAAAGAGTTTTGTTTGGCTGTTAACCCTTGCTTTGTTACTGGAAAAAAAATATTAAAATGGAAAATCTGCCGAAAAAGTGAAATTTTGAAATTTAATCTCTATTTTCCATTTATTCTTGTGGAACACCTAAAGGGTTAACAGCGTTTGTAAAATCAGTTTTGAATACCTTGAGGGGTGTAGTTTCTTAGATGGCGTCACTTTTATGGAGTTTCTACTCTAGGGGTGCATCAGGGGGGCTTCAAATGGGACATGGTGTCAAAAAAAACAGTCCAGCAAAACCTGCCTTCCAAAAACCGTATGGCATTCCTTTCCTTCTGCGCCCTGCCGTGTGCCCGTACAGCGGTTTACGACCACATATGGGGTGCTTCTGTAAACTACAGAATCAGGGCCATAAATAATGAGTTTTGTTTGGCTGTTAACCCTTGCTTTGTAACTGTAAAAAAAATATTAAAATGGAAAATCTGCCAAAAATGTGAAATTTTGAAATTGTGTCTCTATTTTCCATTAAATCTTGTGCAACACCTAAAGGGTTAACAAAGCTTGTAAAATCAGTTTTGAATACCTTGAGGGGTGTAGTTTCTTAGATGGGGTCACTTTTATGGAGTTTCTACTCTAGGGGTGCATCAGGGGGGCTTCAAATGGGACATGGTGTCAAAAAAACAGTCCAGCAAAATTAGCCCTCCAGAAACCAAACGGCGCACCTTTCACTCTACGCCCCGCTGTGTGGCCGTACAGTAGTTTACGGCCACATATGGGGTGTTTCTGTGAACATCAGAGTCAGGGCAATAAAGATACAGTCTTGTTTGGCTGTTAACCCTTGCTTTGTTAGTGGAAAAAATGGGTTAAAATTGAAAATTAGGCAAAAAAATGAAATTCTCAAATTTCATCTCCATTTGCCAATAACTCTTGTGCAACACCTAAAGGGTTAATGACGTATGTAAAATCAGTTTTGAATACCTTGAGGGGTGTAGTTTCTTAGATGGGGTCACTTTTATGGAGTTTCTACTCTAGGGGTGCATCAGGGGGGCTTCAAATGGGACATGGTGTAAATAAACCAGTCCATAAAAATCAGCCTTCCAAAAACCATACGGCGCACCTTTTACTCTACGCCCCGCTGTGTGGCCGTACAGTAGTTTACGGCCACATATTGGGTGTTTCTGTAAACGGCAGAGTCAGGGCAATAAAGATACAGTCTTGTTTGGCTGTTAACCCTTGCTTTGTTAGTGGAAAAAATGGGTTAAAATGAAAAATTAGATAAAAAAATGAAATTCTCAAATTTCCTCCCCATTTGCCAATAACTCTTGTGCAACACCTAAAGGGTTAACAATGTATGCAAAATCAGTTTTGAATACCTTGAGGGGTGTAGTTTCTTAGATGGGGTCATTTTTGGGTGGTTTCGATTATGTAAGCCTCGCAAAGTGACTTCAGACCTGAACTGGTCCCTAAAAATTGAGTTTTTGTAAATTTCGGAAAAATTTCAAGATTTGCTTCTAAACTTCTAAGCCTTATAACATCCCCAAAAAATAAAATATCATTCCCAAAACAATTCAAGCATGAAGTAGACATATGGGGAATGTAAAGTCATCACAATTTTTTGGGGTATTACTATGTATTACAGAAGTAGAGAAACTGAAACTTTGAAATTTGCAAATTTTTCCAAATTTTTGGTAAATTTGGTATTTTTTTGTGCAAAAAAAATAATTTTTTTGACTTCATTTTACCAGTGTCATGAAGTACAATATGTGACGAAAAAACTATCTCAGAATGGCCTGGATAAGTCAAAGCGTTTTAAAGTTATTAGCACTTAAAGTGACACTGGTCAGATTTCCAAAAAATGGCCTGGTCCTTAAGGTGAAAATGAGCCCGGTCCTGAAGGGGTTAATCTAAGATATCTAAACCGTGTAAGATTATCTAAGCCTATACTAAGCCCCATTTCCTCTAGTGTCTTAAGCTTTCCTTCCGCCTCTGTCTGTGAAATAAACTTAATACCATTTCTTTCCCAAAATACAAAATCATCTAACCTCTGGAACTCACCAAAATTTATATTTCCCCATATATGGGTAAACCTTAATGAATAATTTATACCCAGTAATTTTTTAACATTAACCCATATTAAGTGCATCATATTGCTAATTGGGCACTTCCTGCCCTTTATTTTTATAATTCCCGTTTCTAAAACACTAACAATATTATATTGGAGACCTTCGAGCTCCCCCCCAGGAAACGGCGCAGTCTGTCATCCTCCATCATTAACCACTGAAGCTGGGATGCATACTAGTAGCCTTGAAAGCAGGGAACAGACAAACCGCCATCTTCTTCATCTAACCACAAATATTTTTGTTTCAACCTAACCATTTTTCTCCCCCAAATAAGATCATTTATCAATCCTTCCAATGCATTAAAGAAGTGGTCCCATATCCATACAGGGCAGGAGGAGATGACATAGAGAATCTGAGGTAGTAAAACCATCTTAATAATAGCAATTCGATCAGCCTGTCGAATCAAAAATTTTTGCCAGGTACTTGTTTTCTCTTTAACCCTTTTAAACAGAGGGCAGATGTTAAGTTCTATATACTCCTGGATCCTCGAACTGACTTTTATACCAAGATATTCAAATGACTCTGTGGGTTTCAGTATTTTGACATTGATATCCTTTTGCGTTATTTCATGTCCGATTGGGAGCAGCACCGATTTTGTACAATTCACTGAAACCAGAAATTTGACCAAACTGATTTACTATACCCATCAGGTATGACACCGTTAATGCCCCCCCTTCCAAAATGTCGTCCGTGTATCGGCATATTTTATCTAAAGCACTCCTTCCCCCAAATCCCCTGATTTTATCATCTGCTCGAACCTTACACGCCAGTGGTTCGACAAATATAGCGAACAATAATGGGGAGAGTGGGCACCCCTGCCTGGTTCCCCTTTGCAATGTTACCGCCTCTGATATCACGCAATTGATTTTTACCCTCACTTTCGAGTTACGATAAAGCAGTTGTACCCATCTGAAGAATTTTTCCCCCAAGTTAACCCTTTTATCACCAAGGGTCATTGATGCCCCAGTGTCCAGGTCAAAATTTACAAATCTGACATGCGTCACTTTATGTGGTAATAGCTTTGGAACACTTTTAATTATCCACGCCATTCTGAGATTGTTTTCTCGTGACACATTGTACTTCATGATAGTCATATATTTGAGTCAATATATTTCACCTTTATTCATGAAAAAATCCCAAATTTACCAAAAATTTTGAAAAATTCACAATTTTCCAAATTTCTATTTCTCTGCTTCTAAAACAGAAAGTCATACCTAATAAAATATTTATTACTTAACATTCCCCATATGTCTACTTTATGTTGGCATCATTTTGGAAATGTCATTTTATTTTTTTAGGACGTTAGAAGGCTTAGAAGTTTGAAGCAATTCTTAGAATTTTTAAGAAAATTTCCAAAACCCACTTTTTAAGGACCAGTTCAGGTCTGAAGTCACTTTGTGGGGCTAACATAGTGGAAACCCCCATAAATGACCCCATTGTAGAAACTACACCCCTCAAGTTACTCAAAACTGATTTTACAAACTTTGTTAACCCTTTAGGCGTTCCACAAGAATTAAAGGAAAATGGAGATGAAATTTCAAAATTTCACTTTTTTGGCAGATTTTCCATTTTATATATTATTTTTCTTTAACACATTGAGGGTTAACAGCCAAACAAAACTCAATATTTATTACCCTGATTCCACGGTTTACATAAACACCCCACATGTGGTCGTAAACTGCTGTACGGGCACATGGCAGGGCGCAGAAGGAAAGGAATGCCATACGGTTTTTGGAAGGCAAATTGTGCTGGATTGGTTTTCTGAACGCCATATGTTTTTTACTTTTCTGCCGATTGTCTTGTGCAGGGGCTCGTTTTTTGCAGAAAGTGTTGAGGTTTTTATTGGTACCATTTTTGGGTACATAGGATTTTTTGATCATTCATTATTACACTTTATGGGGCAAGGTGACCCAAAAATTGGCTGTTTTGGAACAGTTTTCATTTATTTATTTTTACAGCGTTCATCTGAGGAGTTAGGTCATGTGATTGTTTTATAGAGAAGATCGTTACGGATGTGGAAATACCTAATATGTATACTTTTTCTTATTTATTTAAGTTTTACACAATAATAGCATTTCTGAAACCAAAAAAATGATGTTTTAGTGTCTCTATAGTCTGAAAGCCATAGCTTTTTTATTTTTTGGGCGATTGTCTTAAATAGGGTTTAATTTTTTGCGGGACGAGGTGACGGTTTGATTGGTACTATTTTGGGGGTCATATGCCTTTTTGATCGCTTGCTGTTGCACTTTTTGTGATGTAAGGTGACAAAAATGGCTTTTTTTTGCACAGTTTTTATTTTTATTTTTTTATGGTGTTTATCGGACAGGGTCTATCATGTGATATCTTTATAGAAACGGTCGTTACGGACGCGAAGATACCTAATATGTGTAGTTGTTTTTTTTTCTTCATTTTTTATAGGAAAAGGCAATTTATTTTTTTAATTTTACATTTTTATTTATTTATTTTTACTTTTATTTTTTGTTCACATTATTTTTTTTTATCAAGTCCCTCTTGGATCTTGAAGATCCAGTGGGGCTGTACTATACTTTGCAATGCTCTTGCATTGCAAAGTGTAATACAATCAGATGCTCTGTAGGTGGCAACAGCGGACGCTTTTGCAAAGCGTCCGGTTGCCATGGCAACCTTCGGGGCTGCCATCACAGTGCAGCAGCCCCGATGGTGGAGAGAGGGAGCCCCCTCCCTCTATTAACCCCAAGGATTCCGCTGCCGCGGCATCTATGGGGTTACAGCAGATGTCAGCATAGAGCTGACACTCCGATGATGGAGGCGGCTCAGGAATGGAGCCGCCGCCATCAAACACAGCAGGGGGACCGAGCGGGGCAGCGTTGGAAGGGGGGGGAGGGAGGGAGGGTGGCACGGCCAGCAGGAGGAATGTATGGGGCGGGGAGGGGGCGGACTCAAGGAGGTGCACTGTGGACACAAGATGGGGCACAGATGGAGGGGGCACAGATGGAGGGGGCACAGATAGGGGGGCTGCACAGATCAGGGGGCGGCCTGCACAGATCGGGGGGGGCTGCACAGATCGGAGGGGGGCTGCACGGATCGGGGGGGCACGAGGACACTGTGATTTCAGGCTCTGATCTGCAGAGCGCAGATCAGAGCCTGAAACCGGCACTTTTTCACTGCCGCAATCCGATTGGTTAGTCTGCACAAACTAACCAATCGGATCGATTGCCGGCAAGGGGCCACTCCGATTGGTCCCTTGCCGGCATTACTGCACTGTATGCTATCCGTGACAGCATACAGGGCAGGGGCAGAAGCTTTAATCCAAGCGCTTTGCAATGCTTGGATTAAAGAGCTGCCAGAACGTTTATATACGTGGTAGCTGCATGGGGTATGTGCAGCTATCACGTATATATACGGATTGCGGTCGGGAAGGGGTTAAATTCATACATTATTTTCCAGAGGTATGCCCATTCCACCCTGTCAAACGCTTTTTCCGCGTCCAAAGACAGGATAGAATGGGCACCCTCCCCACTCATCTGAATATTCAGCAGAGTCCGCCGAATATTTGTTTGGGCCTGACGTTTTGGCACAAACCCTGATTGGTCCGGGTGTATTATTTTCTCTATAACTATTTTCAAATGGTTTGCTAGTAATTTAGCACACAATTTAAAATCGGTGTTGAGAAGAGAGATAGGGCGATACGAGTCCACCTTGCTCTCATCCTTCCCTTTTTTCCCCAACAGAGTTATAACCGCCTCCGAAAGAGAGGCAGGGAGTTCACCCCTGTCCATTGATTTGTTAAGGACCTGCACAAAGACTGGGAGAATAACCTCTCTATATCTTCTATATATCTCGAAGGGGAGACCATCCAACCCGGGGCTAGAGTTGCCCTGTATAGATTTCAAAGTATCCCGTAATTCCTGCAATATAAAGTTATTATAATATTTAGGTGGTTTCACGATTTATTATACAGGGTGGGCCATTTATATGGATACACCTTAATAAAATGGGAATAGTTGGTGATATTAACTTCCTGTTTGTGGCACATTAGTATATGTGAGGGGGGAAACTTTTCAAGATGGGTGGTGACCATGGCTGCCATTTTGAAGTCGGACATTTTGAATCCAACTTTTGTTTTTTCAATAGGAAGAGGGTCATTTGACACATCAAACTTATTGGGACTTATTTCACAAGAAAAACAATGGTGTGCTTGGTTTTAACGTAACTTTATTCTTTCATGAGTTATTTACAAGTTTCTGACCACTTATAAAATGTGTTCAATGTGCTGCCCATTGTGTTGGATTGTCAATGCAATCCTCTTCTCCCACTCTTCACACACTGATGGCAACACCGCAGGAGAAATGCTAGCACAGGCTTCCAGTATCCGTAGTTTCAGGTGCTGCACATCTCGTATCTTCACAGCATAGACGATTGCCTTGAGATGATACGAGATGTGCAGCACCTGAAACTACGGATACTGGAAGCCTGTGCTAGCATTTCTCCTGCGGTGTTGCTATCAGTGTGTGAAGAGTGGGAGAAAAGGGTTGCATTGACAATCCAACACAATGGGCAGCACATTGAACACATTTTGTAAGTGGTCAGAAACTTGTAAATAACTCATAAAAGAATAAAGTTACGTTAAAACCAAGCACACCATTGTTTTTCTTGTGAAATTCCCAATAAGTTTGATGTGTCAAATGACCCTCTTCCTATTGAAAAAACAAAAGTTGGATTCAAAATGTCCGACTTCAAAATGGCCGCCATGGTCACCACCCATCTTGAAAAGTTTCCCCCCTCACATATACTAATGTGCCACAAACAGGAAGTTAATATCACCAACCATTCCCATTTTATTAAGGTGTATCCATATAAATGGCCCACCCTGTATACTTCACGTTTGTGTTTTTATTATTTTTACCATTCTTATCTTGTGGTCCCACTGTGGATAACATTTACTGTTTTCACTTGGCCGAATTGTGGATAAATTTTCGATCACTATATTAATGAATTCTGATTAATGATTATACCCGTTTGAAGAGAATTGCCATATTTTACATATACATTTTTTTATTTCACATATTTATAATATTATTTCAATTATAATACTCTTTCTGAATGGTTAGAGGTTTATATAATCATATGGGGACTATCTGAGACATCCATTGGCTTACCCGACCCTGGTCCGCCCTTGAGTGTCTCTGAGACTCCTTACATATTAGATACTGCCATATAGTTATTGGATTAAAAATTTAGTCAATATATTTTTCTATAGGTTAGTTGTATTCTTCCAAATTAGGTGTGCACAACTACTCTATATTCTACATTGATTCTTTTTATTTACGGGGTATGTCTATATCAGTTGGGGCACCCACTCCATATGCGATAGTAGTGTGAGCCACTACAAACAATTATAGATAGGTTGTACTGTATTGTCCTTTTTGTATGTTTTGTTATAGGAGCAGGAAGGCGTAACTTCATTGTAGGTATTATATAATGCACTATGTCCTCCATAAAATAACTATGGTCTAGGGTGGTTTTGAAACACGTTAGGCTACTTTCACACTAGTGTTAGCAGGGTCCGGCAGGAGAACAGCCTTCCTAATCCATGATAATGCTAGCCCACAAGTGCCGCTGGAAGTCCACTCCAGCCCCATTCACTATAATGGGGGCAGGCCGGAGGTCGATTTGCAGTACGGCAAACATGCTGAGAGGCGGACAGACAAAAACTGCAGTATGTTGCATATCTCTGCCTGCCCCCATTATAGGGAATGGGGCCGGAGCATATTTCTGGCGACAGATCTGGCAGCCTGTTCCCTGCTGGAACAGCCTACCGAACCCTGCTATTGCTAGTGTGAAAGTACCCTTAGATTTATAATCAGCAGTCATCTGGAAACAACACTTACCGATTCAACTGTATGAGGCTACATGTGCTGCATTTAAAACCATATACATAAGGCATCACTCAATAGGCTGGTAATACAGCATACTTTCTGTGTTGAAGCATGATGCCGGCTCCACAAAGGGAAATTAGTGGCGAGTACCGCCTGGATGTAGACGTAGGGTGCGTTACTGAACAGAGGAAGTTCCCTGGATATTTGTAAGGTCACAACAGTGATTATATGCCTAGTAACAATTATTTTTATCTGAGAGGAACAAAGTAGTATGCCATTTAGCAACATAAAACATCATTGGGAAATATAACTTATTGGTGATGATTCACTGTAGACAAGACAACCGGAGCAATATTGTTGTATATTTTCTGAGGAACACTGGCAACTTTTATAACTGTTGAAACTCACTCTATTTATGGTTGCTTTCAGCTGAATTAAAAAGAGATATTATCAGTGCTAATGCACAAGCACTAATTACCCATTGAACCCTAGTACACACCTAGTGCTTTATTGATTTATTTATTTTTTGAAATCTTTATTTTTTTTTTTTTCTAAATAGCTTTTGAAGAATAGTTTTTATTTTCTTATTATGTTGTATATACAGTATGTGAAATATTTGGTTTGTTCCATGCTTATGGTGACCTCCAATACATTTGGCTACTTTCACACTGGCGTTTTGGCTTTCTGTTTGCGAGATCCGTCATGGGCTCTCACAAGCGGTCCAAACGGATCAGT